>NC_133589.1:16664089-17026253 GCF_964106895.1 Numenius arquata | reverse complement strand
GGCCGGTGGCTACGCCAGGCGCATCCTGCCGGCCCGGCCCCGCCCCGCCCTCCCGCCGGAAGCGGTGGCCGGGCCCCCCGCAGCCAATGGGAATCCAGGTGGGTGGTGCCGGCGCATGCGCGTCTCACCTCGGAGCGCCGCTGACCGCCATCTTGGAGAAGGGCGCGGGGCCTGGCGGGGCGGGGGGAAGGTGCACGCCCGGAGGTGCGCCGCGCCGCGCCTCGCCCGCACTGCGCATGCGCGGAGGGCTCTTCCCGCCCGGCAGGAAGAGGCGGTCGGGGAGGGGGCTGTGCCCGGAGCCTATGGAGGCGAGGCCCTGCGTGGCCACGCCCCCTGGGGCGGGGCCAGGACGCGCCTCCGTTGCCTGGCAACGGAGAGGCGAGCCTGGGCCTAGGCCTTGGCCTTGGCCCCGTCCCCGACCCCGGCCCTGAGGGACCCCTGTGCCACCCCCTGCCTCCGCCCGCCCTCCCGAGAGAGCTACAGGCGTACAAGGACACTGTCCGTGTTTTCTGGTTTTGCCCCCGTGTGGCTAATTAAATAATTAAAGTGAAATGGGAGGGGATCCAACCACCCTGCAAGTCCTCCTCACAGCGGTAATGGAGCTATGGAGCGGAGAAGCCTCTTCCTAAACATCTGGGCTGCATCCCCAGCAGCGTGGCCAGCAGGGCGAGGAGGGGGATTCTGCCCCTCTGCTGTGCTCCGGGGAACCCCCCCCCGAGTGCTGCCTCCAGCTCTGGGGCCACCAACAGCAGAAGGACACGGAGCTGTTGGAGCGGGGCCAGAGGAGGCCATGGAGATGCTGGGAGGGCTGGAGCCCCTCTGCTGGGAGGACAGGCTGAGAGAGTTGGGGGGGTTCAGCCTGGAGAAGAGAAGGCTCCGGGGAGACCTTCGAGCCCCTTCCAGTCCCTCAAGGGGCTCCAGCAAAGCTGGGGAGGGACTCTGGATGAGGGAGGGGAGCCCTAGGAGGAGGGGGTAGGGTTTGACACTGAAAGAGGGGAGATTGAGATGAGATGTGGGGAAGAACTTCTTTGCTGTGAGGGTGGTGAGAGCCTGGCCCAGGTTGCCCAGAGAAGCTGTGGCTGCCCCATCCCTGGAGGGGTTCAAGGCCAGGTTGGAGGGGGCTTGGAGCAACCTGGTGTGGTGGGAGGTGTCCCTGCCCAGGGCAGGGGGGTTGGAACTAGATGATCTCTAAGTTCCCTTCCAACCCAAACTGTTCTATGATTCTATGATTCTATTCCCACCCTGCAGTTTTGACTCGACCTTTGTGGCCCTGAGTTTTCCAGTGCCTGACATGGCTGGGAGAGAAGACCTTTACAGAGCAATCCAGAACAGTGGGCGCATTTAAAAAATAGGGAATTGATCCCCAGACTGCTGCCTGACAAAATGAAGGAGCCGGAAGCAACCAGAGCCCCAGAGCAGTGAATTTAATGCAGATCAAAATACTTCTTATGGTTCCCAAATTCTCCTATGGCTTCCGCTGTTACAAGAGATTGCTGAAACCGACAGCTTAATAGGCTTTAGAGGGGACAATATACGTATGGGGATATTGCAAATGCTTGCAGTTACATTAGAGGATTAAACAAAACAAGAGAGGGAGGAAAATAAACCCTCCAGGGGGGTGTAACTAACCACGAGGCTCAGCGAGAAGATTATGGTTGAGCAGTCCCATGTCTTTTCCACAGCAGATTTTCTTCCATGCTTCCATCCTTCCCTGACCCCGAAGGTCCCCATCCTTCTCACCCCCATCAGCCTTTCCCTCTGGGTGGAAAGGCTGTTCCTGGGCACGCAGGCTGAGAAAACCTTCACCAAGAAGGAGCCATGTAGCACGCACCCACAGGCAGAGCACCATCTCCAAAACCTACCGCTCCACCACCTCCCAAACCCCTCCAACATCTCCAGAGCCTCTCCAACACCTCCAAAATCTCTCCCACATTCCCAACACCTCCAAAACCCTTCTAATGCCTCCAAAACCCCTTCAGAACTTCCAAAACCTCTCCAACCTCTCCAAACTCCATCCAATATCTCCAGAACCTCTCCAGCACCTTCAAAATCTCTCCATTTCCAACACCTCCAAAACCCCTCCAATGCCTCTAAACTCCCTGCAAGCTCTCCAAAACCTGTCCAACATCTCCAACATTTCCAACACCTCCAAAACCCCTCCAGTGCCTCCAAACTCCCTTCACCCCTCCCAACCTCTCCAAACCCCATCCAACATCTCCAGAACCTCTCCAACACCTTCAAAACCTATCCAGCATTTCCAACACCTCCAAAACCCCTCCAATGCCTCAAAAACCTCCCCAACATTGCAAAACCCCTCCAACACCTCCAAAATCTCCCCAACTTCTCCACAATCCCTTCAATGCCTTCAACACCCCCCAACATATCCAAAACCCCTCTGACACCTCCAAAATCTCTCCAACATTTCCAACACCTCCAAAACCCCTCTAATGCCTCCAAAACCTCTCCAAAACCCATCCAACATCTCCAGAACCTCTCCAACACCTCCAAAACCCCTCCAATGCCTTCGACATCTCCCCAACATCTCCAAACCCCCTCCAACGCTTCCAAAATCTCCCCAACATCTCACAACCCTTCCAATGCCTTCAAAACCCCCCCAACACCTCCAAATCCCCTCCAAAATCTCCTCAACATCTCCAAACCCCCTCTGACCCCTCCAAATCTCCATGCTGAGTCGAGCTGTGTGCTGTGCCCGCCTGTGTGTTCAACAGAGGCTGGAACTGCTTCCAGACGCCACCTCAGTGATGGTTCCGTCAAGATATTGCAGCTGCGCTGGCAGAGGGCAGGTTACCATGGTGACTATTAAAAGGATAATCTTATTATCGGCGATTGTTATTCCAGCGGGGTTGTTTGTTGACACGTGTTCCAAGGTGCACATTGCTGGCTGGGAAAATCCAGCTGCCGGACACGGATCTGCTGAGCCATGCAAACCTTGCCTCCAAAGCCCTGGAGACACGCTTCTGCCGCCGCTGCGGTTCTTGGGGTGGGTTTTTTTTGGATCTCCAAAGGAGAAGCCGCTCCAGCTCCCTGGATTGGGGCAGAATCACAGATTGGTCAGGGTTGGAAGGGACCTCTGGAGATCATCTCCTCCAACCCCCTGCCAGAGCAGGGTCACACAGAGCAGGTTGCACAGGAACGTGTCCAGGGGGGGTTGAATGTCTCCAGGGAAGGAGACTTCACCACCTCTCTGGGCAGCCTCTTCCAGGGCTCTGCCACCCTTACAGGGAAGAAGCCTTTCCTCACATTGAGATGGAAATTCCCATGTTCCAGTTTGTGCCCGTTGCCCCTTGTCCTGTCACCGGGCACCACTGAGAAGAGTCTGGCCCCATCCTCTTCCCACCCGCCCTTTAGCTATTGCTCAGCATCAGTGAGGTCCCCTCTCAGTTTGCTATTCTCCAGCTGAACAGCCCCAGGGCTCCCAGCCTTTCCGAGGACAACATGGTGGCCACCAAAAGCAAGAAGAGGAACCTTCCACCAAACTGCTCTATCCTTACAGGGAGCTTTTCTCCTTTATTCCTATTTCTCCCGCAAAACCCAAGGAGGTGTGGCAGCTTTTAGCACGGAATTTGGGGCTGGCAGTGAGTGCCAAGACCTGCAAACCTTCATCCTGGCTTTGGAAACATCTGCCCCAAGGCAGAAGCAGGTGTCCTCATGCCTTGCACCGCTGTGACAATGAGGGGTCTCACACAGCCCCGGCCAGGACCTCGTGGTGCCATTGACCTGGAGAAAGCAGTGTGCCAGGACCATGGTTGCCACCATCGTCACTGGAACATGAGGAGGAGGGAAGGCAGCAAAGCTCAGACTGAGCCTGAATCAGCCCCAGGAGGGGAGGAGCCATCAAACTTTTATTATTTGTCTATTTTTTTTTATAAACTTTATGTTTTTAAAAAAAAAACAGAAGAAAGGGAAATGCCGTGGAGCTGAACGGCTGCACTGGGAGACCAAGGCAGCAGAAATGGTGAAAATCGTTCCCGGCTGCACGGCTTATCCCTCATTTCTTTTTGTAAACCCGCACAGAAAAGCACAGGAACGTGATTTGAAGCTCCTCTCACCAACGCCTCCCGCCTTGATCCCAGCCCCTTCCGTCCCACCTTCTAAATAGTCACCGCGTTTAATGGCTTTATTCCAGTTTTGCAGAGTTTGGGCTTTGCCTCCGGGCTCAGCCGGAGCCTGACGCCGACCCCGCAGCTGGCGGCGCTTCACCTGGCATCCGCTTCCTACCTCCTTCCCTCTCCTTTTACTGTTCCTGCCGCAAATCGAGCCGTAGCTCATTCCGAACGCCGGGTACAAACGAGCGTCTTGCTGCCCTCCTGCCACCCAAGAGAAAGTCAGTCGACGGAAAGGGTTAAACCCCATTTTATAAGGACAATTTATAAGCAGCTTTGAAAGGCGAGGGAAAATTTTCGTGCAGCAAACCCCGACCGCTCCCCGCGTCCCGCAGGGGGCTCGGCAATAAGTTTGCTTATTTAACAAGCTATAAAAAAAAAAAATAAAATACAGAGGTAAATTAGTACAATTACCTGTGTGGAAAGTCCAGATGTGCGTAATTAATTAAAAAACCCCTCTGCAGCCCGCTGCTGTGGGGAAGGGGAGCTCCTGAGACACCTCTCCCCATGGTGTGTGTCCTTGCTGCTCCTCTCCGCACCCTGTCGGGATTCACCTGGGACTATTTGGGATCCCAGGTGCTGTGTTTTGGGCACCCTGGTTATATCACCGGGAATGGCTTCCCAATTCCCACTGAAGGGCTGGGACAAAACAAGCCCAGGGGACCAGGAGGGTCTGGGACACGCCGGGAGGTCCCCAGATAAGCTGGCAAGAGGGGAGTGCGGGCAGGAGCCTGCTTCCGATGGGATTTGCAGGTCTGGCATTTCCCATGGCCTGGAAATTCATCCCTGTGTCCGAATCACCCCATCCAACTGCCTCAGAGCTGGAGGAGGGGGGTGAATTGGTCCTGGGGAAGGAAGGAGCAAGAGGAGCCCGGTATCTCGCTGATAAGGGACTCCGCTTCTGTTACAGACAAGGGGAAAAGGACTAGATCGGGGCTGCGGCTTTTTAAAAACCTACCCGAAGTTCTGAGTCCATCCCTGCCATCTCCTTAGACCTCAAAAACCCAACAAGATGCCCTGACCTCCCCTTCTGTGCCTCTTCCTGCTCTCAGCCTCCCACGAGCATAAGAAGTTCCATCTAAACATGAGGAGGAACTTCTTTCCTGTGAGGGTGGCAGAGCCCTGGAAGAGGCTGCCCAGAGAGATGGTGGAGTCTCCTTCTCTGGAGACATTCAAACCCCTCCTGGACACGTTCCTGTGCTCTGGGTGACCCTGCTCTGGCAGGGGGTTGGAGGAGATGATCTCCAGAGGTCCCTTCCAATCCCATATCATTCTGTGATTCTGTGATTTTGGGAGGAGAACAGTGGAGCTCGGACTCCCATGGACAAGGTTCCACCCCGAGGGGTCCATCACCCACCATGAGCTCCCGTGGGACACCCACCAGGAGCCACACAGATTTGTGACTGGCCACTCGGTCCCGTGCTTTGGCGGGCGCCGGGCAGCAGCTAATGAGTTTTTTATTGAGCCCCCTTTTTTCCCGGGTTTCTGCTCCTCTCCGCTCGGCCCATTAGCCGAGGCATTAAATTTTAACATTTTTCGTTGCTTCTTGCAGCGCGTTCCTGGTGAGTGGGTGCCTGGGTGGGTGCCAGAGCCCTGGCACCGTACCCGAGGGACCTGGGGGACTGTGGGAGTCTGGCTGTGGCGGGGGTACCCCCTCTGCACCCCACAGGCAGGAGAGGGGCTCCCCCGGTGCTGGATGCCTGCGGGATGCTGATACTCCTCCCAGCTCCCAAGGACCATCACAGCATCGCTGTAAACACCCCGCACAGCCCCATCGTCCCGGACAGATGTCCCCACCAGTTCCTCATGTTGGCAGGGGGTGACAAGACGGTGACAAGGCTCCATCAGCCACCAAGGGCATCTGGGCCAACTCCTGCATCACCTCTTGGATGGGCAACCACCCTGGTGCCCACCTCTGTGCCCTGCAGGAGCGGTCCCCGAGCCTGACCCCCCCGCCAGCTTCACCCCGTGTCCCCACCGATGTCCCCAGCCCTCACAAAACACCCGGTGTCTGTAGGAAACCAGTAAATGCCAAGCTCTGCTCGCAGGCACAGCCCAGCGCTGCTGCTCCCGAGGGGGGTTTTGTTGCCCCACGGCTCCCCTGGTGCAAACCAGCCCAAGGAGGGTGCCAAGGGGACCTGCACCCCCCACCCTGTGCCACAAGCTGTCCCCCAGCCCCTCTTTCCCAGGGGTCTCCAGCAAGCACCCTGCGGGTGAGCTCTGCTCGACATGGGCACTTCCAAAGAGAACATGGGTCCTTGAAGGGCCGTGGGGTAACAGACTCCAATTAACGACAGGAGAAGTTGGCCATGTGGCTGGGGTCTCTGCCGAGCCCCTGTCCCCATCCCGGATCAGGACCAGCACAAGGGCAGCTGGATCCCACCAGAGATGCGAAGCGTGGGCAGCTTGCAGCCTCGCGTGGGGGACCATCACAGCCAGAACCCTTCTAGATGCATGGAAGAAGGCGATGGGAATGAGTTTGGGATAAGCCACCCTCCGGGTTGGGTACTCTCTCTCCTGGGCCAGCTCTGCAGCGAGGACGGGACCCTCCAGCAGCATGGCTGGGAGCTTTCCGGCCATGAGGAATTAAAAAGCCATCGATTTTTGCCATTAGAGGGGGTGTGGCGGGAGCAGATGCACTGCAAGCAGAGCCACGCAATGAATAATTCACGGCGAGAGATGACGAAGCCCGTGGCCAGGCTGGGGAAGCCTCTGCTTCTGCCCCAGGGCATCAAACGTGGGCTGGGACCAGGGACCAGCACAGCCCTTGGTCTCCAGGACCTGGGGGGGGTCATCTCTGCTTCCTGAGCTGGTCCCAACAGATGGAGAACCACGAGACCCCAGAGCTGCTCCATGAGGATGTGTGGATGAGGGGTCTCCTTACCCATCATGCTGCCTCCGAGGTGCCCTGGCTTGTCCCTTGGTTGTAGCTGGACATTGCTGCCCTGGCTTGCACCGATGGCACAGAGCCACCCCTTGCAGGGCCAAGATGCCACTCATGGGGCTAAGATGCCACTCGTGGGGCAGGGACACCACTTGTGGGGCAGGGACACCCCCTCAGGGAGCACCGTGGTGCTCCTGCCATGCCCAGCTGGGACTGGCATGCTGTGTCCTGTCATGCCCCACCATGCCTGGCTGTGCAGCCCCCCCAGGACTGGCTCCCACTGGCTCTCCACCACCGTAGGGGCTGAGGGCACCCACGGGCACCCATGGGCAAGACGAATCCCCTCCCTGGTTGCGCCCTGTACCCTGTGCCGAGGGCTGGACAGGGCAGACCCCAGGGAAGGAGGAGGACGGGGCTCTGGGGGACAGAACACGGGTCTCTCAGTGACACTGGCGCACCGGGAAGATGGGCTGAGTTTGCCAGGTCTCAGCTGCGGTGCTGGCGAGCCCCGAGGCGGCAGCCCGGAGCCCGGGAGAGGGCAGCTGGAGACTGGGCAGGGCCGGCGGCGGCAGTCAAGGAGTTAACTTCCCAGCCTCACCGCATGAATCCGGAGCTATTAATACTCGCACGCTGGTTTAGCTGTCAGAGCGAGCGGCTGCTCTGCCGGAGAGACGAGCCCCGCCGAGACGCAGCTCCCCAACCACACAACTTTCCTCCGCGAGCGTGCGGGGCTCCCAGCACGGCCACCTGCCTGCCAGACCCTGCCAGACACTGCCGGACCTTGCCAGACCCCACCAGACCCTGCCGGACCCTGCTGGACTCCATCAGATCCTGTCAGATCCTGCTGGACCCCACCAGACCCTGCCAGATCCTGCTGGACCCCACCAGACTCCACCAGACCCTGCCAGACCCTGCCAGATCCTGCTGGACCCCATCAGACTCCACCAGACCCTGCCAGACCCTGCCAGATCCTGCTGGACCCCACCAGACTCCACCAAACCCTGCCAGACCCTGCCAGATCCTGCTGGACCCCACCAGGCACCACCAGACCCTGCCAGACCCTGCCACATCCCACCAGACCCTGCCAGATCCTGCTGGACCCCACCAGACACCACCAGACCCTGCCAGATCCTGCCACATCCCACCAGACCCTGCTGGACCCCACCTCCTGTAAGCCCCCGTGCAGGGGACACTTCCCTGGCAGTGTCGTGGCACCATCCTCTGTGCCCACCACCATCCGGTGCCACATGGGCGCTGGGCACCGAAGAGGGGCAGCCGCTTCCCCCAGCCTCTGAAGCACCCCGGGGCTTGGCGAGGGCCTCCCCCTGCCCTGCCGGAGCCCTCGGCTTGGGCGATGCCACCCCGAGTCCCCGCTCACACCCCCTGAGGACCGGCCGTGCTGGGCAATGGGTGCCGGGGTGGCGTCGGGCATCGCCAGCCCCGGAGCAAGGGCATCGCGGGACATGGCACAGCCCGGTGCTGCCTCCGTGTGCGGTGAGCGGCCAGCCCCGGCGCTCAGCCCGGCCCTGTGAAGGGCTCCCCGACACCATGGCCCCGGGCGGGCAAGCGTGAGCCTCCGGCCACCGGCAGCACCGGCGAGGAGGAGGAAGATGCCAATACGCCTCCGGCACTGCCCGGCCTGTGGTCCCCCTCGCCCGGGCACGGCGGCCACCAGAGCCGAGCGATGGATTCCTTCTGCTTCGTCTGCTTCCAGAAAGAGGAGCTGCAGCCCCTGCACCTGCACAGGTCAGTGCCACCGCGCCGGGCCGTCCGCCGACGGAGGGGATGCGCCATGAGCCTGTGACGGGCATGGGAGCATGGCACCGAGCCGGGCTGGGGGACGATGCCTGGCGTGGGAGCTGCCGTGGCCATGACAAAGTTTTCCTTGGAGCAGGTGCATCCTCCTGGCCGGAGGAGACCGTGGCCGGTGCCGTGCCGTGCCGGGGAGAGCTGTGTGCCCAGCACGTGTGCGCATCCGGCATGTGCTTCCTCGGCAGCAGCTCTCGGGGGCACGGGGTGGGCGTCCTGTGCCGTGCCGTGCCATGCTGTGCCGTGCCGAGCGCCGTGTGCCCACGGGAGCGGGGCTGCAGGCAGCGGTGTGCGACCCCACGGCATCCCAGAGCCATCCCGCCCGCTCCTGCGCCCCCGGCCGGACTCTGCTCCCAGGGACCTCCTGCCACCCCTGGGGCAGGGGCTGGCTGGGGACCATGAGGGTCCCCAAGGCCTGGCGACCTCAGCAGCGGCACTAGCCCCCGCTTCCCCCCCCTTCCCCATCCTCTGCCATCCGCGCTGCTGAGCGGCAGCCAAGGCGGATGTGCCGGTGCCGGAATTAGCCAGGCAGCCGGCAGGGACACGAGGTGTGAACGCCGGCACATGGCGTGCCCAACTGCTCCTCCGTGGCACCGAGCCACTGCCACCTCCCGTCCCGCGCTGCCCTCGCCGGGGCAAAGCCCCCACCCCGCCACGGCCGGGACCCCCCCCCCCACGAGCACTGGCCACCCACGGCAAAGTCCAGGGGGTGGCGGTGCCAGGCTGGTGGCCAGGCAGGGCTATTGCCAGGCCGTGGGCATGTGCCAGTCCAGGCGGTCTGTCCTTCCTCCCCGGTGTGCAAGAAGCTGTAGGATTCAGTTTTTGGTGTAAATCACGTTTTTTGGACCCTCGATTCCCGTGAGTCGTGTCCCACGAGCTCGGCGCTGGCTGGAAAGGAGCCGGGAGTTGAGGGGGGGGACCGGGGGACCCACGGGGACACAGGGTCCTTGGGTGTGGGTGCTGCTGGAGAGGGGTGCGGGGCATCCCCGGGGCTCCCATCTTACAGCCTGACGTGGGGTCGGAGCTCACTGGCTGCACCCAGACTGTGCTGGGCCACAGGTGGCACGAGTTTGGCTTTCTCAGCCAGGGACGGGACCACCCAGAGTGACGGTGTGGTGGCCTGAGGTCCTGCATGGTGGCCGTGGGGACCACCCCTCCCTGCATGTTGGGGGACAGCCCAGGGCGGACACCCGGGGCTTGTCCCCAGAGACCTCTCCCTGTCCTGCCCCACTTCAATGGGGGCTGTGCTGGGGGGGGATGACTGCCTGTCCCCAGACCCCCCCCGAGTTGTCACCAGTCTGTCCCTAACAGCTTCTCCCTGGGCCTGCTGCCAGCCCGTGGGGACAGGGCTGTCATCGCCTGCCACCGCCGGCACAGCAGCTACCGGGGTGGGCTCCCCCCAGGGGACAGGGGGGGCCGGCAGAGGGACCTACCGGGTGCTCCCCGCTCCGCCACTGCCCCACTGCCTGTCCTTGTCCCTGTCACCCCGAGCCGGAGGGAGCGTGTGGTCCCACCACGGTGTGTGCTGGCGGCAGCGTGCCTGTCCCCGCAGCCTCGCTAGATGGTGCCAGGAGAACGGGCTGCGAGCGGAGGCGGCCGGCGGGCCTGCCGGGTGACGGAGGGGAACGGAGTGTCGGGGTGCCGGGGCAGGCCCCCCGGGGTTCTCCCCGTGCCCCCCGGTTCAGTCCCGCTCGCTGCTTTGGCTCCAGCTGGTGATGGGGTGGGAAACGCTGGAAGCGGGAGCTGTGGGCACAGCTGTGTTGTGTCCCCAGGCAGCGATTCAGCTGGTATCTGTGGCTTCAGGTGGAGGGGTGGGAGCGGGACAGTGCTGTCACCCCACTACACCCCCAAATCCTACCTCCCCCAGGAAGAACCCCACCCTCCCCCTTTGCTTCTTTTCAGAAGAAACCCATTCAAAAGAGACCCCTTCTGTTTCCTTTCAAGCCAGGATCTGTACAGTCATCATTAGGCTCCAGAGTCAACACCGTGTCCCAGCTCTCTGCAACTGGCCACAGGCAGATGGTGCTGACCCTCCCTGTGCCAGGGGGGGAGCAGCGCACAGGATGCTGTGCCCCCCCGCCCGGCTGGCTTAGGTCCATCCTCTGCCCCCCAGGAGCACAGGACAGGACTTGGGGGGCTGCGGGAGGGAAGGCAGCACCTCAAGGGACATTGGCAGTGGCGGGACACTTGTCCCCCCCCTTGCTAACCTCTCCCCACGGCGCCGCAGGCTGTGTCTCCCCCCTGACCTTGAGAGCAGCCACCGGGAGTCTCGTCCCAGCAGCCGTGGCGGGGACTGGCATCACACCGTGGGGGGGGACACCACCGAGGTGGGGGGACACTTAACCCCCCCCAACCCCAGCGCTGCAGGACCCAGCTCCCACCCCCCCCCCCCCGCCTTTTTCCAACCAAAATCCCCTTGCCCGGGCCCTGTCCCCAGGGACACAGGGGGCACCCGTTTCCCCCCCCAGCATGGGTCCTGTACCCTGGGCTGGCGATGCCGGGTGGGATGCTGGGACAGCGGGCAACGAAGGTGACAACGATGGCCAGGCTGGCCTCACCGCAGGGGCAGGAGGTTTTGGGGTTCGGTGGATGCTATGGGGGGAGACTGGGGGGGGGGAAACATCTGAAACCATCTGGGAGCCGCTGCCGGCGCTGCAGCTCCCGGCGTGCTCCGCTCCCGCGTCGCCCTCCCTCCTTCCCTCTCCGCCTGCTCCTTCCCGGCATCCCCGCCAGCATCTCCAGGCAGGGTTTAGCTCATGTCACCGCAGCGTGACAGGCTGCGGGTGGCCCTGGCACCCCCCCCTTCCCCCCCCCCCCCCCCCAGCCCCACATGCTGCGCGGCCCCTCGGCTCCCACCCTGCCGGGGGGACACACACACCAAGTGACGGCGAAGGGACGAGCGACCTTCCCGCTGAATTTGGAGGGGATTGGGCTTGCTGGAAATATTTGGGGCTTTTCAGGTCGTTTCCCCGCCGCCCGCCCTGTCCCAGCACATCCCCTGGGATAGTTCCTTTCCCAGCAGGAATCTCGGGGGCACTCGTGGTCCCCTGGGGAGCCCGGGACTCGTGGTGGGGTTTGGGATCGAGGCAGGTGATAACGGGGTTTGATCCGGCTCCTTTCATCTTCCTAATCTTAATTAGTTATTAATATTCTCTAAGTGCTTTGAAGACCACGAGCTCGATGCAAACGCTGACGGGTGCGATTGGTGTTACTATGATTCAGCTTGTGCGTGACCCACACGCCGGCCCGCTGAGCCCCACGGAGCCCCATGGAGCCCCACGGAGCCCCTTGAGCCCTGCTGAGCCCCATGGAACCCCACAGAGCCCTGCTGAGCCCCACAGAACCCTGTTGAGGCCCATGGAACCCCACGGAACAGAGACCCTTGAGCCCTACTGAGATCCACAGAGCTCCACGGAGCCTTGCTGAGCCCCGTGGAGACCTGCTGAGCCCCACAGAGCCCCATGGAGCCCCACAGAGCCTCACAGAGCCCCATGGAGCCTTGCTGAGCCCCACAGAGCCTCATAGAGCCCCATGGAGCCCCACGGAGTCCTGCTGAGCCCTCTGGAGCCCCACAGAACCTTGCTGAGTCCCACGGAGACCCCAGAGCCCTGCTGAGCCCCATGGAGCCCCATGGAGCCCTGCTGAGCCCCATGGAGACCTGCTGAACCCTGGGGAGCTTTGAGGAGCCCCATGGAGCCGCCAGAACCCTGCTGAGCCCCATGGAGCCCCATGGAGCCCTGCTGAACCCTGGGGAGCTTTGAGGAGCCCCATGGAGCTGCCAGAACCCTGCTGAGCCCCATGGAGCCCTGCTGAACCCCATGGAGACTTGCTGAGCCCCATGGAGCCCTGCCGCAGCCCGATGGCTCAGCCTCCTTGTACCCGGGGCACGGCCCAGCCCCATCCTCCAACCACGGGGTGGTGACACCGGGAGCCGAGCGGGGCCAGCGATGCCGTCCCCGCAGCCCCCCGCGGTCCCCGGCGCCCGGCTCCTGACCTAGAAACAGCCCTGAGCTATAAATAGGGCGATCCGAAGGAGAGCGGAGAGGAAGGGCTCGGAACGCCGCGAGCGGGAGGCTGCGGGAGCCAGGGAGCCGCGTGGCACGGCAAGGACAGGCAGGGGACACGGGGGGGGGACGGGTGCCCTGTGCGGGTGCCATGGGAAGGGACAGGGCTGAACCCACCCCGTCCCCAGCGGGCGATGGAGCGGAGCGTGCGAGGAAGGTGGTGGTGGCTTTTACCGGCCCGTGTCCTGCTCATGTGGCAGTGCCTGCAGCACCCCGGCTCTGCCCCATCTCCCTTTGTCCCTAAGGTCCTCTCCTGCCCTGTGCCACCCCATTCCCAGCCCCACGGCTGGTCCGAGCACCCATCCAGCACCCGTCCAGCCTGCCCTGGCCTGCTGGTCACCGGGCTCTGTGACACAGGGGAGGACACTTCTCCTCTGGTGTCATACGGATGCCCCCATCCCGGTGAGGATGGTCCATACTCGGAGCATCCGAGCCGCGGGTGCCAGGAGCTGTGACAGGGACTGGAGAGGAGAGGGGAACGAGGGGACCGATAAGCGTTCGTGCAGCCACCTCTCCGGCTGCCCGGACCGGAGGTGGCTGTGTCCCGGGTGGCTGCAGGACGGGAGAAGGGTGGCAATGTCACAGCAGCGCCTGGCGCCGGATTAAAGAGAAGTGTCAGAATGTGATTCAGCCTCTTGCGTTAAAATCATTCATAAAAAGACTAATTGCTCTCCCTGCTAAACTGGAAGCGGATTAGAGCCGCCAGTGACTCAGTGGCGATGGCTCCCCTGCCCTCCCCGGTGACGAGGGCTCGGGTGGCGGTGGTGGCCCTGATCATTGGACCAGGACCCGCCGTCACCCCTCGGAGCGTGGGGCAGCCCCACGGCTGTGGGTTGGCTCCAAGAGGCCTCGTGGGAGCAAAGGGACCTGGCACCCAGCAAAGAGCCGAGGAAGCCCCAAAGCAAACCACGACCTGTCTCAGAACGTCCCTGCTCGGCCCCGGCGAGCGCAGGAGGAAATCCAGAGAGGCTGGATGTGCCCATGGATGCTCCGAGGAGGAGCGCGGTGCCGACCCCTCGCCTTCCTCTGGGAGAGCTGCCACCGTCCCCTGGACTGGAGGTGCCCGGGAGCTCCTGGTGCCCGGTGCTGGCGTCACTCGCTGAACATGTTGCCAAACGTTGACGAGACTGAAGGGAAGCCCGTGTGGTGCGTCTGCCTCGGCCGCCTTTCCCTGGCTCGCTCCGAATGGTCCCGCCATTCCTGGGGATGTGGGGGGAAGCCACGTGTCCTCCACGTGTTTAGGAGTGGGGCTTCAGAGGATGCCACCCCACAGCAGGCATCACCTGTGCTGGAGGAGAAGAAATATGAAGTCTTGGAAGGCTCAGGGAGAGCAGGAGCCGGGGAACGCACCAAGAGTGGGATGGGGTCCTGTGGAAGGACATTTCCAACACAGGGAGCTGATGGCAACGAAGCCCAGATCATAGGATCACAGAATGGTTTGGGTTGGAAGGGACCTTAAAGCCCACCCAGTGCCACCCCCTGCCCTGGGCAGGGACACCTCCCACCACACCAGGTTGAGCAAAGCCCCCTCCAACCTGGCCTTGAACCCCTCCAGGGATGGGGCAGCCACAGCTTCTCTGGGCAACCTGGGCCAGGCTCTCACCACCCTCACACCAAAGAAGTTCTTCCCCACATCTCATCTCAATCTCCCCTCTTTCAGTGTCAAACCCTTCCCCCTCCTCCTAGGGCTCCCCTCCCTCATCCAGAGTCCCTCCCCAGCTTTCCTGGAGCCCCTTGAGGGACTGGAAGGGGCTCTAAGGTCTCCCCGGAGCCTTCTCTTCTCCAGGCTGAACCCCCCCAACTCTCTCAGCCTGTCCTCCCAGTAGAGGGGCTCCAGCCCTCCCAGCATCTCCGTGGCCTCCTCTGGCCCCGCTCCAACAGCTCCGTGTCCTTCTGCTGTTGGTGGCCCCAGAGCTGGAGGCAGCACTGGGGGGGTTGTCACCCCAGAGCGGAGCAGAGGGGCAGAATCCCCCCCCCCTCGCCCTGCTGGCCACGCTGCTGGGGATGCAGCCCAGACGCTCCAGGCTCGGGCCATCGGGGTCCTTTGATGGGGTGGGGAAGGGCTGAGGGGCCCGATCCTGCCCGGCTGCCCGGTGCCTGTCCCAGCCCCCGCCCCCCCCCCGCGTCCCACCGGTGGGCTGTCTCCCCCGGGCGGTGGGGCAGGAGGAGGAGGAGGGCTCCTGCCGCGGGCAAACCCCCCCCCCCTCCCCACCCCCCCCACCCCCCGCGGCACAAACAGCACCGCGACCCCCTGATCTGTGCCGGGGGGGCGGGAAGGATGCCCCGCATCCCCCCCCCCCCCGACCCCCAGCGCCCCGTCTAACGGCGGCGGAGTCCGACACCCCCCCCCCGCCTCCGATTCCCCTCCGCGTCCCCGGGGGCTGCGGGGCGGTGCCGGTGGCGGGCGGAGCGCGGGGCGGGGCGGCGGGAGGAGGGGGGGGAGCCGCGCTCCGCTCCCCTCCGTTCCTCCGGTGGCGGCGGCGGCGGCGGCGGCGGGGCCGCGGCATGAGCCCGGCGGTGCGGGTGGCGAGCGGCCCCGGGCGGGGGGCGAGCGGCGGCGGCGGCGGCTCCTCTCCCGCCGAGGAGGACGGGGAGCGGCGGCGGCGGCGGCTCCCCCCTCCGGTAAGGCGGTGGGGAGGGGGTGCGGAGTGGGGGGGGGGGGGCACCGCCCGCTCCGGTACCGACCGCCGCCTTTGTGGCGGGGCCGCCCTTTGTCTGCCCGCACGGCGCGGCGCGGGGGGGGCGGGGGGGCGACGGGGACAGGCGGGTCCCCGCCGTGTAACCACCACCGAAATAACCATCACGGTACAACCGGGATGAATGGCGGGGGGGGGGGGAAGGGTCCCCGCCTCCCGCCGCCGCCCCCCGCAGAACCGGGGCGTGGGGAAAGGGGGGGGGGGGACGACGACATCACCGGGCGATGCGGGTGCTGCCCCCGGGGGCTCGGCCGCCCCCACCCCCCCCCTCCCACCCCCCGGGGAAGGATCGCGGGGTGCCGGTGGAGGGTCCCTTCCTCCGGCCGCCGCCACCTGCGCCCCGGCCCTGCGGCGGCGGGGACAAAGTCGGGGCCGGGGAGGGACGAGGCGTGTGTCCCACTTGGAAGGAGTTGGTGGCGGAGCGGGGCCGGGGGCCGGTGCCCTGTATTTGCCCCGGGGCCGGATTCCCAGGGAGAAAGGGGATCCCGGTGAATTCGGGGCGGGGGGGGGTTGGCTCCGGAAGGATGCGCTGAGACGGAAAGCGGCTGGAAGCTGGGGAAGGGGAGCGGGGAAGGGGAGGCGGCCTCGGGGGCAGCTCAGGCCATCTCCCCCTGGCATCTCCCCTCGTCACCCCCCCCCGATTCCCACCCGTGTGGGTGCGGGAGCCGGCCTCCATCCCGCACCAGCCTCCCGCCGGCTGCGGCTGGGGAAGGGGAGCGTGACCCACTTTCCTCCCGGTCCCCGGCCTCGCTGGCGCGGTGTCCGCGGGCGGGCGACGCCAGCCGGGAGTCCTGCCGCAGCTCAGGGACAGCCCAGCGACACCGGGGACGGAGCGGGGGGACACCCGGGGCGGTTGGCTCTCGGCACCCCTTTGCGCTGGATGTGGCGTTGGGGTGTCACCTGCCGGGATGCGATGCCCGGGACGCAGGGATACAGCACACACACACACACACCTCCCCCCCGGTGTCTAAAGGCCGTGAAGGTCCCTTGGAGAGGAGAAGGGGCTGGTTTTGGCAGGGGGGTGACGCGCCCCGTTGTCCCCAAGAGCCAGAGGGTGGCCCTGCCGGTGGGGACCGGGCAGGCGACGGGCAGGTGCCGCTCGGGGCGTTTGTCTTTGCAGATCCCAAACGTGCGATGCTGCCGGCGCTGGTGGAAGAGTTTTGGGAGGGAGATGATGACAGGCTGATGAAACCAATCAAACAATGAAGTAATCATAAATCCCCGGTGCCGGCGGCGAGGCGCGGCGAAGGCGGGAGGAGCTGGAGGCTGGAGTAGCCGAGGTCCTAACGAAGCCGTCGCCCTCGTCAGGGAAAAAATCCCGGGAGGCCAAAGCGCTGAAAGGCGGCCAAGGTCCTGCCGTCGGGGGCCGATGGACGGAGACGGCGCGGTGCTTACGAGGGCAGAGAAAATCCCGCTGGCAGCTCCGGGAGAGCGGTGCGGAGGGCACGGAGGACGGCGGCGGGAGGGGAGAGCGGTGGCTCCCCGGGGAGTGGCGGCCACTCGTCCCTCGGGAGGACGGCGAGGGCTGTCGGAGGAGAGAGCCCAGGTGCTGCTTCGTCTGCTCTTCCCAATTTTTTCCTGCGGAGGCTGTCTGTCAATCCTGAATGCTGGGACCAAAGGCTGAAGAAGGTTGTCACAGGCTCGTGGCTGGGATGGGAGACGGTTCCTGCTACGGGGAATGCTACGGATGGGTGTGACGGGGACACCGAGACATCCCCACTGGGAGAGCGGCCCCTGCCCACCAGGAGCCTGCACGGTTCTGGGTGTTGGTTGGCTTTGCCGAAGCCCATCCTGGTGCTGGGCATTCTGCTCTGGAGGGGGCCAGGAACCAGTATGGGAAACTCCGGATAACTGGGAATTCAGTGCCATCGCCTGGAGAAGTGTCCCCAACTGGGAAGTCACGGTTGCTGCTGCTTCGGTGGAGGTTTGTTACTGGTTCAGGCTTTTGAGGGTTTCTCAGCACCTTCCCAGCGCCACGGAGCTGGCGAGAAGACGTGGAGACGTGCCCCATCCATCGCCTCTGGGGGGGGTGGTGGGATGGGATGCTGGCAGAGGGGCTGTGCCCGAAATGCCACCCGCCTGCAGCTGCTGGCCCGTGTCCCTGTGCCGTGCGTGACCAGCCACCTCCCGGACACGGTCGGCTTGTCTGGAGCGGCTTTTGATGGCCCTGGGGTGGCACTTGGGCGAAAGGACCCTCTTCCCATCCGTGTTTCGCCGCTCTGGGGTGGGGTGGGAGGCAGCGGCCGGCCCGGCTGGAGGACGCGGCAGGTACCCATGGCTCTGAGCCCCCGCGAGGTGCCCGTCCTCCCCCCTTTGCCAAACTCGTCCTCGTTTGGCCAAGGTGCCTTTGCGAGCCCTCCCTGGGCGCCGCTGCCCCCGGGAAGTGCAGCTAATAAGGCCTCGCGCCGGGAAGCGCTGGTCCCAGTGGCACGGAGGAGATGGGAGGATTGTCCCCGGAACGGGGTCAGGCAGCAGCGGAGGCGGCGGAGGCTGGAAACAGAGCGGGGCGCCGGGAGGCAGCGGCCGGGCACGGGGCACCAGGGTGGCACCGCCTGTCCCCTCACCAGGGTGGCACCTGGCCACCGCCGCACGGGCAGCGCCGGGGCGGTGCGGGAGGTGGGGGACCGGGAGCGGGGATGGACAAGGAAATGCTTGGAAATTATTTTGATGGCTCAGAGGGTGGTTTGGAGGAGAAAATGGGGGAGGTTTGGGAAGCGGCTGGGGTGCGGAGGGGATACCCTGGCCTCCAGCCTGCCGGGCTGGGGGGGGAGTCAGTGTTACCCGCTGATAACTAATGCCAATTACACCACAATTAATGAGCACGCTGCTGTGGTAGAGAGCATCACAGCGGCGGGAGGGGATGGGGATTGGGGGGAAATCAAAGCTCTGCAGAACAGAGGTGGTGCGGCCGGGGTGCCCGTGGGGACAGAGCAGCCTGTGCCCGCCCCGCTGCCGGGGGTGTCTCATTTCCCCCCTCTCTAAAGAGAAATCTGGAGACCCTAACCCTGCCCCGTGTGGTATTTCCCTTCGTTTTCCCAATTCCTTGCCCCGGAACAGCTCACGGTGGAGACCTGGCCCCTCACCGGGCTTCTGGCTTCCTCGCCTCGCCGTAGAGACCCCCGCGTGGGGCTCAGCCCCAAACCCTGTTCCTTTCACCCCACTCAATAACCGAGTTGTTCTCTGATGTGGCCAGAGGGGTTTTTGGTTTTTTTTCTCCCCCTTCCCCTCTTAATTTCCAAGCAGCCGCTGCTCCAGCCGCCTCCTCCACCGGGTGCCTGGGGCAGCTCTCCTGGGCGGCCTCTGCTCCTCTCAATGAGCTCTTAATGAGTTTGCAATTACTTATTGGCAGCGCCGATGCGCCCAGGGCTGGGCGTGCAGCGGAGCGGGATGCGGAGCCGGGGAGAGCATTCCCCCTTGCAGGGAGCGGGATCGGGCTGGGTTGGTGGTGCCGGCCCCGGTACCCGGTGGGATGCCGGGCTCCGGATACGGGATTCCATCCTCCGTGGTGTTGGGGATGGAGCCGGGGAGGTTTGGGGAGAGGAGCGGCCGTTGCCGTCGGGAGACGAGTGGCTGCCTATAAATACCTGCCAGGGAGCCAGGAAGAGGTGGGTGGATTATCCTCCTCACTCAATGAGATAAATGGTTCTGAAGCTTAAACACAGAACAATTTTAGTCTGAATAGTAGGAGAAACGGTTCAGGATGCAGAGATGACGGCACCAACCGCCTGCGGTGAGCGGCGGGGTCCCAGTGCCACTCGGCAGCGTCTTGGCAGCCTGGGGGGGTGTCGTGCCGCGGGAGCCTTCGCCAGGACTCAGCCGGGATGTGCATCCTTCCTCCCCGCTTTCAAAGCTTCAGGAACACCCAAAACAGCCGAGCCGGGGCTCCGTGTGCTGGGAGGGCAGTTTGGGCTCCTTTGGGCATGGTGCTGGCTCCTCTGCCCCGGTGCTTCGGGACCGTGACGGGGAGGTGGAACAGGAGCTGCTGTGCCGGGAAAAAGCCCCATTTCTGCTCCGCTTTGGCCCCATCTGGCACATGGATGCAGGGGCGGTTGCGTTGACATGACCGGGGTGGGCATGGAAGGCAACCAAGGATGTGGGACCTTCACCCTGGCCATGGCCGGCAGGATCCTGGAAGCATCCCGGCAGGATCCCTGCAGCAGGACCGGCACGGCAGCCGGTTTGCCGGTTCGGGTTCCATAAAGCACCGCAAAGACAGCAGCCACAGCCCCCGGGGCGGCCGCAGAAGCCGGGCAGGCAGCGGGCAGGGGACCCGGCGTGGTGGGACAACCCTTTCCGATGGGTGTTCCTTGGTTGTTGGCAAGGAGCTGCCGGGCAAACCCAAGAGGTTTAGCCACGGGGAACAAACAAACAGCCCTCGACTTGGAGAGCTCTCTCCAGCAGCCGTCAGTCCTTCACCTCCGCTCTCCCTTCCCAGCGGCAGGATCTCTTTATTTTTTAGTTTTTGTTTTTTTTTTTTTTTTTCCTCAAACTCCCAACTTCGCCGCCTTGAATAATTGCATTTCGACACCGGTTAATTAAGAGACGTTGACGAGCGTGATTGTAAATTCGAGTGTAGACAGACTTCTTCTTCGCGGGATGCTGGGAGCTGTTTTTAGTCATGCATCCACCGAGCTGCTGCGCTTGATCCACCTCCACCTCCAGCACCCAGACGCTGAGATGGTGCTCCTCTTCCAGCAGGCCAATAAAACGCTATGGAGATGAGCTGCTTTGGAGATCTTATGAGTCAAGCCGCTACATTTTTGGAACATCATGATGTTGAAGTTCCTTTTCTATTTTTCGCCCAACCTCCCAGGAAGGAAGAGGGGGGAAAAAAAAAAAAAAAAAAAAAAAAAAAAAAGAAATTATATATAATAAATTAAGAAGCTGAGCTCCGCTTTGGGATGAGAGGCAGCGGTGGAAGGAAAGGAGGGAGAGGTTGGAGATCAGGCTCGGCCCACGGGGGTCGCTCAGGCTCCCTCCCATGGACTCAATCTTCTGCAGCCGTGGGCTCGCCGCCCGCCAAACACCCATTCGGGTGTTTGGCGGGCGGCGAGCCCACGGCTGCAGCCCCCGAGAGCCCCCCCACCGCATCCCTAGCCACCCTCAATCCCAGCTCCATCCCGGCACCGATCGGACCCCTGCCTCCTTGGGGGTGCCGTTGGTCCTGGATCAAGTGGGATTCAGTTTTCCTCCCCAGGGTGAGACGTGGCGTCAAAAATCTAAATATAAAGGTGATGGAGGGCACCGGAGGAGACCCCCTGGGGTGGTTTCTCTGCCGCGGTGGGTGAGTCCGAGCTCGGCTCTCGTTGCGGGGATGGCCGGGGCGAGAAGAATCCGCCGCTGGTTTGCCAGGAGTGAGGGATGTCAGCTCCGTGTCTGGTGTCTGTCCTCTGGCCACCCTGGGAGGGGAGAGGGGAGAGTTGGTGCCGGCAGATGGTCGGAGGTGTGTGGTGGAGTCATTTGCTGCAGGGCCATCGTGTCCTTCTCCGAGCCTGTGGCACAGCCCTGGCCACGTTCCGGAGCATCACTGGTTCAGGAGGGGGCTCCGGATGCTCTGCAAAAGGGTGGAGGGGACAGGGATGGCTCCTGGGGTCCCCACTGGAGACAGTGGCAGCAGTGGGGAGCCCCAAAGGGCCTAAGCTCCCATCCAGGGCTGAGGAAACGTGTGTGTGTGTGTGTCCCCGTGTCCCTGCCCTCCTGGCTCTGCCGTGCCCTGAGCCCTTGCTTTGACCCCGGACATCCCCTGAGTTGGAGAGACAGGGGCCACTGCACCCCCCCCCAGCCCTGCCCCATGATTCTGGAGCATCCTCTGCAGAGCCGTTGGGTTGGTGGCCCCTGGGGACAGAGGGGTGGCACCCAGCGGGTGCTGCTCGGCATCGCCCTGAGCATCCCGCTGCCCCTTTGAAAGGCACCGCAGCCCCCAGCCCCAGGGGTGGGATGGGATGGGATGGGATGGGGCTCGGTGGCTTTGGAGCACCCACTGAAATTGGTGACACACACCCCCCCCCTCTGCCTTGCAGTGCAGCCATGAGCGCGGGTTCCATTGAGCAAGAGCCGTCGCGCAAGCTGGCCTGCTGCGGGGTGCCCCTCATCACCGAGGACATGCAGTCCCTGGCCATCCGCACCCTCTCGGGCACCGACATCAGCAAGCACTACGACCTCATCCGCGAGCTCGGCAAGGGCACCTACGGCAAGGTGGACCTGGTGTCCCACAAAAGCACAGGTGAAGGGAGCCGGGGTGGGGGGTGGGGGTGCGTGGGGGACGCAGCCGTGCTGAGAGCAGGGTGCCTGACGTGTCCCAACCATGCCCCGGGCTCACCCCCATCCTCTGCCCACCGCAGGCACCAAGATGGCCCTGAAGTTCGTCAACAAGAGCAAGACGAAGCTGAAGAACTTCCTGCGGGAGTTCAGCATCACCAACACGCTCTCCTCCAGCCCCTTCATCATCAAGGTCTTCGACGTGGTCTTCGAGACTGAAGACTGCTACGTCTTTGCTCAGGAGTATGCCCCTGGCGGGGACCTCTTCGACATCATCCCGCCGCAGGTGGGACCCCCCACCCCTCCCACAGGAGCCTTTTTGGGGTGTGGGGGCTCAATACCCCAGGGTGCTGAGCAAAGCTGCCACGGTGCTTTGCTGGCCATGTGGGAGGGGGCTCCATGTGTGGGAACCGGGTTGGCCCTGACCACAAGCACCTACAAGCAGGTCTGGGACCCATCACCCATCTCCTGGGGTGGCCTGAGACCTGTCACCCATCCCCTGGGGTGTCCCTGGTGTGGTGTGTGTCCCCGGAGTGGTGTGGGACTCATCACACATCCCACATGGCCTGAGACCCATCACCCTTCACCTGGGGAGCCTGAGACCCATCGCTCGTACTTAGGATGGCCTGAGACCCATCATCCGTCCCTAGGATGGTCTGAGACCCATCACCCATCCCTGGGGTGGCCTGAAGACCCATCATCCACCTCCAGGGGTGGCCTGAGACCCATCACCTGTCCCCTGGGGTGGCCTGGGACCCATAACCTGTCCCTAGAGTGGTATGGGACTCATCGTGCATCCCTAGGGTGGCCTGAGACCCATTACCCTTCACCTGGGGAGCCTGAGACCCATCACCTATCCCTTGGATGGCCTGGACCCATCACCCACCTCCAGGGATGGCCTGAGACCCATCACCCTTCCTCTGGGGAGCCTGAGACCCCTCACCCATCTCCTGGAGTGCCCTGAGACCCATTGCCTGTCCTTAGAGTGGTATAGAACTCATCATGCATCCCTAGAGCGCACTGAGACCCATTGCCCATCCCTAGGATGGTCTGAGACCCATCACCCATCCCTTGGGTGGCCTGGGACCCATCACCCATCCCTAGGGACCCACCACCTGTCTCCCCACTGCAGAGAGCACTCCAGATAAAAGCACCCACGACCACGTCGCGTGTGTAATGACGTACAGATGTGGTGGTCCCCGAGCTGGGTGGGATCCCGGTGGGGTTCGTTAGCGGGTGGTTGAGACCGTGTCCCCATGCCCGCAGGTGGGGCTCCCCGAGGAGCTGGTGAAGCGCTGCGTGCAGCAGCTGGGCCTGGCCCTCGACTACATGCACAGCAAGAGCCTGGTGCACCGGGACATCAAACCGGAGAACGTCCTGCTCTTCGACCGCGACTGCCGCCGCGTCAAACTGGCCGACTTCGGCATGACCCGCAAGGTGGGCTGCCGGGTCAAGCGCATCAGCGGCACCATCCCCTACACGGCCCCCGAGGTCTGCCAGGCCGGCCGGGCGGAGGGCTTCGCCGTGGACACCAGCATCGACGTCTGGGCTTTCGGGGTGCTCATCTTCTGCGTCCTCACCGGGAACTTCCCCTGGGAGGCGGCGGCGGCTTCCGACGCTTTCTTCGAGGAGTTTGTGCGGTGGCAGAAGGGGCGGCTGGGGGGGCTGCCCTCCCAGTGGCGGCGCTTCACGGACAGTGCCCTCCGCATGTTCCAGCGCCTGCTGGCCCTCGACCCGGAGAAGCGCTGTCCCGTCAAGGAGGTCTTCTACTTCATCAAGTGCGACCTGATGGCCGAGGTGCGGCGACGTCCCTCCTACCGCTCCCGCAAGCACGCCGGGGACAAGCTCCCGGCCGGTGCCCATCGCCACGAGGCGGCCGGTTCCTGCACCCCGGCCCCGCTCAAGAGGACCGTCCTGACGGAAGGGAGCGGACCCCGAGGCTCCGAGCCGAGCGCGGCCCCCCCGGGGACGGCCGGCAGGACAGACGGCCGGCAGGACAAAGGCAAAGGGCAGATGGTCCTGGCCACAGCAATAGAGATCTGCGTCTGACGGCGCCGGGGGCGGCACGCGGCGGCCGCCCGTCCTGTCCCCCCCACCTCCCTGGGGACAGGGATGGGGCAGGGGGTGTTGCTCGTGGTGGTGGCACGAGCCGGGACCAGGCTCCGGGTCTCCCAAAGCAAAAAAGGAAAAAAAAAAAAAAAAGAAATAAGGAAAAGAAAACAAAAACGAAGAGGAAAAGGACAAAACTGGTCGCGCTCCGTAGCGCCGAGGATGCTGATGCCCCCCACCCCGCCGGGGAGGACGTCGGTGCCCCCTCCAAGGCTCCCCCCAGGGTGGCAGGGGGAGGGGGCTCCCAACACGAGGAGGAAGAGCCCCGGGGGGGGCTCTATGTGGGTGGGGGTCACCCCCCAGCGCCCACCGGCTGTCCCCCACCCCGTGCCCGTCCCCCGGCCGGGGCGCGGGAAGGCCGATGACCCCGCACGGTGGAGGAGGCCTTTGGGGGGTGGGGTTGTGTTGGGTGGGTGGCCATTTGCCCCCTCCCACCAGTCCCTGCCCCGCTGGTGGGGAGCGGGAGGGGACAGGGAGGGGGTGCTGGGTCGGGGATGTGGAAACCGGGGGGGTCGCCGGCAGCGCGGGACCCCCGGCCGCCCCGGCTGCCTCCCTGCCGCGGGAGGTGCTGGCAGCCATCGATGTAGCAAGTGTCCCTGTCTGTGTGTCGTCGTGCGTCCCATCCGCTGGCAGCCCCCGTGTCCCCTGCCCTGTCCCCCCCCCGGGGTGGTCGCACACCGGCCCCAGACCCCCGGGAGGGGGTTCCTCCCAGCG
The DNA here is from genome assembly GCF_964106895.1 of Numenius arquata. NCBI lineage: Eukaryota > Metazoa > Chordata > Aves > Charadriiformes > Scolopacidae > Numenius > Numenius arquata. The sequence continues at coordinate 17,001,595 of NC_133589.1, read as the reverse complement.
GGGAGCCGCACTCCTGGCCGCCGTGCCGGCTCTCTGGCCAGTGGGGTGCTCGGGGCTGGCTCTGCCGTGGTGGTGTCCCCCTGTCCCCCCCTCTGCAGACTTTTTGTACCCAGGGACTGGAAAAGGTGGGGGGGGGGGGGGGCACATCTCCAGGGCAGGACCTGGGGAGCCGGGGAGGGGGCTTGAGGTGGCCTCCTGAAGGTCCCCGTGGCTCCCTGCGCTGTCCCCATCACCCTCTCTGCTGTCACCCCTTCCCCAAAGCCCAGTCCCCCCCACCCCGGGGCTGGCGGGGAGAAGGCGGGGGGGGAGGGGGGTTTAATTCCCCCCCCGGGGGCTGGCTGCAGCAAGGCGGGGGGGTGGTGGCAGGAGCCACTGGTGGCCCGTTGGTGACAAGGTCATGGCGGGGAGGGCAGGTCACAACTCCCCTCCTGCTTTTGGGCACCCGGGGCAGTGGCGGGGGGGTGGGGGGGGGCGCTGGGGGGCACCCCAAGGTGGCAGCACCCAAGCCCCGGCACGGTTCGGGCTTCCCTCCTATGGGGTGGGTGCCGTGGGGGACTCCCCCCCCCACCCCAAACCTTCTCCGGGTGCCCTCCGGCCCCCCCCCACCCCACCCCAATTCCCGCACAAAGGGCTATAACGCTATTCAGCAGCAGCAGCAGTTTACACAGCAGGCGGGTGCCCGGCCGGACCCCCCCCCCCCCCCATACCCCCCCCCCCCAACCCCGTCGTGTCCCCGCGGCACCCACCCCATTGCCCGTCGCCCACCCGCGGTGCCGGGGCCGAGGGCCGGTTTTAGACGTAGCATTTGCCCCGATGTAGAGACGCTAAGCGCCGGGTTTAATCCTTTTTGCCTTAGGTCCCTCAATGTCCTCGAACCTTCCGTGCAATAATGTAGATAAGGGACCCCGGGGGGGTGGCGGGGTGGGGGGGGGGGGGCCCGGCCGTACCTTTCCCGGGTGGTTCCGTCCCGCGGGGATGGGGAGGTGTGGGGGGGGTGGGTTGTTGGGGTTGGGGGGTTCCCCGGGTGTGATTTCTGTTCCCGTGGAGGTCGCTGTGTCGGTAGGTTGTCGGGTTTTTTTATTTCCAGTTCCCTCGGCTGTCGGGTTCCGGACCTTCTTCCCGTAGGAGAGGCTGTAGTGTCACAGACGTTACCTCAGTTTGTCACTGTCGAAAAGGATTAAAAAAAACAAAAAACAAACAAAAAACACCATAAACAAACCAAACAAAAAACCAACAACAACAAAAAAACCAAACCACAAGTAAAAACCATAAAAAAATGACAAAAATACATAGTTATAAAAGCAACAAAAAAATTCTCAATGGCAGTCAAGACTTTTTATTTTTTAATAAATAAAGCAAAGGCGGTGCTGGTGCAGCCGCGGGTGGCGGGGGGGGGGGCACTGCCGAGGCCTCGGGGCTCATTGTCCCCCCCACTGTCACCCCGTCTCGTCCACCCCCCCCAAACCCCACTGTCGTGGCCGCCCCAGGGTGGGAGGGAAGGGCAATGGGGGCCGTGGGGCAGGGTGGTGGCACCCATGGGTGCCGGGGGAGGGGGGACGACACCCAACCGCCCCCTGGGTGCAGCCCCCTCCCGCGCAGGCGGGGCTGCTCGACGCCAAATGTATTCCAGCCACGTCCGCAGGCTAATTTCAATTTCCTGGTAATTATGCAAATGAATGTGGATTTAATTAAGGGCAGATTTCATTAAAGTCTTCTTGGGGAAATGAGAACAGGGTGGGGGAGAGGAGGGAGGAGGAGGATGAGGAGGAGGAGGAAGGCAGGGAAGGAGAGATGAAGGCAGCGCCCGCCCCGGAAGATAAATGGCTGCAGGAGATGCCGAGGGGATGGGGGGGATCCCTTGGGAGAGGGGTCCCGTTGCTCCCTGCCGTGGGGAGGGGGGGCTCGGGGGACCCCAGCCCGGACATGGGGGGGCTGTGTGGGGTGGCATGGCCGGGGGGGCAGTGCCCGGGATGGCCCCTGGGAAGATGCGGTGGGTCTCCAGGGGAGCAGGGAGCGAGCCCTTCTCATCCCGCACTTCAGCATCCTCTCATCTCCCTTCTCTTCCCAGCAGGGCAGGGAAAAGCATTTCTTGGACACGTGATTTATGGGTTTGGATTTTTTTTCTTTTTTTTTTTTGTTTTTTCCCTCCCCCCTCTTCCCCAGCTAAAAATACAGATTTGGCCAAGCCAAAAGGTCTAGGAAATCAATGTCATTGTCACCAGGCGCTGGCTGGAAGGACCCTCCCCTCCCCGGTCGCAGGCCCCGCTGCCATTTGACGTCTTTGAAAGGAAGCGGCTGGGGCTGCTTTCGGCTCCACTGTCTCTAATTCAAAGCGAAATGGCTAATTTTATCCCGGCAAGGTCGAGGATGCTGAGAGCCCATCCGTGCCGGGGGGGGGGGGGGGGGGGGGGGAGGGTGGGGGGTGCTGCTTCTTTCCAGGTGAAACCTTCAGACTCCAAAAAAAAAACGTGGCAAAAGCCGGTGGCTCGGCAAAGCCACCTCCAGCATCCCCGCGGGGTCTGCTCCCGGGAAGGCGGCCGCCCACCTCGGGCAGCCCCCCCAGCCCCGGACGAGCAGCGCGGGCGCCGCTCCCGAAGAAAAGAACGCACAGATTATTTTTCCATCGGCGCTGGATGCGGGAGGTCCGGTCCCACCAGCATCCCACAAAACCAGGTCCTGGGAAAGCCGGAAGGTCCTGGCCGCGATACCCAAAGCCCGCCCGCACCTGATTTTGTCCAGCCCTCGATTTCTAGAGCTGAATTTTGCCCTTTTTTTCTCGTTTTTTTTTTTTTTTTGCTTAGAGATGCGAAATGAGCCACTGCAGCCCCAGCTAAAATCCTGGAGGTTGGGAGTAAAAATAACCGCGAACGATCCGCTCGTTTGGAGCGCCAAGGATCAATGCCAAGACGGCATCGTCAAAAAAAAAAAACAAACCCAACAAACCAACCCCAACCCCAAACAAACCCTTTAAAAGGAAATATTTTGCCACCGAGATGCTGCTTTGGCTCCCTGGGGACTCAGGAGGGGGGGGCTGCAGGATGCATCCCGCCGCCGGCATCCCCGCGCATCCCGATCCCACGGGCTGCCGGAGGCTTCCCCGGCCACCGCAGGGGGATGTCAGGGGGACACGGGTCCGGCACGGCGAGAACCTTCATTAAACGCGCTTCTGAGGGCTGATCCGCTTTCAAGAGTTTCCAAAAATAGCGGCGGCACCGAGCTGAGATGGGCGTTGGAAGGAAACGTGACTCATGTGGTACCCGGTGCCCCGGCAGAACGGGACGAGCTCGAGGCCACCCTGCAAAATGAGACCCCCGAGGGAGGACACAAGCCACCGCCGAGAATGGGGTCTGTGGGAGGACCCACGAGGGCAGAGAATCACAGAATGGTTTGGGTTGGAAGGGACCTTAAAGCCCACCCAGTGCCACCCCCTGCCCTGGGCAGGGACACCTCCCACCACACCAGGTTGCTCCAAGCCCCCTCCAACCTGGCCTTGAACCCCTCCAGGGATGGGGCAGCCACAGCTTCTCTGGGCAACCTGGGCCAGGCTCTCACCACCCTCACAGCAAAGAAGTTCTTCCCCACATCTCATCTCCATCTCCCCTCTTTCAGTGTCAAACCCTTCCCCCTCCTCCTAGGGCTCCCCTCCCTCATCCAGAGTCCCTCCCCAGCTTTCCTGGAGCCCCTTGAGGGACTGGAAGGGGCTCCAAGGTCTCCCCGGAGCCTTCTCTTCTCCAGGCTGAACCCCCCCAACTCTCTCAGCCTGTCCTCCCAGCAGAGGGGCTCCAGCCCTCCCAGCATCTCCGTGGCCTCCTCTGGCCCCGCTCCAAGGCATCCCGATGGCTTTTCTGGTGCCACAGAGCCACATACCAAGGGGAGGCAGCTCGGGCTCGTCCCCTGCCTGTCCTTTCCGCGGGGTCCCCCCGCTCTTTGCATTCCCAGCCGCCAGGGAGGTGACGGACAGATGTCACTCAAAGCCTGGCAGATGCAGAGGGCCCCTCTGGGGACGAGCTGCCAGAGCAAAAAGCCGTCCTGAGGTGGGGAGAAACCCAGCCCCGTGCCACGTGGGGTGGTTCAGCGGGGACACGGGTGGTGGCAGAAGAGAGATGTGACCTTGGGTGGCAGATCCAGCCGCCTTCAGGCGAAGGGGGAGCAGAGCTGGTGGCGCTTCCAAACCCATCTCCCAGGTCCCACAGGTCTGTGCTCCCTGGAAAGACCCCCAGGAGCATCCCATAGGGATGGATCCCCATGGGGATGCTCTGGGCCAAATTCTCCCGAGTGCTGGGTGCCTTTGCCCCAGCCCCAGCCCCCCGGGGGGATTTCGGCGTGGGGCAGAGGAAGGCAGGAGGCTGCCGGCATCTCCCACGTGGCTGCGTGCTCCCTGCAAGGGGTTTGGACACGTTTTTTCACCCCGAGGTGTTTCCTCCTGTGGAAAACCCTGTGTTTTTCACCAGGATGACTTTGCTGGAAAATGGGTGGGGTTGTCAGCTTTCCAACCAGGATTCGGGGGTAGGATGGGGTGGCGGGACCCGGGGGAGGCGATGGGGAGCACACCCAGCCCCACACACACCGCACCCCCCACCACCACCACCCAAATGGGTGGGTTCCGGGCTCCGGCTCAGCAGGCCTCCCGCGTTGCCATGGCAACCGCAGCATCCCAGCCTCGGCAAGGATGGGAGATCTCCACCATCCCCGAGCTGTGTCCGGGTGGGATGAGGGCACGGGCAGCACCCTACCCTCCGAGCCAGCCCAGGGTGCCACGGGCAGCACCCCAAGCCCAAGGGTCTATTCACCATGGTCCACGCTCCTCATTCAGACCTTCCTCCACATCCCTCCAAAAGCCACAGGGCTGGGGGGAGGGGGGGGGGCAAGAGAGGAAAAGCCTGAACATCCCACTCCCCCAAGCCCCCCCCAGCAGAGCCACCGGGGTCTCTGGGACCCACATTACCCCAACGCTAATTACAGCATCATCACGGGCAGGTCTCGCTCTCAGCCTGACGAGATCCCGAGCTAAAGCCTCGCCGACATCGGTGGCACCAGGCTGGGGAGAAACTGAGCTCCTCGCCTCAGAGGCTGCTCCACCTCCAGAAAGGTCTCATTTGGGAAGCATTAATGGGAGATTAATAGAGGCTTTAATAAACAGGGAATCCACGGCTAATGGAGCCCAACTCGGGAGCCATCTGTAACACCTCCGGGGCTTAAAGGCACCAAGAACACGTCTGGAACATGCTTAAAATGGATGTTAATCATCCTGTAGCCCTGAAGACAACCACACCGGAAAGAAACTTTAGGATAAAAGGTCGCGGATGAGACAGGGGGAGGTTGCCTCAGCCCTCTGCCGCTGTAAGGGGGGGTGATTTACAAGGATTGTGTCCCCCCACGCTGGCATGAAGGCAGGTGGAGGAATTCAGGTCACCCTTGTGCTCCTGGGGCTGGAGCTGGGTCAGGACCCCACGACAAAGCGAGGCCACATCCCACCTGAAGCGTAGCCACCCCCATGGAAGGGCACCCATCCTGGTCATCGGGCAGGGGCTGGGGGGGTGACAGGACACGCTCAGAGCAGGGCAAACACTGAAGCTGGCCTCTGGTCCCTCTCCTCGGGCTATATCACCCTCCTCCTGAAAAGCTCCTCCTTGTGTCCATCAGCACTTCCCCTGCTGAAGCTTCACCACTTCATCCCTCTGCTTCGCACCTCCCTGGAGAAGGTCTCTGCTTCCGGCATTGAACCCGTGTTGACCGGTTGTCCTGTACGTGCCGTGTGGTGGCACTCAGGATGAGCTGCTCCATGACCTTCCCCAGCACCCAGGTCAAACTGGCAGGCCTGGAGTTCCCCAGATCCTCCTGCAGCAGGTCCCTCACCGTTCCGCTCCCCATCTTCTAGCTCAGGGGGCTGGGTACCCAGAGAACAACTGGTCCTGCTGCTACAGACTGAGGCGAAGAAGACATTAAGTCCCTCAGCCTTTGTCACTGTGTTTCCGCCCTGTCTGATAAGGGACAGAGATTATCCTTTCATTGCTAATGTATTTATCCAATTTTTTTTTATTGTCCTTAACATCAGAAGCCAGATTAAGTTCTAGTTGGGCTTTGGCCCTTCTAATTTTCTCCCTACAGAGCCTCGCAACATCTTTGTAATCCTCATGAGTGGCCTGTCCCTTCTTCCAAAGCCCATAAATTCTCCCTCCCCCCCCCCCCAAGTTGTAACCATGGCTCTCTGGTCAACCAGGCTGGTCTTTTCCCCCCCAACAGCTCATTTTTCAGCACATGGGGACAGCCTGCTCCTGCGCTTTTAGGACTTCCTTCTTGAAAATTGTCCACCCTTTCTGGAGGAAGGCAACTCCTTTGCCCTTCAGGGCTGCCTCCCAGTGGTCAACCAGGCTCCTGAAAAGACCAAAGGAGTCCACCCTCTGGGAGTCCAAGGTGGCAGTTCTGATGGACCCTCTCCTCCTTGCTTCTCCAAACACTGAAAACTCTATCGTTTCAAGATCACTGTGTCCAAGACGGCCTCTAACCACCCCATCCTCCGCAAGTCCTCCTCTGTTTACAAACAGATCCAGCAGGCCTCCTTCCATAGTCAGCACCCCTTTCTGGTGGTCTTCGACTTGCTTCCTGGCACCACTGTTCAGTACGTTCAAGTCCGTGCTTGGATACCTCCCTTTGGGGGAGAGGAGCAGGACCCAGGGATGCTTTGGTTGGCATCAGCTCCAGCTGGTTGACGCAGAGGAGGATTCTCCATCTGCTTGCAGGGTCAGGAACTGAACTTCATTTTGGTTGGCTTCCAGGCTTCCCCAGGAAGGCTGGGTATCGTGGAAGGAGAAGCATGGGGTCAGAGACGGGAACCAGCACAACAGTCACTTTAGTTTTACAGCAAACTCCAAGCAGGGTGAAGCAACCAGATCCCAGTCATTAACCAGATTTTGACTGGAGACAACCTACAGTCATTCTTGGGAGCCACTTGTTCATGGCAAAGCTTCCTCTCCTCTACCATGGAGCAAGCCCAGCCCAGCCCACTGCAAACCAGACCTGCAGGTCTGAGCAGCTGCTCCCCAGCTCTCAGGTACACATTCCCTGGCCAGGCTGCTTTGAGAGGGTACCAGCATCCCAGCGCTTGGCCACAAACAGCTCAGGACATTCTGCTGGAGCTCTGGGAAGGACGAGTCCCACACCCAAAGTCACTGCTCAGAGCATGGAAACACAGCTGCCTTGCAGTAAGAGCTTCGCACCACATGAGTGCCTGCAGCCGTGTTGCACAAGCTCAATGCATCCTCCAGGCCCCAGCAGTGGTGGCCAGCTGAGGGTGACCATTGGGCTGAGGCAGGGACAACCCATTCTGGCCTGCCTTGCTCCCTCCTAGATCAGTGGTTGAAGAAACCTCCCAGATTTCAGCCCCAAACAGGTCACTGCAGCATTGAGATCTTCACTATTAGATCAGCACCAGAAGCACAACGGAGCAGCTTCAGCGCAGAGTCAGCAAACACAGAGCATCACCCACATTGGGGGAAGGTCTCGGGCAAACTGGTCACACACAGGTCCATGGGAGTCACCTGAGGTTCCCAGTCAGCTGTGGAAACTTGCTGGAGACACGAGTCTTTATCTTTGAAATCATCTTCAAAAGCTCACAAGGATCTCAGGAGGTTCCTGATGTGTGGAAAATGGCAAACATCACACAGGTCTTCAAGTAGGAGGACTCTGGGGGTGTCAGCGTAAGAGGTGACCCCCAGATCCATCCAGTCACCCAGCAGAGCAGCCAGAGGTAAGAACAGGAGCATGAAGCCCACCAGCACAAGCCCCCTAGGCCACCCTGAGGGTTTATATACCCCTCCCAGCAGCAGTGGCTGCATGTGATTGGCCAGACCAGGAGCAGGGAAATGCGGGATTGGCCAGAGACAGCAGGGCAGCAGGGGATTGGTAGGAGACCTTGTGTCCCAAGCCAATCCCAGCCTGCGATGGGTCTTACAGCCAAGTGGAGGAAGGGCCCAGCTGGTCTTCTCCTGCAGGACCTTGGGGTGTGATGGTTGGGCGCGCTGGGGATGGGGAGGGATGGATGGATGGATGGATGGATGGATGGATGGATGGATGGAGACAGACAGACAGACAGACAGACAGACCACCCTACAGCCCCTCTGCCGAGGTCCCAGGAGCCCTTACAGAACCAGCTGCCCTCAGCTTGGCCCCGCATGATATGAAACCATCTGGACAGAGCTTCTGCCCTGCTCAAACAGAGCAAACCCAGCCCCTCTTTGGGGCAAAGAGAGGTGTTGCCATTGGGTCATGGCCGTGGTGGGGCCAGGTGGAACCCACACAAGGCGCTGCCGGCACCGGTCTCCTGCGTGACCCAGTTGGAGCAGTTCAAAGAGCTCCTCGTGCACCAGGCTGGTGTTTCAGCCTGAGCCATCCGCTGTTCCAACCAGTTTAATTACCCACATCTGAGTCATCCCCAGCCCCGCTCTGTCACAGCTCCCAGCCCTGCAGACAAACCACCCTTTGTGCTCCCCTGGCCCCTCTCAATGGGGAATTGCCAAGTACCAATTAATCAGCGCCTCCTGCTGCGACAGGGCCGGGGAGATGGTGCCCCAGGAAGATGGAGATCAAGGAATGGTAAAGGGCCACTGCCTGCCTGATGGGACAGAGCTGGGACGAGAGCCCGGGTCCTGATCCCACCCCTGAAGATGATGGGGAGGCACACGCTTCCCCCCGGCAGGGATGAGCCATATCCTCATCCTGGCTCCTGGTCTCACTAATCCCCGAAGCATTTCAGCTCTCCGCCATGGCCAGGTCTCTTGTGCAGTGGTCCAGCAAGCCCTCTAGATGTAGAGACACCTGGAAATCCAACAGTGGCAGCTCTCGGCCAAGAGAGAGGTGGCTGCGGCGATGCCAAGTAGAACAAGACAAATATTTGTGAGCATGGGAAGCGTGTGGACCAAGATCATCCAGCCTGGTGGGGATGGCCGATCAGGGGACAAGCTCCAGCAGGTCCATCAACTCCTTCTGCTTCCCGAACCAGCCCGTGGGCCTCTGGAGATGAAAACTGGTGCCCAATTTCTAGGCTGTGCCTATGGAGTTCACAGGGAGGGCAGTGAATCCTGTTTGCTGTGGAGTGATCTTCAGGCTGGCAGGTCCAAGCGGTGTTGTGACATCCCCGGGGCTCAGCAGGGCTCACCCATGTAGGGCTGGAGCAGAAACAATTTTTGGGGGTGAAGGTAAATATTAAGAAGAAAGATAAAGAACTGTTCTGGCCTAATCAAATCCACATGTTGGTGTGAGGGGGTTGTTTCAATTCCAGGTGTCGCACGTTTTCAAATCTGCTCCATGCAGCAGAAGTAAGGTTGATGGGGGACACCAAAGTGTCGATGGGAGACACCCACAAGTTCTGCTCTGAGGCGATTAATTTTATTTCAGGTTTTTCCTTGTCACTTCAATCCAGGGGCGGTGTGGCCAGACTGCAAAACCTCTGCGCAGCTGCTGAGTCCGCGCTGGTGGTTGAAAGGCGGATGGCAGAGAGATGTTCCCCACCTCTCCTGGCAGTGGCTGGACACCGGGCCAAGGCCACCTGAAGAAGGGCATGGCCAGTGCTGCTCACCATGGCCAGTGCTGCTCTTGAAGATCCTCGGCGGAGCGGATCGGCTGCCAGATGAGCTCCTCCACCCGTGATTCACGCGTGTGTGCACCTTGCTTGGTGCCGATAAGGGAACCGTTACGTCCCTCCTCCGCTCTCCCGGCTTGATATCAGCGTCCCGCTGCTCCTGGGAGTGATTTCTAGGCCTAATTGATAATTAGTTAAATCCATCCTGGGCACAAAGGGGAAGACGGTGAGCTTAGAAAGCAACGAGATGAGTGCGGCTTTCCGCTGGCTGTGACAGGGAAGAGCACCCAGCACCTCGGCATCCCTGGGGACACACCTGGGGACACCCCTGGGGACACCAGCTCGCTCTAAGGCAGAACGAGGAGCTATGCAGGAAATAAAGACAACACATCCCCACGGGATGAGGGGCTGCTCCGCATCTCTGGACACTTGTCCATTGAAGGGAGGCGATGATGGGGCCGGAGGATGTCGGGAAAATGGGAGACGGGCACCGGGTGCTGCGCTCCCATCGCTCTTAGGGCAGGAGCCTAAAGAGTTAACACAAAATGCCACCTACTGTATTTTATCTCTCCTCCATTGAGGCAGCTCTGACACTGGCAGCAGAACAATGCTAAATTCTGATTAGCTCCGGTCTTCCAGCAAGAGGGGAGGCACAAGAGGGTGGGGAATTAATACTATTCTGCATAATTTTTAATCTAAATTCCATGTCTTTTCTTTTCTTTCTCTAGGACGCAAACAATCTAGGGGGTTTTGTACTCAATTTCTTGCTTTCATAATCTAAATGAATTGTTTGCAAGTAGGAGCCAGCTGCAAAGCTGGCAATCTCCGATCAAATCTGCCTTTCTCCTCGTCGTAGCAATCGTTAATTTGCTCCTCAGCCCTGATTAGCTAATCCTGGTTGCCTTGTGGCAGTTTCCAGGGGGAAAAAAATAAAAAACCCCAGTGTGCAATGCTGCCGGGATTGATCTCTGCGGGGTCCGCGGTGCTCCCGGTTGTCTCCTCTCTCTCCGGAGAGAAACGGGGTGCTCCGGGGAAAAAAGGCTGGCCAGGTTTATTTATGGAATCCTGGCATTTTGGAAATACCGGAGGATGATTCTTTCCCCTGCTCTCTGCAGAGCGTGGTAGTTTGTTAGGCCCAGACTAATTAGCTGGGCTTTAAAATAGGAATTGAAGACACGGCGGCAGCCTCTGGCTCAGACATACCCGGGGGCTGCCCGGTTTTATGGTGTTGCTGGTGTGGCTGGGGGTCGTGGCAGGGCTGTTACCCCTGTTTCACGCCTGGGAAACCGAGGCACGGGTCTTCACGTGCTGGTGGATGGAGGCTCACAGAGAAGGTGGCTCAGCAGAGGGGCTGTCTGATAGGGGACGTGTTCTGGGGGGCCTTTTGTGCCAGGCCCTGAATATTTAAATGGCAAATTAAGAGTCGTAACTTCATCTCCTGGGAAGCCTGGAGAGCTCCTGCCTGCTGGGCCAAGGGTGTCCGAACGGGATGTCACCTCCTCGGGCTGACTGCTGCCAGTCACCGGAGCATCACCTCCTGATGCCCAGATCCCTGTGATCCCATTCTTCACAGGTCTGAGGGCCCAGGTGAGTTGACCACGGATCTGGTGGCCCATGGGCTACTACGTTCTCTGGGTGCGGGGCTGCTGATGACCCCACATGCCCCTTTCTTGCCAGTAGCTCCGCAGGCCCTGTCCTTCAGCTGTTATCTGGCTGCGGTTGATTCCAACATGCTCCTTTTTTCAGCTCAAATTCCCTGAGTGCTGGGGGTGGATCCTTTTAATTTTCATTTGTTTCAAAGCCGTACATGGCTTACAAGCATGACAGAAATGCGCCTGGAGTGCAGGAAATGGCCTACTTAGCTGCAGGAGCAGAGCAGGCTTTTCCGTCACGCTGACTCCTGGGACCCCGTCCTCTCCAGGGACCAGGGCAGCTGCCTGCATCCCCCGTGGGTGCCTGGTTCTGGAGCTTCTCCTCAGGAGATGTTTAGTCCCACCATAAAGCCCAAACAGGAGCAGAGGTCTGGAGGGTAATTCCAAGTTCTGACACCAAACTGCTGTGCGGGGTTGGGGCAGTTCCCCTCTCTGTGTTTCTGCTCACCCAGCTGACCATGACAACCACCAGCCGAGAAGGAGAAGAGACCAAGGCAGGACTACCACCAGCCGAGAAGGAGAAGAATCCAAGGCAGGACTACCACCAGCCGAGGAAGCAGAGCTTGCAGGGCCAGATCTCTACCAGTTTTTGGGCTCAGTGGACACTTTCAGCCTAGTCTGAAAGGGGACAAAGATCTGAGAAGGGTTGAATTCCCAGTTTGGGTGAGCTAATGGCTGGGGAGAAAGTCTCATACCAGGCTCTCACGGAGGAAAAGGCTGTACTCAGAAGGGGTTCACCCTGCCAGCAGCACCCAGAGGTGGGGTGGCCCAGCCAGCTACACACTGCTCTGCCCCATGACCACTTGGAGAACACACAGAGCCTCTTCTTGCCACGTCTGTGATGTCTGGAACCGGATGCATGCACTTGCCTTAGTAGGGCAGACAGGAATATGGGGCCTCCTGGGCTGAGGAGAGTCTCCCCCAAAAGGAGCTGAATTTACCCAGTGGGTCCCAGTAAGACTGAGCATCTTCACATTAACACCAACTTACTTGCCAGAGAGTTCACAGATCTTCCTTCAGCCAAGGAAGCACTGCAGTAGGCTCAGGGGCGAAAAACCACAGTAAATAAAATGGAAATAGTCTGAGGGAAGGTTGGATCCCTGGAGAGTTCCGTACACCAGGTAGAGCTGTTGAATAAGATTAAAGCTGGATGGCTTAATGCTCACTTCCCTCTACTCTGGCCAAGTGTCACCAACTGTTGTGTCTTTGGCTCAAAGAACACAGTAGCAGCAGAAAATGGAGTCTCTCCATGATGTCTCTGGGACCTGGGGAAGATGGAGTCCCCAAAGCACCCGGGAGAAAGACAGCAGCAAAACCCTGCCCCGTTTTACTTTACTTCCCAAGTTTTTCCCAGCCAGAGGAACGCTCCAAACCTTGCTCCATGAATTGAAGCAGGTTGTCTCTGAATGCATTCCACTAGAAACCACGGCTGCGGTTCAGAAAGATTTGTTCTTGGGCACTGATCCTTCCTCCCACCACTCTCATTTATCTTACTTATTACCATACTTCAGACTTTACATTTTAATGACAAACAAATATCAGTGCTCTTAGAGGCCGGGCGCCCCCCGTGTGTCTGTCTGCACAGATACCCACAGCGGCTGCGTGGAGGCCTTGGCCGTCCTGGTTAGCAATCCTGGGATTCGATTCGGTGGATGCTCTCAGACGTCAGGGAATCAAAAAGGCAACAGAGCAGCTCTTCGGCCTGGGGAGAAAAGAAGGAAGGGGTTGGGGGAGAGAGCTGTGATTTCTCTGCACCGCAAAGAAACTTCTTTTCAGAGCTGAGTTCCTTGTGGGTGCAGACAGCGTAGTGAGGATGTTTACCGGGTTGAATTAACCCCAGCAGAGAGGTGGCCACGAGCGTCCCGCAGCAGGGAAACCTCTCCTAGTTCTAACCATTGTTGGGCCGTTCTCAAGATTCACTTTTTTCAAGGAACTGGAGAAATCCCACAAGATGCAAAGTGCCAAGTGGGAAATCTAACTCCCTCCCCCGGCTGCTCTGTCTCTCCTGCCCAAACTTTGCTCCTCCGCCGTTCCTCTGGTGTGGCTGGGAGGCCAGCTTAGCGCCAAGGCCTCAGGACCAGTCTGTAATTCTGACTGTGCTAACGAACGCCTCGTTCCCCTAAAGCCTTACACATGCCGTAGTGACAGTCCACCCCACACAGCCCTTGGGCCCCTTCTCCTGCCAGCACTCTGCCTCTCCTCAGGGGTTTTTAGGTCTTTTTAGGTCTCTTTTACAGGACTCCAGCCCTTCTGCTGACTGCTGAGGGGCTAAGGACCATGCCAAGAGTGGCCGGGATGCGTTTCCCCTGTGTGGCTCTGCTCCAGTCCCAGGTTTCAGCTGGCTCTGCAGGAAGAGAGATGCTGGAGCAGCTTCAGGGCCCTCCAGCAGAGTGGAGGGATTAGTGCCGCATGGAGTGGAGGTTCAGCTGCACATCCATGGGCTCTTACTGAGGAACAGCTACACAGAGACCGTGCCATCTCCCTGCTCTGGAGCTGATGGCCCCTGATGGACCACCCACCATTGACCCACTAATGGTGGCAGGTCAATGACGTACCGCATGGTCCCTGAGTGACGGCCACCCCGGCCTCAGGATCTCACCCCAGCCACAGTGCAGAGCTGCACGTGAGGAGAAACCACCAGCCACAGGACATCCCAGCTGTGAGGCTGAGCACAGCACGCCCTGACAGCTCTCTTGTCACTGGGGAGGTCCCAGTCTGGACATTGGCCAGGTGCAGGGTCATCTGGGACCACCTCACAGAGACCCTCTGGAAATTCATAGAATCATAGAATGGTTTAGGTTGGAAGGGACCTTAAAGCCCATCCAGTGCCACCCCCTGCCCTGGGCAGGGACACCTCCCACCACACCAGGTTGAGCAAAGCCCCCTCCAACCCAGCCTTGAACCCCTCCAGGGATGGGGCAGCCACAGCTTCTCTGGGCAACCTGGGCCAGGCTCTCACCACCCTCACACCAAAGAAGTTCTTCCCCACATCTCATCTCAATCTCCCCTCTTCCAGTGTCAAACCCTTCCCCCTCCTCCTATGGTTCCCCTCCCTGATCCAGAGTCCCTCCCCAGCTTTCCTGGAGCCCCTTTAGGTACTGCAAAGTTCAACGGTCCCTAATGGTGGCACCAACACAATGTGACTCTGTCACCTCCAGATGTTCCAGAACTGCTCTGAAGCCTGCACGGGGAGCAGGCGTCTGCAGGGTCACTGCTTGAGAGGAAGGAACTTCCAAGGCATGAATTTATCTGCTCCTAAAGCAGATATTTCCAATAGGGCAGGTGAAAAGAGCTGTAGAAACGCTTGTTTCTCTCAGTGACTGCAGGAGGAGGCACGACCACTAGCCCAGACACAGATGTCAGCGCTGAAATCTGGAAAGCTGATTTCTCATCCTATTGCCTAGTCCCAAATCACACAGGGAGCGAGTATGAAATTCCTTTTCCCTTCCATGGCTCCACACCACCACTAAACGCTGCAGCTCTTGCTCAGACCACGAGGATTTGAAATCCATGTTCATTTAACCCTCCTGAACTTTGCCTGATATCATGTTTTTGCTCATTAGCTTTGACCTGGAAAGCCTGGCTGACATTTCATAAACTCATTAGCAAGAGATCAGAGGATCAAACATCGTTTCTCGGGCCATCCTTTGAGGTACAGTCCTTCCCTGGTGAGCTTGTTCCTCAGATCTCGCTCCGTGATTTCTAAACCTACCTCGAACTTAGGAGCAAAAGGCCTGTTTGAAAATCAACATTACTTGCTGCTGCGCTTCTTGTACCCCACAGCGAGAAGTCCTGCAGCCGCCACCGTCCCAGGACTAGGCTCGGGTTCGAAACTCTGACCTGTTTTGAGCAGCCCCTACTTCCACCAGCGCCCGAGGGATTAGATTCAGTGGCCCAGGCTGCCAGAAGCGGGGAGAAGGGCTGAGCACGTTTGCTTTTTCCCTTATCTATCACCGAAAGCGCTATAAGCCTCTTTCCGATAGGCTGATTCCCCGAAGCCGTGAAGCAGAAGGGATTTTATGTCTGCCAGAGATATGTGATGTCCTTTTCAAAGCAAATCAGAAGACAGCCCGGACTTTGCTGCCCTGTCACATTACTTGGCAACAGCCTGGCACCCTGGCAGCAGCCAGCGCCGAGCCGTGACAGCCCTGCGGTGACCGCAGACCTTCCCAGGCACCGCAGCGCCGGCAGCCCCAGCTACGCCCCGGCAGGATTTTACCGCGCCTGAGGGAAAGCTGCCGAAAAACAGCGACTGTACGACTTTGGGAGAGTTTTGGGGGAGTTTTGCCTGGGTTTAAAAGCGGGAAGGCAGACTTCAAAGAGGGCTCTGTGTCTTTTAAGGCTCAGCCCTTAGAGCGCTGGTGCTGCAGGCGGCGGCTCTGAGATGGTACGTGAGGTTACAAACACATCCCTCACTCCTGATGGGTTTTCTCGGGAAGCAAAAGGGAACCACAGGAAATACTCATCCACTTGCTACGTTTCTCGTTCTCCCCAATTCTTTTACACATCCTAGTTCTGCCTCTTCAGGCACTGCCACCCGTATCCAAATCTCTTGTTTGTTTTGTGCTAATTCTTAATGATTACAGCCAGAGTTTAAAGGTGTTTGTGCAGTTTATTCCCACTGGGTGCCCACGTGTCTTTAAAAACCCGGAGCTTGGTGCTTCCTTTCTTGGGATGAGCTACTGAGCAAATATTCAGCTTGCCCATCCCTGGAATGGCGAATGGCTTCATTTCTCATTTCCATTTGGATTTGGGCTTCTGAAACACAACTTCCTGAACACAGGACACGTGCCAGCTCGGCAGAAGGGCTGAACGAACATTTCCTGCCACTTCTTTTTGACAAGTATCACAGATATCTTACTAAGCGTTGGTTCTTCGTAAAAAAAGTAACTGACATCTACAGAAAATATTGCATCTTTATCTAAGTCCCAAAATATTTTGATTCAAAGTAGTGCCACTGGTGTGGCGTGGAAGACAGTTTGACTGGATTCTGGTCCCACCTGCCACCACGTGCTGGGCTCTCAGTCCAAGCCAAGGCTTGGGGCTGTCACGAGGCACCACCTCTGTCTCATACAAATTGATGTTTTCTTCTAAAATTCAAACAGTTTTGACAGGTTTCATTCATCACAAGGAGACAAAGGACATACATATATGTACCATAAACTTCTCTACTTGCCTGTTTCTCATTTTGGGGGTAAAGGAGATGCTGCGCAGCGTCCAGGACCGACTCCTTCTGCCAACAGACACTGAGGGTAAAGAAAAATGGAAGCCAGTGTTACTTTGCCATCTAAGCTGTCGGAGGCTGCAGATGACCTAGCTTTGAGGAGGACTATGCTCTGTGCCAGCAGCTCTGGCCATGTGCATCTGTTACTGAACTTCTTTACACAGATAAATCCCGGGTTTTACAAAGCTTTGTATAAATGGATTTGGATTCTTAAAATATAAGCCTTCAAACAACTGTACTGACCTGTTGCATAATGGGGTCTCTGGGGCAGTGGGAAACACACATAAATGTAGATAGATAGCTCTCTGCAGGGGTCTTTTTCTCCACAAAGACAATGTGTGTGTGTTTTCCCCAAAACCCAGGACTTTCTAAGCCGCCTGCAGGGCAGGGTCTGCTTGGCTTGTCCCTGTTTTGCTCTGGCCCACCTCGAGCCACACAGGAGTTGACCGCAAGATATATTCAAGAGAAATTCAAAGCCACGATACAAACTTCAAAATTGCTTTTTAAATTAACTTTGTGCTCGGAGTCTTAGGCTTGAAAACTCTCCAGAGCCTTTGGAAACCACTCCCTGCTCCCTGCCCCCATATCCAGGTATTGTACTTGGCACCAGTTTTTCCTTCAGTGGTTTTCAACAGCTCCAAGATTTTACATCTCATTTTTTTGGATTCCTACACCTCTTTTCCTTCCAAAGCTCCCAGAGATGTGCTTCCTATAGGGATAACATCACTCCCTGCTAACAGCAATTAACACTCGGTAAGAACGTTTCATCAGAGAGAAAAACATCCAGCTAAGTTCCTGAGCACTTGACTTTTGTTCTGATTGCGCTGCATTGTCTAAAACCGGGAAGGTATAAGGTCTACACCCCGGTTTTCTTCTGATGCAGAGAGGTTTTCACACGCTTTAGCTGCTTTCCCAGTTCAGTACAACGTTAACTGGGTGAGTTCCTAAAGACTCTGCACAATAGAGTTAGGTCCTACCGATCTTAAAGGCATCTAAAAGTACCTTTAAAGAGCACAAATAACCATAGAGGAGTAATCACTATTAAATCAGTATCACCTATTAAGGCAGCTAAATCTGGTTTGTCGTGCATGAAAAGCAGAGCGTGCCTTTCTTCCAGGAGCTGCTTTGAATCTGCTTGTAAATTCTTCCCTCTGCCACCCCGCAGCTAGGAAATCTGGCTGTAAAAACAAGTTATGACAGGGAAAATTCAAATGCTTGCTAGTGGAGATCCAGGCAACCGGATGCTGACAGAACAAGAAAGGCAAGTCTCACGTCGTTTTCCCTCGTCCGCGGAGAGGATCGTGTCACTTCCTTCTCTGGATTCTCCCCCCTGGACCCCCCTGCCCTTCAGCTGGGCTTCAGCTTCCCCTCGCCTCTTCCAGACACTGACTTCACTTTGCCCTGTAAGTTGCCCTTGGCACCCTCCCCGATTCTCCCCGATTCCTGCTTTGGCTCTGCTCTTTGCAGTCAACCAAGCCCACGGGCTGCTTTTGTGCCCCCACCTGCATCAATTTGGTCCCCCTTCTCTGTTCTTCCTACCCTTTGGGGCAGAAATAACGCCTTCAGAGATGGCCAGAGCAGGGACAGAGCGGGCACGGGCTGCTGCCGAACAACAATCACGACATGTTTATGAGGGTCTGCGTCTGTATTTAAGGGAACCGCTCATCCTCCAGCGATTGAGCGTCTCTCCTCGAAGTGCCACTGCTAGAGCAGGCTTAGGAAAGCTTTAATAGGCTCTGAACGAGGAGCAGTTACACGAGCAAAGCCCGCATTGTTCCTCTCAACACCCGATTCCTCCTTCTTATCGCAGCCCATCTCTGACATCACATCCCCGGTTTCCATACGGATGGCAACGTTTCTGCCCCCCCCTCCGTGGCACAAAGCCGAAGCAACGTGGCTCAGCTGTGAAGCAGCTCCCAGGGCTGCGAAATAATCTCTCACACGGCGGTGCTTCAGCGATGCAGCTGAAACGCAGGCCAGAGCCCGCGCAGGTACCGGAATCCTGGGCCGCGGCAGCGAGAGTGATATAAATACCCAGTGATTTATTCAGTACAAGAAAGGTCACGTGGCTCCCGCTGATGGAGTCATAAGTGTAATTAACTTCAGATGTTATTTTGAAATGTTTATAAACTAGGCGACGAAGATGTCTTAGCATGAAGTGTCCTTATGAGACACTAGTTAAGTCAGGCTGGGTTTTCAAAGGTATTTGCAAAGTTGATTTTAAACAGTGTGGTGGCTTATGACAGAAGCAGCCCATGAGTTTACTGTTGGCTCAAGCTGATCTACCTGCGGATCACTGCCTCCCCTCCTCATCCTCGGGCACACCTTGCTGCCCCTGCCTTCCACAAGCATCAGCGATCACGAAGGCAAACAGACCCCTCCTGGAGTATTGTGTCCGGCTTTGGAGCCACCAACAGCAGAAGGACATGGAGCTGTTGGAGCGGGACCAGAGGAGGCCACAGAGATGCTGGGAGGGCTGGAGCCCCTCTGCTGTGAGGACAGGCTGAGAGAGTTGGGGGGGGTCAGCCTGGAGAAGAGAAGGCTCCAGGGAGACCTTAGAGCCCCTTCCAGTCCCTCAAGGGGCTCCAGGAAAGCTGGGGAGGGACTCTGGATCAGGGAGGGGAACCATAGGAGGAGGGGGAAAGGTTTGACACTGAAAGAGGGGAGATTGAGATGAGATGTGGGGAAGAACTTCTTTAGTGTGAGGGTGGTGAGAGCCTGGCCCAGGTTGCCCAGAGAAGCTGTGGCTGCCCCATCCCTGGAGGGGTTCAAGGCCAGGCTGGAGGGGGCTTGGAGCAACCTGGTCTGGTGGGAGGTGTCCCTGCCCAGGGCAGGGGGTGGCACTGGATGGGCTTTAAGGTGCCTTCCAACCCAAACCATTCTATAAGTATGTTTTTGTAGAGCTGGTTTTAGATGGCTGCACGATCGCTAGCTCTGGCACGGCGGCAAGAGGCAGAGCGGATGCTGCCATTTGGGAGCACCTCCCAACAGCCATAATTTCTTCACACGTATTTTGCGGTTTGGCAAGGAGTTGATCCTTTGTAGAGCCAGCCCTACTGGCACAGAGCAGGGAGAGAGACACGGCCGAGACTGGCAGAGTCCACACCTAATTCCTCCCCGCTTCCTTCTCAGCCCCTTAGCTCGCCCCAAATGGCAATGAGGGTTTGGTCTCACCCTGTGAGGTTTGGTCAGGGGGTGCTGCCTCCAGACTTGCAATCTCAAAACACGTCAAGTGAAGCTACAGAAGAGCTGCAGAAAACTCACTAGGAAGGTCTTGGGTACCTTGCTCTCTGCTTCCCCTTAGTGCTGCGCCTCGCTGGGTGAAAGCTTTGGGATGTGGCTCCCAAAGGTGGGATTTTAAATGAATGGGAGGCACGTCTAAATTTTGTTATTATCTTAAAAACATTTTTGAAAAGATACTGGTGAAATTTGTTTGAACTATTCTCCCTAGGTGTGGCCTTGTGACTGAGCACCATGACGTTCCATCAAAGCAGGAGAACTCCAAGGTGTCTACCAACATTTGTAAACTCCAGCATCCCCAAATTCCTTATTCCTGTCCCCTTGACAGCGTTATCTGCAAGACCTCCAGATGGTACAGCTGAAGTCACGACAGCCGTATCGGTGCGGCTGCTGGCCTGCTCTGTGCCCAGTGTGTCAGGAAAAAGAGACTCTTGGCTTCCTTTCCCAGAGGAAACCATGTGCATGAACTACACAACGCGTTGCCAAATACCAGCCCCTGTGCAAGGAGACTTTCCCTCTGGGGAGCAGTGGGTTAATTGGCCTGATAATCATTCTATTTCACTAATCAGTCCCTGTAGAGGGGTTCTGTTTGTTTTACCAGGCTGATAAATACTCTACCCAGCATTTCTGGTGATTTATTTAAGAGGCTGATTTTTGATTTTGCTCTCTGGTGTTTATTTTAAGTAAATTTCTTTTCGTAGCAAACGTGGAATCCACTAAGATATTTCTCCGAGGAATTTCATTGATTCAGCAGGTCTATTCCCAATGTGAGCCCTTATTTCAGAGAATTCCCTGTATTTGTGGAACCTCACAGACACTCCAAATCCTTAACTCACAACAGAACTCAGTATTTAAGGTACTGTATAGAGGACACACGACTTTGAAACCGGGGAAAATTGACCCAACAACGTAACTTAGGAAGAACGGGTTGCCTTTGAGTGGCTCACGGGAGCCTGAACTGGAAGGGAATCACAGAGAAGGATGTCAGCTGGGCTCCTTCGGATCACAAGCTCTTTGAGACAGTGCTGTTAAAGCCATACTGTCCTCACTTACCTGTCCAGCAGGGAGCCGAAGCAGAGGACGGCGTTGTCTCGCTGAACTGCTAGCACCAGGCACAGACCGTCCATTAGGAGGGAACACTGCGAGGGAGGGAAGAAGGGAGCTCTGATGTTGCTAGCCACTGAAAGGAATCTGTAAGCCGTGCTGACAGCACAGATCACCGTTCATGTGCTGCGCGAGGGGATGGAAGCCACAAAGCAACAGACGCTTTCAAATTGAAAGAGTATCACATCTGAACTGTTAGTTATCCTGCTCCTACGGCATACTATTATTCCCGTTCCCTTCTCTGAGAGTGAAAATAAGCAGGGTTACTAAGGTGTGTTATTCACTCACTAAGTCTGCTGGAAGCAGGAATAGGGAGATAACGGTGAACGCTGAGATATCGTAGCAGAAACACTTATTGCTTGAAGGAGCCCATCTTTCTTCTGGCAAGGGAAAGCAAGTGCTGTAACGTTCACCTTTGGCTCAGCAGTGCCAAGGCCCTTCTGGAAACGTTCCAGCTCTGCCCAGAGTAATTCATCTGTGACAGGAGGAAGTGTTTCCATTGCCAGGAGAGCAGTGCGGCTGCCATGGCTTCTCCTTCCCGCAGGCTGACTGGCTTTGTCCTTCCTAGAGAGCCCCGCACATTCCCGTGTGCGGAGGGACGGCATCCTCGGGGGAGCCACGGGAGAAGAAAGTAGCGCTTAGACTAATTGGATGCTAGATGTAATTGCTGTTCTATACAGATGTACTTCAAAGGGATGCTGTCAGTTTAAAAAATCACAGCCTGAAAAGATCTTACCTGTTTTTATTACAGATAACAGCTAAGACTCTTATAAGCCAAAGGCTGGGAGCACAAATGTTTGCATTTTTTCAGAGGGATTGCTGCGCGTCTCTGACAGCCCTTTGTTGATTCCTTCTCCCAGTATAAGTAGTTCCCCCCCTTGTTTACTCTGCGCTCCTGACAGCACTTTTTTTTCTCCCACATTTTACTTCACTGCTTTGCTCTGGGAAGGTTCCCGAAATGGTGGGATTCTCCTACAGCAAGTGCAAAGAGGAAACCGGCCTGGGCCGATGGAAAGCGGTGTATCCGCGCACCCCGGAGACACATCTCATGCTCAAGCCCCGTGAGCCCTTGCTCAGACCCCACGCTGGACTCCAGCTTGAGCTGTCAGCACCAACCAAACGAGAAGCAAAATGAAATCTCCGCCTCGCACTCCAGGGCGCAGTCCAAAAAGTAGAAGGGCTATTTAGCACTGTAGAAAGAGGATTAACGGGCCGCGATTAGAGAAAGGGAACTAGAACCTGTATTTATATGGAAAACCAAGACAGGATACAGCAGCAGAAGGTACACAAGGCAGCTGCGCACTGAGAGGTGAAGGGAATGAAGTGCTTAACGGGGATGTGCCGTTCACAGTAAGGATTTGTTCACACGTGGCGATGCCAAGGTTAGGTGGCAGCGAGCTAACGGGGATGCAGGAACACGAGGCAGGGACCAGCTAGCGAGGAACGCTGCCCACGTTACTTACCAGAGGCATCGGAGCTCAGATGCAGCGCTGTGCTAACGCTGCTACCAAAGCCAGTCTGCTCAGAGCTAGCCTGGGTATCTCAGCACAGCGTGGCATGAAAAGGCTCCTCTTTTCTGTGAAGGAAGCAAAGCACGACTCCAGCGGTTTCGTACCTTTGCTGCGACGCTGCACTTTGCCCTGCTCAGTGTCTCGGAGACGCAGTGAGCCTGTGGGGCGTCCAGGATAGTCAGGCGCACTCCGGTCACCGTGAAATCTTTGCCAATAAGCTGATGGAGCAGCTCGATGTAAGGCGGGTGCTCGGAACCCCGAAGAATTATCCCAGGCAGAACCAGGCAAGTGGTTTGGCAGAGATTATCAAGCAATGGCCGATCTGATGGGAAAAGATCAAAACACAACAGACGCTTGTTTTATACGTTACCCCCACCAACTGTTAACCCTCACAGCAATAGAGAAGTAACTGGGAGATGGGAGGCACTCGGGCATCGTTCTATCGTTTGGGATGTTCGCAGATGCGATGGCTCACCCTGAGCTGTCAAACCGCTGTATGCCTACGTGTGCGTATCTGGAGATCACAAGACAGCAGTAGTGACCCCATTTCAGGAGTCAGACAAGGACAACGGGTTTGCTGGTTTGCTGCAGGAGATACTATTCCGTTTTAATTTCTTCCACGCAAAGAAATCTGTTAATCCAGCTGCTTTTATAATCCAAAATGTAATTCTAATCGGCAGACATAAGACTTAATGTATTTCATATTTTCCTCATGATAAATCTGTCCGTCCATTAGGCAGCAGCTTTGTGATAATTATTTGCTGAAAGGAGAGGTTTCTTTGTGTGCAAGAGCTACCTCTAGTGTTCAAGATGAGACCCTAAAGTGAGTGATGTGTCTGGTTTGCCGGAGGCGCTTACTATATTGTGCCTGACAGATCAGAGATCACGTGTACTTGCTTTTCCAGGACAGTAACTCTTTGAAATACATTTTCTGAGACGCAAACACGTCAGGGATGTACACTGGTTTCCTTTTTACTCTGCTTAAACATCTTCAAAGCAAAGAGATCCTCATGCAGCAGGAAATTAGGGGCACACGTTTTGAGATTTGCTCCCAATGCTGTGCTGTGCAAAGCTTGCAGAATACCCCTGCTCTCTACACAACAAGCTATTTTATTTTATTTCTTTTTATTTTAATTTCTGCAATCTGTTCGAAAAATCAAGAAGGACTTCAGTCGCAGCAGACCTGTGCTACAGGCCTGGTACTTTCCCATCGTGCAATAAGTCGACGGGGGAAAATACCCTGCCTTTCAGCAATAGCAACCCAGGATATTTTGGACCGGGAACACCTGGAAATGTCCTCTAGCCACAGCTTTGTGCTCTGAGCACAGCTAGAGCCGACATACCCCACCAGAAACACCACGATGTGATCACGCCTCTTCTCCCAGAGGAGAAGGTCAGGCAGCTACAGGCAGAACACCCCAGTCATCTCCAAAGAGCTGCTGCCACAGACACGCTGCGCCAAGCTCTCCTTTCAGGACTCCTACAACGGCTCAGGAACGTCAGTGATGTGGCGAGATGGGCCTCACCCTCAGCACAGGCATCAGCCACGTCTTAAACCTTCCTGCAGTCAGTCTCCGATGTACGAATGTGCAACGAAAGAAATGGAGCTTGCCTTTGAGGATTTGTGATTTTTGTAATGATCATGAAGCAGCCTCTACTCTGCCACAGTGAGGCCCCATCTGGAGCACTGGGGTCCAGTTCTGGGCCCCCCAGTTCAAGAAGGACAGGGAACTGCTGGAGAGGGTACAGCAGAGGGCTACGAAGATGATGAAGGGCCTGGAGCATCTCAGAATCGTAGAATCATCTAGGTTGGAAGAAACCTTTAAGATCATCTAGTCCAACCATCAACCTAACTCTGACAAAAAAACCCATCACTAAACCGTGTCCCCCAGCACCATGTCAACCTGTCTTTTGAACACCTCCAGGGATGGTGCCTCAACCCCTTCCCTGGGCAGCCCATTCCAAGCCTTGATAACCCTTTCAGTGTAAAAATTCTTCCTAATATTCAACCTGAAACTCCCCTGGCGCAACTTGAGGCCATTTCCTCTTGTCCTGTCGCCCATGACTTGGGAGAAGAGACCGACCCCCCCCGGCTACACCCTCCTTTCAGGGAGTTCGAGAGAGCAAGAAGGTCTCCCCTCAGCCTCCTTTTCTCCAGGCTGAACAACCCCAGCTCCCTCAGCCGCTCCTCACAAGACTTGTGCTCCAGACCCCTCACCAGCTCCGTTGCTCTTCTCTGGACTCACTCCAGCCCCTCAATGTCTTTTTTGTGGGAAGGGGCCCAAAACTGGACACAGCACTCGAGGTGGGGCCTCTTATGAGGAAAGGCTGAGGGACTTGGGTCTTTTTAGTCTGGAGAAGAGCAGACTGAGGGGGGATCTGATCAACACCTATAAATACTTAAAAGGGTGGGTGTCAGGAGGATGGGGCCAGTCTTTTTTCAGTGGTGCCCAGTGACAGGACAAGAGGTAACAGGTGCAAACTTGAACATAAGAAGTTCCATCTCAACATGAGGAGGAACTTCTTTCCTGTGAGGGTGGCAGAGCCCTGGAACAGGCTGCCCAGAGAGGTGGTGGAGTCTCCTTCTCCGGAGACATTCAAACCCCACCTGGACACGTTCCTGTGGGACCTGCTCTGGGTGACCCTGCTCTGGCAGGGGGTTGGACTGGATGATCTCCAGAGGTCCCTTCCAACCCCATATCATTCTGTGATTCTGTAGGGGCATAGCCTAAAGCCAGCATAAGACAGTGGAAAGGATTCATTGATAATTAATTACCTTGGGAAAAATCCTCCTCCTACACAAAAGTGCCTTGGTGCCTACCAAGCAGCTGTCCTTACGGTGAAGGCCTTGACTTGCCACCATCCTCCTTGCACTCATACGTGCGCTCTCCTGCAGCTGCTGGTACGGGGTCAATGCCCAAAAGTCCTGTATCCATAAGGGTTTGAGGTGGGAGGTGACAGTGTGTAATTCTCTAGCATTTTTATCATAGTCTTCTGCCAGTCCACAAGGATCCTGTGGTTTTACTGCTGGCATTAACAACCACAGCCATCAGGTGCAGCGCAGGAACGTTTTCTCAGCTGCCCACCCCCCTGCTTGCCAACTCAAGCTCCAGGAAGGAGAACGACCCAGTTCCAAACACATCTGCTCCCCAGTGAACACCACAGGGATGTGTTACGGCTTGTTTATAAAGGCTTGGCGTCAATCCACAGTATCCCAACGTGGAAGCATCCTCATCTCCTGACATAACTGGTGCTGCATCACAGCCCGTGCCGCACACATGTCTATCAAGTAAAATCAATAAAAAAGGCCCAGAGAAACTGGAAGCATCTGAGGGGGCTGACAGGCTTTGATTTCAAACCAAATTCAGACCAGCGATAACTGGAAGTCATTTTGAGCTGGCAGCTCTTCAGCAGCTGGTGGGAACTGAATGAGATCTCCAGCCCGTTCCCGAGCGTTAGGTGGCCACACTAGTGCCAAAAGCGCTCCCGGCATAAATTGTTATTTATCTACTCACAGAACAAAACGTCTCGCAATCGCTCATCACTACGGTGTCTTAGCCTCTTTGAATGGACACGTACACCACCGCAGCCAAGATGGTGGTGAAACACATTGTGAAAGCCCAGCAGAGAAACGTGCACCGTTGCTTAGACTGGTTGTTTACAGCGCTCGTTTTTCTGCTGGTGCTGAGGTCAGCACTTCTCAACACCCCTATATTTAACCCCCCCAAAAAGCACCAGTGGTGGAAAGACCTGGCAGGTAAAGAGTTAAACGGCTGGACTCCACCAGAGCTGTTCTTTGCAGCTCAGAGTTGTCTCTCCCTTCTGAAAGCACATCGATACCAAATCTTGCTGCCACCAGATGGTTTGTCTTGCTGTCCAATTAATCAATACCAGCCGCGATCCCTAACACCAGTTAGGTGCTTCCTTACCCAGACTGCACGGCTGCTCGGAGCCCAGCGAACGGCGTCGCCCTCCCGTTTCACCTTTTCTGATCTTGCGCTGCCTGTTGATTTCCAAACCGACAATGGGGTCACGCTTCAGGTTATAGATCTGCAGGAGGGGAGGGAGGGAGAGAGAAACAAACCATGTGAACGCCGTGGCCTAATCAGGAAGGATAAGGCTTCTTCAGTATTGATTTGGGAAAGCTGGGAAGCTTTTGCTGGTGTTGTGTAATTACCAGCCTAGAAAACACCTGCTTGGCTAGAGATCCAAGAGCACTTTGCATGTGTTCTTTTTTTATGGAGGCTTAATTCAGTACAGCGTCTTGTCATCCTTTTAAAGGTCCTACATCCAGAATATCTTTCTGCTCCCAGCTTTTCAAGGCCAGAAACTCAAGGACTGTGAGTGTCTGGCAACTTCATCCCTTGTCACGCTGGTGTGCAGCAGCTCCATTCTGTCTCGGAACAACCCTGCACATCCCTGCATCCCAGCACAGCCCTGTCACGATGCTCTGGGACTGAGCTGCAGAGGGAGGACATCCACATTAGTGAAGCATATTACAGATGTGGTCAGCTGTTTCCAGCTCCAGAACTAATCTCCTTGGACTAACTCAGCTGGGTCACCTCTGTGACATGTGGACATAGCAAGGCTCAAAAATTTCCATCTCTTCATTGGGCATAACCCAATCATTTCAAACTCTGATTTTGAGATGAAAATGATCAGAGTAGAATCATAGAATGGTTTGGGTTGGAAGGGACCTTAACGATCATCTGGGCAGGTCCAACCCCCTGCCCTGGGCAGGGACACTTCCCACCACACCAGGTTGCTCAAAGCCCCATCCAACCTGGCCTTGAACCCCTCCAGAAATTACATACAAAGCCAGGTCAACAGGAAAGACTTATTATTTTGTTTTAGCCATTAGCAAATTACAGTGGTTTGAACGGGAGACCAGCAGCTACATGGTGGGAAGGGCCAGATGAGCAGGAGCGGGTCACACCAGTACTGGTAGCCTCCTCGGCACTGTGCAAGCCAAGAAGCAAGAATCCAAGTCTTTATGTCTCTCTCTGTGGGCAGGGAAGGATGCAGGCACCCAGCAGCTCTATAAACTGCCTGTATTTTATAGCGTGAGGTGTCTTACAGGAGACAGCCCCACTCTTTAACAAGCTGGTTAAAAAAAACCAGCTTTTAGGCCAGCTGTGTCTCAGCAACCATCAGCGATGCTGCTGTCCCTCCCAGTGACCTGCTTCCAAAGTGATGTTAATTCTAACTGGGAACTTTGCCTCTAAAGTATGAGCCCTGAGCCCTCCTGAATTTACAGCACAGGGCACTCAACAAACGTATCTGTAAAAGCACTTTTCCACCCGGACTCTCTGGGTCAATACAAAGTTCACACATTGTGGTAGGAACATTCACAGGAGAAAGAAAACCCGGCAGCTGGTGAAATACAACAAAAAAAAGCGTATTATCTAAAGCATAATAGGAAAGAAGTCATGGGATAGCGGGGTCAAAGGCACTGCTCTGGCACAGCAGGATACTTCTCAGGAAAGGGCAGAATCCTACCTCTTCCTCCTCTAATGTCTGACACTCTGCGCAGCACAGCCCTTCTGGGAAAAACAGCTTCATATCCCGGACAGCTATTTGATAGGATTTGGAGCCTGAGAGATAAATACAATGAGAAGATTCTCTCAGGCCATGAATTAAACATTCTCTAGACTCACACTCATCTTTCTGAGAGATTGATGATGTGCAACTTACTGAAGTAATTGCTTTAAAGGCCAGCTGTTCTGTATAGTAATAGCAAACATTTAAAACCATTATATTTAGAATAGTTCCACTGCCTTCTTGGTATTTTGATTCTGTCCTATTATCGCCCAGCTTGTTCTTCATGTAAACAAGACTCCTATTTCCTAACAGCGCAGTCGAGTGAATTGTGTTAAGGAGCCTGTGAAACTCTTCAATACCGGCTCCAGTCCCCTGTTGGTGTTCCCCTGCTTCTGGATCACATCAGGCTGGTCTCACTGAATGGGAAGCAGCTACCAGTTAGTAAAAAACCTGTGCTTAATAACAATAATGTAGGTCTCAAATACGCTGGGGGCTCTGATTTACAACAGAAATCAGAATTAGCACGAGGCATTGCTGCTAGCAATATATTTTTCTGTTCACCTGCAGTCACGAGAGGTAAATTGAGACTGGAACAGGTACAGAGAAAGAACATGAGGATCACGGAAGGAATGGAGAATCATCCAAAGAGTTAAAACTAAAAGACTTTGACTTATTTGACCCAACATGACACCAAGCTGAGAAGGAATCTGATTTCTGATAAACAGTCAGGGTGGAAAAGGTCAGAGAAGAAAAAAGAACTACTTAAAATTAAAGTACAGGTACTGGCACAAGAACAAATGGATACAATCTGTATATGACTATATCTAAGTTTGAAAACGTAAGATTTCTAGCAATCCAAGCAGTGAAATTCTGTAACAACCATCCAACTGGGATGGATGCTTACGTAAGGGAATACGTGATGGGGTTGTCCGTGAGAGAATTAACCGAGCTCAATGATTTGAGAGGTCCTTCCAGACTAACATGTGAGTATTTCCCTATAAAGCAAGTGTTACAAAGCATTACTCAGATTGTTTTGAGATTTGTGGGTGGAAAATGCTAGAGAAGGAAAAGCTATTTCTATATAAGCAGAGTTCAGATAGATTGTCAATGTGCTGGCCTAGATCCGTACTTCTGGGACACAAATACACAAAACGCAAATATCCTCTGAAATATTATCACCTTTGCAGGCTACCCATTGAAAGAATCGTGTCTTACTGCTCTTAGAGCACTCAGCCCTGTTTGAACTTCATAATTCTAGGTATGGTCCAGCCAGAGTCCTTAAGGCAGTAGTTTATGATCCTAACATTGCGTAAGTCACTAGTGCAGAAGTTGTGCTGGGTTCTTTGTGTACCTCTATGTCACATCTTCCGTGTTTAAATCATTGATGCTGTTACAGAGGACACAAATGCTCCCAAAGCCAGCAACGTTTTACTCTGGCTTTGCCCAAGGTATAAGGCTCTATAAGGTACACGTGTAAGAGCTCTTTGGGTTCAAGATAAAGCACCGTACAATGACTTCATGGCACCCAGAAGAGATAGGAGGAGCGCAGGTTTCCCTCTGTAGCTGAGCCTCAGAGTATTAAAACTGCATTTTTTGGTTCAACTCTATCACTGGAACCTGGTCTTTATCTTACTGGAATTTCCCCAGTCTCTTTGGGAGGAAACACGCAGCTAGAGTTTGCTCTGCTCCAACTAGAAATCCTCCTCAGCTGGAGAAAAACTGAGAAAACTTGGTATTTCCTCCTAGGAAAGGAAGAGAGTCTTCCACAGTCCCCCAGATGATCACTCATGCAACGATTAAGCTCTTCCTGCTTAACTTGTAGGTAAATGTTTCACCCTTATTGGGGGACAAGCTCTGGGAGGTGCAAAGACGTTATGACCCCTCCTTTCCTTATGGACAGACACGTCCCTGGCAGAGCAGCTAGAGATGCTCTAACTGTACCACGGGTATCTTTAAGTTTTAGGTATATTTTACGCATTCGTAGCCATGACCGATGAGCTCTCATTCTCAAGGCAACCCAGGTGCATAATCCATTAATCTTACGAGCAAAAGCAGCAGAGGCTGATAGTGCAAAAGTATTGGCTGAAGAGCCCCGACCATTTCTTTTGTGTAGGTAGATGCTGCTCTTCAGTCACTCCCACGAATGAGATGCTGTGATTAATCACTGTGAGACATCTCTCGGTTTAGTCTTGGTCCTAAAGATTACGACTGTATCTGATACAAAAAAAAAGATTCTACATCAAGGGGCTGATTCTCTTCCCCAAGCTGTACACGGTGGCTCCTGCATTCCCTACCAGTTCTCCTCAGAAGACCACTTGATTTGGACAAAAAGAGGGAGTGATTTGACAGCACAGAATACAATAGAAAGAGCCAAATAATCCGATGGATCTTAACAGGAAAATTCTTCTGGAACCTGAAGGCATACAGTGCCTGCTGGCTCACCCATGTCTATAGAAACTATTGCTTTATTATTTTTCTATTCCTTACATACAGTACAATCAGTACCACACTGAGGAAAACCACTATTCACGGGCAGTGAACTAACGATGTTTAATTCCTCATGAATTTTTGAATTCTATCCTTCCCTCCTAGCGGCAATAACCTCCAGCAACACCCTTTGTTCTCTACATGCCAGTCTCCCCCAGCAATACTTCCCATTTTCCCATCCTTCACCCTCACCCTCAGCTATCTCCCATCCCACTCACCCTACACACCACCACATCCTGGTTCCCTCCCCGCTGGCAGACTGGTTGAGGTTCAGCACACCAAAGATGCTGACAAAGTGGTGTGCCCCTGCTGATGTGCCAGCTGGCAAGAGCCTCTCCGAAAGGAAAACAGCTGAGTTTACCTACTTCCCTCGGTGACAGCAATTTTTGACCCCCTCTCTCTAGCCAGTCAATAATGTTTTGAGATGTTCCAGGAACTCAGTATCTCGGAGTCTTTTATCCCTCTGTGAGACCTGGTTGCAGTTGGCCAGTGCAGGAGGGGACTCGCAAGCAGACAAAAGACAGATGGGTTCTTGGGGATAATTACAAAATAACCAAGCTAAAAATACAAAATGACCAAGCAGTGAAGAGATCAAAGGAAATCTGTTCTGATGAAAGACAGATCTAGGGCTGTTCTGGGAAGAAACCTTTTTTTTATATATCTTCTGGGAGAATATTTCACAGCTTGAGACGTACTCAGCTCAGGCACCAAGAAAACAATGAAAGCTTTCTAGGGAATAATGGTCTCTACTGCCTGCCAAAGCTAGAACTTTATTGACAATGCAGGAGGTAACGGTACATAATATATATTTTTTTCATTAGCATGTCCAAGCCTTCAGACTTTTCTTTTACAAAAACCTACCATAAAATCCATTTTGGACTGCACTGATGCCATACTGGGCCCTCCAGAGGAAGGGATCTTGTGCTTGGGCCAGTTTAGGGTCCTCTGGCCCCAGTAAATCCATCAGCTTCTTCACAGCGTTCGGCCTCTGAAGACACAGCACGAGAGCAGTGCCTGAGGTAAGGTAGGTACAATGAGCTTCTAAAGCAGCAGGATCCTGAAAAGAAATAAGAGAGGTGGAACAGGTTGTAATGAACGGTGTTGGTGAGTGTTGGGTACATCCCAGCGTTCCTTGAGTTAGACCCATCCCCGTTTGAAGCAAACATCTCCCGTTACTCCTTGCTTCCTCTCCTCTTTATAATATATGTGGTCTCCGCAGGCAGAGCTTCCAGAGTGGCCACCGAGCCGGTATTTGCTGTGCCATCCAGTAGGGAACAGGAGGTCCAGTTCCCACCCTGAGCCCACACAGAGCTGAAGAAAAGAGTTAAGCCCTGAGCTTAAGCCACAGCAGCTCGTGGTTTTCATCCCCATGGCCATAGATCAGCCAACGGTAGTTTTTACTACGTCAGCAGTAAGCTCCTAACTTCTTTTAGCATGAAGGGAAACAAAATCCTATTTCTAAAGACAGAAAAGCCTCATGTTGTGTCTTGTTCTGTACATCTGCACACGCGAGGTACCGGAGGTGGAATTCATTCTTCGGGGGTGTAAGCACAAAACCAAATTGCCTCTCTGCAGTTTGCTGCTGGACTTTTGATTCATGTAGTGTCCTTCAGCATGACATATGGATGGGGTGGAACCAATGGACATTAGTAGCACCAACAGGGTCATAAACGCTCTGGGATAAGGAGCCACATTTAATTCCTCTGCTGATATAAAATGATGGATTACAAATACCAGAACTTTCCTTTTTGAGTTCACGAAAGGCAGGACCCTCACCCCCACCCTGCTGCTACAGCCCAGCTTCTCCCAGAGGATGGTAGAATTTCGTACACTCGTTAGGATCAGGACTACGGAAATAACGAGCTTAGAACAAGCAGGCTCAGTTCAGGGGGCTGCAAGAAGCCAATTCACCCGCCTGCCTTTGCCACTGGTGTGTTGTCTCTGTGACAGATTTCTCTACTTTTGCTTCTTTTTCCAAGAGTTGTCAGTTCAGCCCGTGACCACTCCTGAGCAGAGATGTTCCTCTTGTAGCTCTGCAGGTCGCAGCACCCTGGGATCTTTATTTTAACTAAGGATGAGCGGCAACGATAACCAGCAGCCACTGCACCAGGGGGAAGAGTCCAATTTGTGGGCTGGAGACAGACGTAAGGACTGAAAAGCACGGGGAAAGGTGGCGAGTGCCTGGGGCAGGAGGGTACCGAGGGGCAGCAGAGCTCTCTCAGCCTCGCTGGCTGCTTTAATTAAGCGAAACCTTGGAAAGCCAGGCTTGTTGGAGAAGTCTTCACCAGAGTGCGAGGTCAGGGTGCCCACAGCAGCCTCAGGCTGCTTCCTCCTGCCCTCTTCATCTTCATAAAGCGACAGGAACATTCAGCTCTGCCTCTCTGCGCTTCACGGCGCAGCAACAGCCAAGAAGCTCCGTGCCAGCGCTGGATGGTCTGTACAGCTTACAAACAGCAGCATTTCCAGCTCACCGATTGAACCAACCCATGGTTATTAACTCCCCCTTCCCCCCCCCCCAATTTTGGAGGAAATCAAAACAAGGCGAAAAAAACCCATCTGATTCAGCTGAATCACATCGTTCAGCCCCCTAAAGGTTTTAAATTCCTCTAATTTTTTTTTTCTCTATCTTCTAAAAGCACCAGGGTACGGCAATTCGCTAGATAAAACATTTCCGAAAGAAAATCCCATCACTTCATTTAAAAATATGGAGATAAAATACTTCAAGGCCTCTTCTGCTTTTCTATCATACGAAACCATGCAGTGACTTTGACCCGAATCTTCTCACTTGCATTCCTCCGAAACTGCACTCCTAAGAAGCAGGCTATAAACTGAAAACCTCAGGCTCAATCCTGATATTCTCCCCTGTATTTGAAAATCCACAAGAAAGCCCCCCCTGTCCTTAAATGGGTCAGTTACAGGAGGGATTTGATACAAGTTGTGATATTTATCCATCCTCAGAGGGCACAGGAAATGCTGGGATGACAGTCACATCCATGACCCTGTGATAAGGATGAAGAGTTTCAGCACGGCATAGCACGCTGCAAAAATTCTGACATTTGTTCAGTTCTGTA
Organism: Numenius arquata; assembly: GCF_964106895.1. Classification (NCBI taxonomy): domain Eukaryota; kingdom Metazoa; phylum Chordata; class Aves; order Charadriiformes; family Scolopacidae; genus Numenius; species Numenius arquata. Next base: position 16,968,188 of record NC_133589.1, on the reverse strand, counting down.
TAATAGAAAATAAACCCTTTGGGCTTGAAATTTTTTGTAATGTCAAAAAAAAAATATGTATATAATCCACTTTTCTAAGGGCCTTCTCTTTGGGAGAAGACAAATAGCGATGACGACTTCATGAAAACTTTCAAAAGGACTGGACTTAACATATCGACATTCATCCATGTCAGAAACATGTGGAAAAGAAAAACGTTGAAAGACATAGTTTCCGTTAAATAGACCAGAATAAATGGAATTGTTTTGTTCTAGAGCTTCTAAACAGTGCTTTTCAATCCACATAACAGAACTCTTTTGTCTCCGTTTCCTGTCTTTCGGTTGTTCGCTGCCGACTGTGGGTTACAGACGACGCGGTTTCTAATTGCTGCCGACGGTGTCAGTGAGTCAAGGTGACTTCTCTCCTTCTGCTGGATCCTCGCATCCGCTCTGGGCTCTGCCGCCAAACGATGCCTTTATTTCCATCCCGCCTCCACACCCTCTTCAGGCCCCGTCCTTGCCGGTCCCCGTGCAGCTGCGGTGATGGCACACGTGCGGCTGACTGGGACTCAGTGAGCAATTCCGTTGATGCGCAGGGAGAGGAAGTTCCAGCTGTGAGCTGGCTCTCCAGGATTTAACGGGATTAAAAAGCAGTAAAATTCTCCCTTCTGCCTCCACCGCTAGAATCACAAGGTAGGACTGGAGGGAATCCGTCGAGTTATTGAGCCCAGTGACCTGCCACCGCAGGCGATCCTATCAGGTAATGCCCAACACAACAATCAGATCCCACTGTAAAAAACAGGGTTTGTAGATAACAGCCAAAACTGCGGATCTCTGCAAGGCTGGATCTGCTGGATAAGCACAGAAAGGAGATACAGGGCAGAACTCCCTCCGGGAGCAGTTGCTTCCAACAGCCCGAACACCATCAGGTCACGCTAGGAGCTGAGAAGACAACGTCCACTCTATTTACCTGACCCTTTTTTTTTTTTTTAATTATTATTAAGACTTCAGATAAAAAGTATTATCACGCTCCCGTGATTAGATAACCTCAGCAAACAGCAGAGCAATCCATCACTCATTGTGTGCCAAAGGCCAAAAGCTACTTAGAAGCTGAATGTTAGTATTTAAGCTGAAAAAGCAATTGTGTCTGAAATCACGTTGCTGAGGGTATTTGTTGATGTGCATGTAAATAATACATCTGAAAGAGGAAGGAGATGGACCAAAATAAACCCCAAACCTGCTGTCAAGTACTATGTGCACAAAACTGCCATATCCCAGAGCACATGGGGGTTTTCTAGAGATTTTTGGAGGTGGATTTTGGATCAGGCTGCAGGTGAGGAGGAGATAAAAAGCCCTGGACGGAATTTCTAGAAGGGTCAGAGACGCTGGCTCCATCTTCTTCAAAAGGAGATGCTAAATTGCAGTGATTTTCCCCCATATTAAGAGCCATTTTAAAGACAGCACTGTATCCCGTTGTCCCCTAAACTCGGAAACAGATCGGCAGTGAACATCGCTCCAATTCAAATGCTTGATATGAAAAAATTCAGCTGTGAAAAATAGTTCTGCCTCCACCAGCTGCCATTGTAACACTTACAAGCCAGATTCTCCGACTCAGCCGGTCCCCGAAGCACGCTGAGGCTTTTTGAAAATCTACCTACTTATCCCGGGAGCTCAGCCTTTTCCAGCCCCTCAGCAGTGAGAGGCTCTCAGATGTGTTCTAAAAAAGAGAAGGAGCCCCCATACAGCAGAAAGCATTTCCCACTGTCCCTTCCCCCTTGCCAAAGGCACTCTATTATCTCTGCTTTCTCACTTTCAAAACCTGATTTTCTTTTTTTTTTGTCCACGAACAAAAACCCAACAGTCTGTAATTTTTAAACTCATTAGTCACCAGCTCTTCAAGGAAACTAAATCAATGCTCAACAGCTGCTCTAGTGTGTTAGAGAACTCCAAAAACAAGTCAGAAAAAAATTTCATAGAAAAAAACCCTCTCTTTCAAATTTTCCCCGCTTATATCTACATCACTTCCCGAGGCAGACATTTGGATTTTTTTAAAAATGTTTTCTGTTTCAGATGATCAACTGAACTTTTTTGTATTTAGCTGTATGATTAAAAACCATATTCACAGAATCATAGAATGGTTTGGGTTGGAAGGGACCTTAAAGCCCATCCAGTGCCATCTCCTGCCCTGGGCAGGGACACCTCCCACCACACCAGGTTGCTCCAAGCCCCCTCCAACCTGGCCTTGAACCCCTCCAGGGATGGGGCAGCCACAACACTTACTGGAAAGCGCTTCCCCATCAATTCCAGTACCATTATATCCTTCTGACCAGTGGTCTGTAAATATTTAAAAATCAAATGCTTTTTCTCCGTTGCTTTGCCATCATGCAGAAGGTGTTAATTGATCCTGATTGATAGTTATGATAGAGCACTGGCCTGGAATGTTCCTGTCTTCTTCTGGAAGACTCTATCAAGAATTTCTACAGGAGAGTGCTATAAACTCACCCAACTTAACCCAAGAGTAATACCGATTTATAAAGGCTTGTTTTCTGTAAAAGTTAATTAGTTAAATGTCTTCAGGAAAGCAATCAAATAACAAGGATTTCTTTCCCCCGCCAAGGGAAACCTAACTCCTCTAAAATGCTCAGCTTTCAGTCTCCTGTACCTTTCACGGTACCTTTACACTCATCTCAGGATATTGCAGGTTGGGAAAAAAAGAATTTCTAATGCTATCAAAGAGCAGAAACACAAATCTATTTTTAGCTACCAAAAACCTGTAACGCCCCAAGATTTAAGAACCCTCTTCATCGTCTGTTAGACATTAGAAATAACATTAACTTTCGTTCTCTCTCTTTGCAGGTCATTTTTACAGACTCTTGAACGCGTGTTCCTGGAACAGAGACTGAGCTGTACATGGAATATAATATAAGGTGTATTCTCTGACAGGACAAGGGACGTTTCCCGGCTCCCAGGTTTAACCGCGCAGAAGGGAACCCAGGCACACGTGCAGGGGGTATGGTGTGCTCCTGGGATGCGCTCTACCTGCAAGGACCTTGGGAAGACAGAGAGGACCCCAGTTTTGCAGTTAAACAGTCAGCATTGTAAATCAGCAACTAAACTCATTCCTGGGAGGTCTGTCTCGCCCGTATCCTCCAAAGTTTTGTTTTAGAGAAACCGGGTCTGCTTCTTTATGGCATATGATAAAAGGAACCGTCAGCACATCACCTTTCTTTGTGTCTGATACCGCTGCAGATGGGATTGTTCTATATAGCTCACTTCTAACAACTGCTCAGAAATCCCGGGTGGGAATTTCTGTGTTTTTCCGGGAATGGATTATTCACTAGCTAACAGATTTCCCCACGCTAAACCTAAGCGCAGCCACAGATCCGCCAGTTTCTTAACAAACCTGCTTCACTTCAGAAGAAAGGAGCCCTAAGGCAACATCTGCTTCCAGGTTTATGTGTTTCATCCCAACCACACGGAATTTTTCTAGGTCAAGTTTCCAGAGGATCCTCGCAAGACTATGACTCCAGGCGCCGGGTTTGATCAGCAGCACCGTGCAAAGGATCTGGGCTCCTGTAACAAAGCACATTCACTGAAACCCAAAGCTGCTCCTAAAAATCCAGGTAAAACACCCAGTGGTGTTTGTTTACCAGCCTGGACAGACATCTGTAGAAGGGGGTTGCCTAAAAGCTGGCATGAAGTTCATGAAAATTTGAACAAGACAAAGTCGTTAAAAAACCTGCGCGTATAGGATTTTGTTTTGTTTGAATGTTTTGTTTAAAAATATATCTAGAACAGTCTAGGCTTGTAGATTATTATTTTTGGCAAGAAAGCTGCTCTGAGTCCAAAAAGTTTATCTGGCAGGTCTGTAGGATAAGACTTGATCCTTTATATTATATATTAATGTTTTAAGAGAGATAAAATATTCCCTTTTACATTTTTCTTTTGAACTGTAGCGATTATGTGCTATAATCCTTAAGGCACCTACTAAATTCTTATTCCTCATAGTTTATCTCTCTGTTAGAGCTATGTTCCAGGGAGGCACTGACGAGTATGGCAGGTCCCAATTAACGTGATAAACCTATTATGACTAGAATTGTGTTTACTAGAACTGGAAGTTCAGCACAAACTTCTTGCTCCTGACAAAGCTCTCCCAGCTGAGCCGCCAGCCCCGAGGAAGAGAAAACAAGGCAGAGCAGGAGAGTTTCGCTGTCTGATGATACAAAATGGATTAAAAGGCAGAAAATCCTACATTTTTAAATGACAGCATTTTCAAATTATTATTTTTGCTAACGTACCTTATTACTAGGAATATAGTTAAGATTTTATCCTAATAACATCCTTCGAAGATTTATTGGCAAGTGTGGTGTGGGAACCAGTCAGCCAGGACCCGTTACCTGCTGGTGCCTACCCCTGCCAATTAGCATGAGGTAAGAGCGCTGCAAGGCTGCTAAAATTGATCCGTGATTATCTGTTTGTCGACAGAAAACGTCATTTTATGTTTCCTCTACACCCCACTACTAATTATACAGATGTCAACGCAATGAAGCGTCAACGATGCTACATATAATTGAAGGCATAGCGTTATTTTCAAACGGCAAGAAGCACGTTGCTGATTCAGTGCAGAGAAATACGGGATCAAAAATAAAAAGTGAGATTACTGCCCTCCCGACTTGATATGCAAACTTAACCCTTATCGTGCAGGGAGCCCTCTCCTTAAAGATCTGCTATTTTTTTTTTCACCTCATTCTTGAAGGGAAAGGTTTAAATGCCATAGCAACAGCCTGCAAGCGCGGGAGCGAGCCGCTCGCGTCCCCTCAGCTGCTCGCTTGCACGCACAACGGCAATCTCCGCTCCCCACTTACATAAACGTTCGGTGTCCTCAAGATGTTTTACTCACCATCTGCTCTGTTTCTGGGCAAACAGTCTCCTTCTTGCGCTGTGTGAATCACTACATGCTGCATATTTATCTACTTTAGACACTTCAGAAGGGATTTGTCACTTTGCCACTTTGGTCTGGCCAAAGACAAGTGTTGAAAACAGGTGGGACACCTTGTCACCTCGAGTTGGTTTCCTCTCCCCAGGGATTATAAGTGACAACAGTCAGAGAAAATCCTGCTGTCTGTCAACAGAACAGGCTCCACTGATCGTGAATAACCGGAGGTGCCTGTTTGGCAGCCCTCAAACACTCCCAATTTCCATCTCCAGTTCCAACTGCTTCGTGGCCTTTCTGGATTTGCCCAGATTGCCTGGTGTATTTCTGCTTTGTAATATTTTTAGATCCTTTCCTCATGGCCAGTGGTTTTTACCCCCAAAAAATTGTTACATGGGTTCTGATTTCATAGTGTAACAGAACCACAATACTGTTTATTTTATATACGATTTACATATAATACTTTAGATATGTGTGAGGCTTAAAATAAGTGTAAATTCAAGAGAAGCAAATATCAGATCTCCCAGCATGTTTAGAAAAGAGAATGTATATCACTGCCTGTATTCAAGCCTCAGGAAATATATATATATTCCTTTTGCTTATTTTTGGCTGGTCCATCTAGAAGAGTAAGTTCTACAAAGTCCTTATCAAACCACATTTTTCCATTTGCTCTTCTCTTACCTGCTTGCAAGTAGGAAAACAGGGATTCTGCGTGGCATCGCCGGCTCTGCCCTGCTAAATAAGAAAAACAGATAAATTTGAGTAAGCAGAATGCATGTTCTGGGACAGCAATTAGAAAATGTGGCCATCATCTCTACATAATGCAGCCGACATCACTAGGAAGTTAAGCCTGGGAAGAAGGGAGGGGTGAGGAAAAGGTGTTTAAGAATCATTTTTATTTCTCCTTATCCTATGCTGATTTGATTGGAAATAAATTAAATTAATTTCCCCAAGTCGGGTCTGTTTTGCCCATGACGGTAATTGGTGGAGCCTAGGAGGGGAGAGCTTTGGTGGGCACGCAGTGTCCAGCCAGGGTCAGCCCCCCAACTCTGCATATTTTAGGCAGGGAGTGAGTGACTAAAGGTAGTTTTTAAGCTTCCTTTGTGCTCCCAACATTTCACAGTCAAGTCAGAAGCTGCCTCGTCTCCAGTATGAGTCCCAGAAGCTCTGGGTTTTGTTTAATGTCCTCTCTTGTGCCCTCGGAAGCAGAGAAGGACTGTGTCTTCTGACTGCATCCCTATCGAGCCCAGATCTGCTGCTCAGTCCTTTCCTGCCGATAAAACCTCACTGCCGTTCCCCAAGGAGCCGGGAACAGTCGCTTCAGCGGTTCTTCATAAGAGCAGAGCGGTATAAAAGGAGTCTAGTGCAAGTGAACTGGGGCTTATGACAACAGCCTATATAAAAATGTTTCCTTCAGTCTAATCTACAACCTGCAGTGACCTGGAGAGGTGAAGAAAATTTAAGGCGCTTGAAGGCACAGGTGAATTGAGAGCTTGTCTGGGACTGGGGCGCAATGAGAAGTTGCACCAGGGTGATAAAGGACCTCCTTTTCCAGTGACTGGCAAGTTTAACCTACATGCAAGGCAGGTAAAAAAAACCTAAAATGTTTTTCAAAACAAAATTATTGCCATTTGTATTTATTACTGTCTGAAATCCACGTATTTCTACTTCCCAGAGCAACGTATCTGGAAGTTATCTACCCAAAGGGTTCTTTTCTTTGAATGAGATCTTTTTCTCTTTCTTTTTATTTTCTGGGCTAACAAGAGTACCTATATAAGGTGGAACCAGCTCTAAGGTCCTTGCCTCATAACTTTTTAGCTCACATCCTTGCAGTACCAATTTTTTTCATAATCATTGGGGTTATTTGAAAGAATTTCTAGGATCTGTGAAGCGTGTGGTGACCTGGGCGGCAACTGTAACGCGAAGAACAGAGCCCCTGCCTGAGACTGAGGAAATGTGCATTCCGCTCCGATTTCTGTCACTCAGCTGTGGGGCAACGGCCTTTACCCCCTCTGTAAAACATCATGAAACTCATCTGCTTTGAGATCTACACCTCAAAAGGGCTGCTAAAGAGCCGGTATTAATTACTCCTATAGCCTACATGCCACACCAGCCCAGGATAGGTCATCCAGGAACGCACAGAAGAATTGCGGAGAGGAAAGGTGATCTGGCCGTACTACCACCTTCCCCCAGCACCACGTGGACCCATCTGGCCTTTTCTTCCTAATTACCTGGGATCATGATGTCTAACCAAAGGTTTACTAATCCCATTTTGATGGCTCTGACACAGGACGCAGAGTTATAGTTTTCTTCAATCTATTTTAATAGTATAAAATGGTTTGGTTTTACCCAAGAGGCAACTGGTGCGTATTTCTGGTCTTACCTTCAGCCCTGGGCCTCTTTCCAGGTGGGGGCAGGTATTTCATAGCAGGGCGATGTTCTGTGTCTGTAAAAGCAAGGAGACGTATTTTTATGGATTCACAGGGCGGGGGACCTTCATTTTTTGGGGGGACGAGGGTTGTCGAAGGTGATTTTATTTAGCAGGGGAAATGTCAGACATTTTATTAGCTGTGAAATATTGAAGAGCTGTTCTCCAGCACAAAGGGCCCTTCATTCCTCCCACAAAAACAAAAAACAGGAGGGAAAAATGTAATGGTCTTATAAAAGAGATAGTACAGGATGGTGAAGTCACGCTCCAGCTCCGCTCCTTTGCTCTTGCTTTCGTGGAAAAGGCCCTGTGATTACAACCTCCCTCAATAAACCGATCTCGCAGTTCTGCTTCCCTCTTATCCTGCCTTAGGTCTCAAGATAACTTTAACGAAGGGCAGCATTTCAGGAATTCTTATAGTTTTATACACTAATTAGGGATGTCTGATGCCTTCTTTTGTGAAGGCCTCCTCTTCTTGCTCTCCAATCTCACATAAAACACCCACGTAGTCCACTCTCAAATCTAACTTTTTGTGAGACTAAACCGAGTATCTTTTTCTCCACACCGTCACATTTTCTTCTCTCTATTCAAGTAAAGCCAGTCTGACACTCCGCGCTCCACAAGCGCTGCGTGTTTGACACAAGCACCTAAGTTTGTGTTGACAACAAAGGACTTTTCCACCCCACGAAAAGATAGGGGAAGGGCTACAAATTACAAAGCGTGAATGCACTTCTGGATCTGCGTCACTCCTCCTCAGCTCATACGCGGTGTTTCCACAATCTTGATTTATCTCTGCGTTTGAATAATCAGAACTTGGCGGGCTTAGAACTGTTTATCTCTAGGTTTGAGGCTTCCCCAAGAACAGAGGTGATACGCCGACGTATTTCATATTAGAAGAAAACAGCGGGAGCTCGTACTCTGCTGCTCCAAACCATGCAGTACCAGTAACACCACAGTCCGCACAGTGATTTAGCGGGAAGAGGTGTGGCTGTACATTTCTCGCTACAGCAGGAAAACAGCAGGTTTCCTATGCTGAAAGATCAGCGGTAGGACATACCACTGACGTCTGAGGAGCTTTTGACAACAAAGGTCTCCATTCCTCATGAACTCTTCCTTTTCTTCTGGGATAAAAAGAAATTCTTGAGAAATTTGCTTCCTTCAGCTCTCGCAGACTGGAAGTACCTTTGTCTCCCCGAGTACAGGGGCAAGGTCAGGGCAGCCAACGCCAACAAGTCAGGCACCACAATTAGGTCAAATTAGGACAGATCTCGGCCTCTGTTTCCCAGTTTCTCTTATATACAGAGACAAAACGCATAGTGTTATTTACTGGTCCTGCCAACTGCTGAAATGTCTATTTAGTATCTATGGAGCACCTTGAGATCTTCAGAAAGGGCACCAGGACATGCACAGCCACGCTAAATTAATAGGCCAACTTGTAGATGACCTCAACTGGCTCCTGCTGATTTAAGATCCCTCATCATTATTCAACCAAGCATAGAATTTAACCCCAAATTATTAAGTTTTTCTGTGCCTGAGAAAAACTCATAGGAAGGGATTCCTTTGTCCAAGTTCAATATATTCCCAAAACACCTTATACCTGAGGACATTATAAACAGTAAAAACACGTCTTACCAGTTACAAAATCAGTCTCTGTGAAGAAAAGGGCAGCTTGTCTGAATGTCACCTCCGGGCTCAAGGCCATTACTGTCTGTAGGAGACTTTCACTTTTGCTTAGCTTCTCCCTGTGCTGCGTTAATCTCTTCAATGCATCTGCAAGAGCTCCGAAGGCGTCGATCCGCCGTAACGCGCACACAAGGACGGGGTTTGACATTAGAATATCGAGGCTTCTTCGCCAGAAAGTGTCCCCAACCTCAAAAGGGGTTATTTCTCCGGCCTGACGTCGAGTGAGACGGGGCAACCACTTGAGACCCAGGAGCTCGAATACCGAATCGGGTCCTTCTGCAAGTCAAGAGAAACCTGTTTAGCATCAGTTGACAGCACGGGTTTCACAGGAGCCGGGTTTGCTTTGGGAGACAAGTGCTCTAAATTGACATCGATTTTTTTTTTTTGTACCAGACAATAAGTTCCAAAGCTGCTTTGACTTTGCCCCCCCGTTGCATCCAAAACGGACCGTAATGCAGATATAGAAATATACTGGGAAAAAAACCACAAGACACAAGTGCTAGGAAATTACATTACAGAGAAAACAAAAGAATGGGCTATCTGGGAACTCAACAGGGAGCCACAGAGAATAAGTGCCATGATTTGATTAGAGAACACAGCTAATGGAGGAAAGCTGAGAGGGAAACACTGAGAATACACTGATAACAACGTGGTTTGACACAGAATAATCCATAATTATAGATCCTTTATCACCTCATAACATTCCATTTTAAGCTATATTCATCATAGTAATAAGCAACAATTTAAAGCTGCCTCATCTCTAAAGTAGTTTAAATGTTGTTGTGTTCATAAAGTAGTCCTACTTCCAACATAGCAACGTATTTAGGGGCTCGATCCATGAATGCATGTTGCTGGAAGTTTCTATCAGCCGGAATCTCCTCCTGGCCTACCGTGATACAGAACTTACTCCACGGTATTGTTCCAAGAGAGCGGGGATACAACATCGTACGAGCCAGAGTGCGGGACTTCTGCCCTCTGTTTGTACGTTTCCCGTATTATTATGCTTCCATGCCATCTGTAGCATGAAATAAAATCGTCGTCCTGCTTCGCACCGGACAGCACTCCTCAGGCATTTGTGAGCATTTAAAGGGGGAACAGTGTCGTTATTCCTCCCCTGCGCAGGAGGAAACGAAGCGTGAAGCGTCTTGCTTCTGAGCACAAAGGATGTCAGTGGAAAGAACAGAGTCTGTGACTTCTGAATTCCCAGTGCTGTGCCCCAATTAGGAAGCTGCTTTATTTCCTCGTACTTAGGGAGAGACACAACGCTCTGGCTCACACAAAAGGCTTAGTAAAGCCTAAGCACATCTTTGAACTAATTTGCCACTCTCTGAAGAAAATTATGCCCACCTAAGCTGTTTGCGTAATGAAAAGTGGCCTTGCCCATGGCTAACTAGCCATGATAAACTCCTCAGATCTTTAGGCAGGTGGACAAAGAAACACATTCTCTTTCCCAAGGCCCCTCTCACCACATTTTTCTTTATGTTCCTGTTATTTTCTTTATGTTCCTCTTTATCAGGGAGGGGAGCCATAGGATCAGGGGGAAGGGTTTGACACTGAAAGAGGGGAGATTGAGATGGGATCTGGGGAAGAACTTCTTTGCTGTGAAGGTGGTGAGAGCCTGGCCCAGGTTGCCCCGAGAAGCTGTGGCTGCCCCATCCCTGGAGGGGTTCAAGGCCAGGTTGGAGGGGGCTTGGAGCAACCTGGTCTGGTGGGAGGTGTCCCTGCCCAGGGCAGGGGGTGGGACTGGATGGTCTCTAAGGTCCCTTCCAAAGCAAACCAATCTATGATAAAAACAGCTGGATAGGATAAACTTTCCTGACCAACTTCTCCAGCCCCCTCCAAGAGCTAGGATCACCTGCACTCTGACATGGGTTATTGTCCCCAGGAAGAAGGATCTGGCGAAGAAGGTCTCCAGCACTCTTCATGGCATCCATTCCAACCACCGCCAGCGTGACAACTTGCTCCATGTCAGGATCGGAAGCATATGTTCGATTGCAGAAAAGATGCAGAAGGATGTTACAGGGATCTGGCACCGCGCTGAGGTCTCCTCCTACCCAGGGAGATCATCAAAACAGAACTAGTTACCCCACAAAAATAAATATAAAGTCTTTTTTAGCGAGAAGGAATTGTCTAATTCCCAACTGAGCAGCTACAGTGCTCCCACTGCGATGCTGCGCCTCACGCTGGGCTCAGCAGGGCCAGAGAGAGAATCACGCGTGAGGAGCAGCATCACAGCAAACCCTTACCAATTAGTCACGCTCCTTAACTGGAACTACTTTTTGCCACGAAAAGCCAATCTATTCAATCCTAATTTTGATATCCTTATTCACACCATTAAGCAGAGTTGGTAGATCTACATCAAAGTTATTTAAGGCATCCATTTCAGATTGATAACTGATGACTGACTTCATATTAAATTGATATTTCATTTTGATTTCTAGGAGATTACACGACATACAATTGAGGGCTAAATTGGGGACTTTTATAATACCGTGCATATATCACTGGTCCTACGGAGAACAGAAGAGCCTGCAGAACCACCGGCTCATCCGAAATCTGTGTTTGATTCCATACTGTTTCACTACATGATTATTTAAGCAATTGTATAGATTAACAGTTATTTACTCAGTTATTCCTACATCTTAACATTTCATAATGCAGAAAACGGCAGATGACATGCATTTAATTACTAATTTTCCTTATGATTTAGTGTGAATTTGGTATGGAGAGCAATATACTTCAACTAAAAATCCTGATATCCCAAATTTAAAGTAATTTAATTAGTTAAATAAAACTGTATTAACCTGCTGAATACATAAGAAAACACTACCTGTGGCTGGTGAAATAAACACCTGATTACCATGACCTCCCAGTGTATGGAACTAGTAGGTTTCACTGAATTTATTTCACTGAATTTTTTTTTAGAGTTGGAAGGGACCATAGAGATCATCCAGTCCAACTCCCCTGCTGAAGCAGGATTGCCCAGAGCGTGTCAGAGCATGTTACTCAGGACTGCATCCAGGCGGGTCTTGAAAATCTCCAGAGAAGGGGACTCCACACCCTCCCTGGGCAGCCTGTTCCAGGGCTCTGGCACCCTCACCGTGAAGAAGTTTTTTCTCATATTTGAGTGGAACCTCCTATGTTCCAGCTTGTGCCCGTTGCCCCTCGTCCTCTCACTGGCAACCACTGAAAAGAGTCTGGCTCCATCCTCCTTCAACCCACCCTTCAGATACTTATAAGCATTGATAAGGTCTCCCCTCAGCCTTCTCTTCTCCAGGCTAAAGAGTCCCAGCTCTCTCAGCCTTTCTTCATAAGGGAGATGCTCCAATCCCTTAATCATCTTCGTTGCCCTTCGCTGGACTCTTTCCAGTAGTTCCCTGTCCCTCTTGAATTGGGGAGCCCAGAACTGGATGCAGTATTCGAGTTGTGGCCTCACCAGTGCAGAGTAGAGGGGGAGAATGACTTCCCTCGACCTACTGGCCACACTCTTCCCTATGCAGCCCAGGATTCCATTGGCCTTCCTGGCCACAAGAGCACGCTGCTTGCTCATTGTCATTTTGCTGTCTACCAGGACCCCCAGACCTTTCTCTTCGGAACTTGACTCCAGCAGGTCCACGCCTAACCTTTATTGGTTTAAGACTCTCCTACCCATTTGAGTCCCAGATTTATAACAGAAAACACATTCACTTGCTTTTTCAAGTCCTATCCATTTCCCAGCTTTGAATGAATGAGTTACTGAAGTGAATTCAACTATATAAACTAAAATTAAGAACATCTAAGTGAAATGACAAAGTGCCTTCTCTGCACCTACAGAAGAACTACAGCTGCCAACATTTATCCCTTCAGCAAACTGCAGCTTTACGTGCTTACCCACCAATTTCTCTCATTTTGACTTCTCTTGAAACTATGGCAATAAATACGCATTGATTGGATATTAATCTTTTAATTATGGTAGGTTTAGGGCTTAATTGGTTGTTATCATGTCATATTTCAATAATTTATTTTTCCACATGTTTTTTAATTTACTTAGAAAAGGTATTTCCATTTCATTTTTCTATTGATTCTTCCATTCATTACCCAGCAACAGAAGACATCTAATTAGAGTTACCATGATTGACGCGCAGCAGAACACTAAACGAGTTATTATAGACAACAAGCATATTCCTAATGTTCCTATTGAAGAAAATCCCCTAATGAGGTTGTCAGACCTTATAATAAAAACCGGAATAATGCGTCTCCCGTAGGTTTGACGTACCCAGTGTCTCCATCAAGGCCTCGGTGTAAGGAGCCCCGTGAAAGCACGTGGCGGGGTCCAGCTGCCTGCTCTGTCCCCTGCCAAGAAGGCCTTGCTTGGCCAGTTCACCCGTCAGTCCTGTGCGTGGAAGGAAAGAAAACATGAGAAATACAGAGCTCTGGTGCAGTCTGACATGAAAACACTCTGCTTATCATAGAATAGTTTGGGTGGGAAGGGACCTTAAAGCCCATCCGGTGCCACCCCCTGCCCTGGGCAGGGACACCTCCCACCACACCAGGTTCCTCCAAGCCCCATGCAACATGGCCTTGAACCCCTCCAGGGATGGGGCAGCCACAGCTTCTCGGGGCAACCTGGGCCAGGCTCTCACCACCCTCACACCAAAGAAGTTCTTCCCCAGATCCCATCTCAATCTCCCCTCTTTCAGTGTCAAACCCTTCCCCCTGATCCTATGGCTCCCCTCCCTCATCAAGAGTCCCTCGAAATGCAACTCAATCATCCTATCTCTCCCAAACCATATTTATTTACGGTGGGGCAAGGAGCTGTTGAACATTGAGGCTTTCTCTGGGGGACACCTCTGCTTTGTGACCATCTCCCCAGTTGTTTCTGTTACCTCCTAACTCCTGCTGTGAACTGAAACGTGGAACAAATGCACAGAAGATACTACACAGCTCTTGAATTATAAGAAGCGTCTTAAATAAGCTGGTGTCCTCAAGGAAGGGGAGTCACAAATCCTGAGGCCAGCGCTTGAGTGCAGCCCCTCCAGGTGTCTTACACCTCAAGGTGCAAGTGTCCTGCATCCGACACAGCCCCTCGTGGCCACAGAGGCGATGTCAGGCTGCAGACCTGAGCAGAAACATCGTGTTCTGCTCATGTAACTCCCAGTCTGGAAAACATCCGATTCCACGCCACTTTCACAGACACTAAATGCTCGGAACTAGCAATCTCACAGTTCCCATTCGTCCTCCAAAAGGCTGGGCTGTGCCCAGGCACTGCATACACAACACTTCCACAACAATCGGCTCAGCCTCCTGTAATAATATTTCACACCACAGTTTTAACGGCTTGTTATTTTTTAAATCACTTCGTATACATTTGATTGCTTTCTACCATACGAGCCTGTCAAAAATTCACTGCAGTATAGCAGGGGAAATGGATTATTAGTGCTGGAGGCTGGTGGCAAACCTCAGACGTCAAACGTAGCCCTGACAAGAGATGGGAGCTCGTACCGCTGACAATCACCTATCTGCTTTTCAAAATTCAGGTGGCAGGAGGAACCAATACATGTGCCGCTGCTGCCACAGCAACGTGACCTGCTGCTTATTCAAACTTAAGGCATGGCAAAAGGTAAAGCTTGGACAAAAACGTATGGTGTTTGATCCTCAAGACAGAGATCCACAACCCAAAGACACTTATTTGTTCCGTTTCAGGAACGATTGTTGACTTTCTCCTTGTTCTGAAAACCAAAGAGGGTTCAAGACCTTGAAGGGGGAACTGCTTCTCAGGGGTATTGGTTACAAATGCAAAACCTCTTAGTGTGGGATTTATCCCGCTCAAATCCTAGCACTATTCTACGCTTCCTGGGCGCATCAGGAAGAGTGTGACCAGCCGGTGGAAGGAGGTCATCCTCCTCCTCTACTCTGCCCTGGTGAGGCCCCATCTGGAGCACTGTGTTCAGTTCTGGGCCCCCCAGTTCAAGAAGGACAGGGAACTGCTGGAGAGGGGACAGCAAAGGGCTACAAAGATGATGAGGGGCCTGGAGCACCTCTCTGCTGAGGAAAGGCTGAGGGACTTGGGTCTTTTCAGTCTGGAGAAGAGCAGACTGAGGGGGGATCTGATCAACGCCTATAAATACTTAAAGGGTGGGTGTCAGGAGGATGGGGCCAGTCTTTTTTCAGTGGTGCCCAGTGACAGGACAAGAGGTAATGGGCACAAACTTGAACATAAGAAGTTCCATCTCAACATGAGGAGGAACTTCTTTCCTGTGAGGATGGCAGAGCCCTGGAACAGGCTGCCCAGAGAGGTGGTGGAGCCTCCTTCTCTGGAGACATTCAAACCCCACCTGGACACGTTCCTGTGGGACCTGCTCTGGGTGACCATGCTCTGGCAGGGGGTTGGACTGGATGATCTCCAGAGGTCCCTTCCAACCCCATACCACTCTGTAATTCTTTGATTCCCAGAGGCCAAACCAAAGCTTACGTGGCAAGAAAGTCAGCTTCCCCTCTCCAGGGCTCTGGAATATGGAATAAGGTATCTCTCTGGATCGGTTCTGAAGCAACCACAGAACACATGGAGAGAGGCATCTCCAAAATCTGTCCACAAAGGAAAAAAACCCAAGTTCTCTACCAGGACAGAAAACATTCTACTTTTCTGGAATATCCTTTGTTCTGGTGCCTGCCTATATATTTGTAGCGGAAATCTCCCCCTGCAAAACACGAACACCATAAACATCATCTGCGGCACTCTGCGAGAAAAGCAGCAGAAACTGTACTTCTTTAATGAGCAACTTTCCTTGGGTCTACAGGCGGCAGGTGACACGGTGCTGCAATTAGTCTGCCATGATTAATCCACTGTGTCTGTACATGTTTTCAGAACACTCTGTGATAGTCTCGGGAGAAAAAGCAGAGGGCTTTTTGAATTCTCTTTTTTTTTTTTCTCCCAAACTTCTAAATGTTCTTTTCTATTGTGGATAGATTAAAGGAAGCAGTCGGGCAGTGGATGAATGTCTCCAGCAGGAGCTATTTGTGGTGGTGTTAATGGAGAGGTCAGCAACAGCGATCTTCTTCTCTCAGTCCGAAGGGGATGTCGCTGGAGAACATGCAGGAATAGATTTTCCTGCTGCAAGCAACTGCCAGAGCAGGAAGCAGCAGGAAGGGCGAGTTCTTTCTCCCCTCCTGGTCACTGCTGTTGCTTGCGAGACCTACATCAGCTCATCCTTAAGAAAATCAAATACGGCTTTTCCTGAACTAAGCCTCAGAACAGAGGCTGACTCAGGTAAGAAGATTTGGGGCAGCAATTTGTCTGGTTTTTGGTAGTCCCTACATAGAAAATGAGTTACAGTTCAGATGCTTGGAAGTCACAAGTATGCAGAACTCTGGGCGGAGGCCGATAGGATCAAGGTGCTGTCCTCAGGCTCAGTGGCACAGATACATTTTTGCCACCCAACCTCTCTGTGCAATAAAAGGAGTTTATTGAGGTGATGAAGCCAGGACCATTATGGAGGAGCACAGCGGGAAGCGAAGAGACAGGGCTGACAAATTCAAACAGAGAAGATTCCAACTTGACATAAAGGAAAACCAGATGGTCAACCATTGGAACAAAGGCCCAGAGAGGTGGGAGAACCTCCATCCTGGCAGATTTTCAAGACCTGACTGAAAAAATCCCTCAGCATCCTGATCTGAACTCATTGCTGATGCTGTATTGAGCAGGACATCGGGTGAGAGACCTTCTGAGGTCCCTTCCACCATGAATTACTCCACGATTCCAAGTTCAAGAGGGGCTCCAGTGCTAAAGATCAAACAACCGACAAAGACCAACCTGTTTCTCTGTTGGGTACGTAGCAGTGACCGATTTACATGTTGGTCTGGAGATACGTACAGCAAAACTATCAGGCCCCGATATTCTCAATAAACCTATCCCCGCAACGTAACAGCTGTGGTTTGATTGTGAATGTTGAGCTCACACGCACTGAAACTCAAACCTTCTTTTCCGAGGCTGTTGCGCAGTGAAAGCATTACCTTTTACCAAGGCAGGAATGTGACGAACAGCATTCTCCTTTCTCAGCAGCAAAACGAGACAGTGCAGGCGTGGTTCAGCAGAGAGCTCTCCTCCTGCAGAACTATCAGGTGAACTTGAAACCTTGCTCGGGCAAAATGCAGCAATCTGAAATGACGAGGGCCAGATTAGACTCTAAATCCAGATGCAATCACTATCGGGCTCAAACAAATAGTTAAGTTACGGTGGAAAAATGAGATAAAGCTCACCAGCTGACCACAGTAACCTCCAATCACTAGGTGTTCATGCGTCATCTATTCATGAGACAGAGAAACTTAATTTAAACCTCAGGGAAGAGGCTTAACATTAAAATATTCCACCCTGCAACTGAGCTGGACTAAACGCACAAAGTTACAACTCAGCTGATGTGGTACCATCCTAGGTCACTCAGGCCAAAATGATCTTAAGTCCCAAAGGGAGGGATGGTTTTTTAGAAACATTTAGCTCCAAACAGCACATTGAAGCAGTATTTGCTGCCATTAACTTCTTAAATGGCCATTTAGGAGCATGCTCCAAATATTTGGCTATTCGGGCTGTAATATTCCATAAATCAATTATGTTTATTCTACAAAATATTCTGGGCAGGAACAGTGCTATTCCACAGGCTTGATGACAGAACAAGGAGAAAAGAGGGGCTTTGTACACAGTTTCATTTGCAAAATGACGCGTTTCCTGATGGACACAGCAAAATCATGCCCTAAGAATGATAATTTAAAGGAAGGGATCCACTGCTTTGGAAGGGAAAGTGTCATATGATTCCCAGGTGATTTATCGTGTAAGAAGTGCAGAACTGGACTTCTTGCATACGTTAAGTTTGACTGAAATCTTAGGTTTGTGATTAGGCTGACTTGTCAAAATGCCAACCGCACTCTTAACCCAAATCTATCATCATGTTAAAGCTTTAGAGAAAAAAGTTATTATTTTTGACAATAGGAAAGCTCTTCTAGCAACCCATCTGGAATGTATTAAACCAGGGGACTTCATGCTGAAAAGCCACAAGCTGTCCCAGAGGGGCTGCGAAATACATAATCAAACATCAAAAGAGATGGAGACTATTCTCCTGAATACACGTTTGCAGATCAGAAATTGTTGTTTTGGTTTATGTGGCTACTGCCTGCTCTTGTTTATTTTGAGATCAATGGTAAAATTCACATTTGCCTTAGTAGGAGGAGGCCGGATTATGAATTTACGCTTCTGCTCTCAGCAAGAGGCTGAGGCCTGGTGGAATTTTCCTCCTAAAGAAAAAAAGACAGCACTGAAAGCTACCACTCATGGGAAAAGAGAGAACAGGGGTGCTGGTAAAGAGAGGCTGAGTGTCCTTGAGAACGTTTACGAGAGGAGCGTGGGTTCACACATCCATAAGCTCATGGCATCATTAGTTGCAGAACAACCGGCAACCCAAGGTGTAAAACTGCGCTGTGCGTTCTGCCCGGTACCTGGCTCGTTGTCATGCTCAGCGCAAGGGCTTGCTCGGGCGAAAGCTGCAGCCTTCTGACTCCTTGCAGAAGAAACCCCCAACAGGTACAGACCGAGATCACATCACCGTACGCGTGAGGAGACACCACAGGTGACGCCACCAAAATGATGTCCCCTAGATCAAAAAGAGGGTAAGAAAAGCAGCATGTTATTTCCACAGAAGCTGTGGTATCGATGCAAGGCAGGGGCTAGTTCCAACTTGAAGCACATCCCAACTGGTGACACTGTATTTCACGGTCTATTTGCTCTATCCAGCTCATAATGACTGCTATCAGAGGCCAACCTAGAACGGAAAAGCTTATGGCATCATCAGTAATATCTCTATGAATCATCTACCCCAGATAGTCTGTCTCATGAGGGCTATCAAGCTATCTATGAGCTATTCATCTCTCTGGGATGTCTCTCTCTTGTGGCTCACGTGCCAGCTGTGCGTCACTCCCCACCGGATTGTCTCTGAGCTGTCACCTTACAGCTGGCAGTCCCACAGCCACCAGTGCCCTCAGGGGCTAAGGAGCTGATAAGCCTGGCCACACTGATGGGTAACTAAATCAGTTGTTCCTAGGCTGTAGCCAGCTTCTACAATCTTATAGTATCATGGAATGGTTTGGGTTGGAAGGGACATTAAAGATCATCCAGTGCCACCCCCTGCCCTGGGCAGGGACACCTCCCACCACACCAGGTTCCTCCAAGCCCCCTCCAACCTGGCCTTGAACCCCTCCAGGGATGGGGCAGCCACAGCTTCTCGGGGCAACCTGGGCCAGGCTCTCACCACCCTCACAGCAAAGAAGTTCTTCCCCAGATCTCATCTCAATCTCCCCTCTTCCAGTTCAAAACCATTACCCCTCATCCTGCTTCCTCTTGTCCGCTCTTTAACCTTCATCCTAGAGCTTGCCTTGTGGCCTGGGTTCCTGAATCTTTGGGCCAGCCTGTCATCATGACTTCACCTCACTCTTTGGTTTGGTACCATCTGTCCTTGGTCATCATGACAATGGTACTAGCCCGCTCTCTCCTACCTCATTCTCATCCACTAGGTCTGGCTGCTCCTGCTCTCCTTGTATCCCTCATCCCAGTAGATAAGGTTGTAGAAGCAACCAGAATTTACTTTGGGTTAGAACCTTGGGTTTTTAGACTCCTGTTTCCTAAGGTGAACCCCAAACTAACCGCCACATGCTGTGGCACACATGCTATGAGCAAGCTCAGGAGAAAGAGCCTACAAGGCCTCCTGAACAGTGTCTATGCCCCATCTTAGGTACAAGCTCAAGACTTCTCCATGAAGCCTCTGACCTACCTGAGGTCTTTGCTTCGTTCTAATCTTATCTTGGGTCTCTGCTTTTACCATCACCTTCATTATTACACTGTCCTAGTCCTAATACAGCCTTTTTTTCTGTACGCAATGTACATTCAGGTCTCCATAACCTGCCAAGAGTGAGCTCTGAAGACAAATCCTCAGTATCACTTCTACATGGGTTTCCTCTACCCTGCCCCGTTAATTTCTCTTAGCTCCAACTGAATGATATGAGGTTGGAGTATTTTAATCGCTGTGGCCCAATTACACCTGGTTTTGGGGGTAGGACTATCAGCAGTTTCTTTTGGTTCTAGACTTTATGATATGAATATCTGCCCTCCCCCCCGCAAGGATCTGACCAAGGCTCAGCCTGGTAATTCAAAGCAATGACAACAAAACAAGGGAAAGCTTGTGTTTATTACTAAGGACGGGGCATGATTTGGGTTCCTCTCCAGATGATAAAACTTCTATAAAAACATTTTTCACATGCACTTATCCCAAATTAACCAGAATGCCTGCTCGGGTCAGTAAAACTTTGATTACTGAGAAGGGGCAGATCTATCTGGTGGGATTAGCAGTATATTTGTTCTAAATCCTCTGCATGAGTATATCTTCCTATCCCCAGGAGAAGCTGCTGGAGACCTGAGGGAAGGAGTCACCGAATGTTTCCTTTCCTTAAGACCCCATAGGGTGTCTGCTCCCAGACCAGCTTTTCAACTTCTCTTCCGAGAGTCATGATCCAGTTCTCTCTCCGAGGAGCAAAGCGTGAAAGTGACTTCCCGAGCCCAAATACAGATGGAACGTGGTGTGGTGTAACTCAGCAGCCCACAGCAAATGTGAATCATTAATGGCCATAAAAGGAAGGGAAGGCAGAAAATGTGACTCATTCCATCAGCAGCAACCAGCTGCCATCAATACCAGTCCCAAATACGCAGAGCCAATGGCTGGCTGCCAAGCTACCTGAGTTAACATGCCCAGTTGTACGAGTTAGAGGAGTGTATCTCAAAAGGTGAGAGGTTTTTTTTTCCCCCCTTTCTCCATTTTCTTTCTGTCACTTTCTGTTCCCTTCATCTTTTTGGTTTATGCTTTCATTCTTTCCTCATACATTCTTTGGCAAATTTTCCCGTAATCTTTCATGCCTTCTTTCTCTGTCAGTACAATCTTGCTTTCCTCCTGCCACCTTCTCCCCAACAGCTGCTGAGCTTCCACTCCCCACAGTTGCTTTTTTTTTTTTTTTTTTCCCCTGCGAAACTATGCTCAGTTGTGGGAGTAGAAACCAGACAGCAATGCTCTCAGAGCATTGTCTGAAAAATCGCTCGTGCCTGAGATCTGCTGGGACTGTCAGCACGTTGGCTTTCTACAGGAGACACCACACGGATCCTTCTCAGCCTGGTGTAAGGCCTCACGCCTCGGCAGGTTTCCTGTGAACACAGACAGTCGCTGCTGCCACGTATGAATTCAGAACCTGGAAAACTACTCCTACAAAGGGAAAAGAGGGATTTGGGCAGAGCCAGGCGATAGCCAGTGAATATTAGCCCCATGAAGTGCTTTCTTTTCTGATTGAGTGGTCAGTCCTGCCCTGAATGAAGTCCTGACCATTTCATACCCACGATGATTATATTCAACTCTTCACCAGTAGAGGCAGATGATCTCTAATCAGATAAACATGTAGTTTAAGGACACTGTTAGGTCTTCATACGACTGTTTCTTTGATGAACAGGCCCCTGTGTGCAGAGATTTCTTGTGAGGTGGGTTTTTTCCCCCTTTTTTTTTTTTCCCCTTTAGTGAAATCTAAGCAGCCTACAGGACTCCAGCAGCTACTCCCATGAGGAGGGTGAGGTGATAACATTTCTCCATCACTTCATTTTAGGCAACGGTGTTTCACTAGAAATTCATTCCCAGCTCTAAAACTGGGCAGGTCACAGCACTGAGCAATCCAGGGAGGCAGGATTTCCTCAAACGGGCAGGGACTGGAGTCAGATAATATTGTCAGCAAAGGAGAACCATAAAACCTCAGGATTCATTTTCTAACACTGACCTTTCGTAGTTGCAACAAGCATCGCTGGAGGTCGAGACAGCACCGTGCCTTGGAGATAGACCTTTTCTTCATCTGCTTCTGCCCCAGGTGATGAAGGACTCGGAGAGCTAAAGAAAAACAATAAATATTAAAAGCTGTTATGCCAGGTTCTGACTCAAACCTACTTTCCACAACGAACCCAGGGCCACAGAAGCATCGCTGGTAAAACTGCTTTACTGGAAAAGCCATTTCAATCCCTTGTCCATGACACGAACTGCATCAAGGTCTCTCTGACTGAACATCTTTTTACATTACTCCCCCCCGAGGCTCTCTTGTGTTCAATTAAAAGCAGCTAATGCAAAGTAGTGAGCTTGGCAAAAAATCTGAGAATCAAGAAATACATCAGGCTTCAATACCAGAGCTTTTCCTACCCACGGATACATCATAGTTGTATTCACTTCTGGTTCTTTAGCCAGAATGTAACCAGTTTTAAAGGTTCGTGTCGGGCAACAAGCACAATCAAGTCTGGCAGAGATGTTCACGGCAGTGAAACCTCTACAACATATCCAGAAGGACCAAATCACAACCCAGAGAACATAAGGTATGGTTCCGGGAGCCAGGGACCAACAGAAAGGCAAACCGCAGCCTGTGGAAGGGTTTGTCTCGGGCAAACCTGCCCGTCTCATCCCTCACCACCATGGAGCTGGCTGGAACACATCCTGCTCTTTCCCTCCCAGGAGACCACGGCGTTTGCAAGTATAATCTGAAAACTGCCATGTGAGGCACAGTTTGTGTTCTTGTCTCCCAATGGACCAAATTACCGGCATTAGGAGAAAGACAAGTGCATTATTTAGAACATAGCGTCGCTCTGGACTGGCTAAGTTATACCAGAGGAGCAGAATTCATCATCTTTGTAAGAGGGAAAAAGCATACCTGAGGAAAACAAACAAATAAAGGCAATGAAACTTTGCCAAATTGATTTTTTTTTTTTTTTCTAATTCTCAGTGGTGAGAGTCACTGCTCATGGCTCAGCAGAACTGAACCCTGACACACAACCCCCTCCACGAGCACCAGGTTAATTCTACACTGTTGCCCTCTGCCGAAAGCAAGGACAGGAGCACAGACACCTCACCCCCAGCTGCTGCTGCTGACAGGGTGTAACACGCTACACCCAGCATCCAGGGTCAGAAAGGAGCTTTAAAAACTCATCCAGAACTTTGCAGGGCTTTGTCTGAGCTTTCTGCTGGGGAGTTTCACACCAGCATCACCTATTCAGTTCAGCAATATTAAAAGTATATTAAAAACTATAAAAAACATATATTAAAAGGCCTGAAAAGCCCAGTGCAGAGGGTGGCATCCTGTGTGATTGTGTCTGTGTGACAAACATGACAGGGAGAAGAGATACATAGTTTGGTATTCTCCTGGTTGGTGGAAATTCCTTGAAGCCCTATGCCAAATCTTTTATAAAGCACTGTAAAATAAATGCTTCAAGCCACAGAACTTGGAACAACTACAGGGGTGTCTTTCAGCAGCCAAAAAAAGATAAGTGCCTCTTTTCTTCCCTCTGCAGGCCAGTCTGATCCTCCAGAGGGAAGGGACCTCTGAGTGCAGAGCCCTTCATTTACACACACGGGATTAAATGTGCTTCCTGCGTCCTTAGGTTTGAGTCTCTGTCCAGGAAACTGCAAAATCGTCAGGAAGGGAATCATAGAATAGTTTGGGTGGGAGGGAACCTTAAAGACCACCCAGTCCCACTCCCTGCCCTGGGCAGGGACACCTCCCACCACACCAGGTTGCTCCAAGCCCCATCCAACCTGGCCTTGAACCCCTTCAGGGATGGGGCAGCCACAGCTTCTCTGGGCAACCTGGGCCAGGCTCTCACCACCCTCACAGCAAAGAAGTTCTTCCCCACATCTCATCTCAATCTCCCCTCTTTCAGTGTCAAACCCTTCCCCCTCCTCCTAGGGCTCCCCTCCCTGATCCAGAGTCCCTCCCCAGCTTTCCTGGAGCCCCTTGAGGGACTGGAAGGGGTTCGAAGGTCTCCCCGGAGCCTTCTCTTCTCCAGGCTGAACCCCCCAACTCTCTCAGCCTGTCCTCACAGCAGAGGGGCTCCAGCCCTCCCAGCATCTCCGTGGCCCTTCGTGGAATTGATGGGTTTGTGCTGTAGAAAGTACTCATCTTCATCAAGGAAAAGCTCCAGGGAGGTTTGGGATGAGAGTGCTGGGAAAGAGCACGAGAGAGTCCAAGCTGCTGACCCAGCCTTCCCTCTGCCTTTCTGCAGGTGTGGGTGCTGTGCAAGGGCTGCTCAGTGCCGACTTACACAGCTCTGCTCCCTGCCACCCTCCCCTTTCCCTCACGCACCTCTGCTCTGCTGAGCAAGGCCAACAGCAGGCATTCTGGCAGCCTACCATCAATGTTATAAACCAGATTAAAGACTAAAAATCATTAGGTGGATCCATTTCTGTCCAAGACACTCTCAGTGAGTCTTTGGGAGCGGTAGCCCCCACCCCTGGAGCACTACACAGCAGAGCACAGATGACCTGGGTTCCATGATGGATTCATAGATTCTTAAAAGTCCGGTTCCCTGTGCAGCCATACCCAGACCCATCTGAGAGCAAGATTCCAGACTCCTGAATGTCACTTGTTCCCAGCACTTTTTGGCTTCCTATTGCTATGTCATCAGTTCCTAAATTGCATTTCTTATGCTGTTTCCTAGAGCTCAAAGTTTATAAGCCACCCTTCATTTTCACGCAGTTCGGTCACCATCCTCCAAAGCACTTTTTCCACCTGAAGCCATCTCTGCTCCGTTGATATGGAAGGGACATAGGGCAAAGCTTTCTAGCAAAGGGCACTCAGTGGCACACACTTCTCCAGCACCAAGCACAGCTGGAGGAGGTCTCAGCTCAGTCTGACCAAATGTTTTAGAGGGCCCAAGGTGCTTCAAGTGTATGAATTACAGACCTAGCTACCAGGGAATAAGTGATGGGAAGCATCTGCAAGAGTCTCCCACCCAATGCCCTGACACATCTATGATGCGAGACAGGACTTTTACAGGCTCTAGTGACTGGTTTGGAAATATAAAAACAGACAATCTGTCTCCACCCTGCACTTTTGCTCACTGAGACCTTTAGCAGAAGGCTGATATGTAAAGACAAAGGAGGCTGGCTGTGTGCCACACTTTGCCTGTGAGAACAGCCACCAGGGCCATCACCTTGCTGTGCCGTCGCACTGGGAAGCCGGATCCAGGACACCAGCCCACGGTGCTGCACCAGCAGCTCTCCCTCCAAACCACAGGCATAGCTCCCTGTGCACACGACTGTCCAGGTGGGGCAGGTAAAGAAGAGGCTCCTCTTGGCTCCTGCAGTAGATGGCGTTGATGGAACCGCAGTCCGTCACACTGGCCAGCTGAGGGTCAGATGGCCCAATGACATTCTGCAAGGTGCTACGGGCTTTAGGCCCCCTCACGCCCAACGCCAGCACTGGTGGCACCTCACCAGCCTTTGAAGTATAGGAAGAAGGCAGTTTTTCTGTGAAAGACAAACATATGTGTGAGTAAAACATGGAACAACCCACCCAAGGTCACTCATTCCACTCAAGTGTCCTTTTCAGACTTAGCCAAAATAACCTACTGGTTACCAGTCCTGTGGGTGATGTGCTGGCAACCAGCTGCGTGTGTTCACCCAGGAGTAAATCTGAGATTATTCAAGGTAGTCTGGTAAAGAAAGAGGAGTCAGTTGCCTCATATTTGCTGTGGAAAGGAGCGTGCCCAGGGCTGGTTACTAGAAAGCGGCCAATCCGCTAGAAATCAGCACTTTAAATCCCTGTGCGGGATGTTGCTCATGCCCACAAGGACATCTGGGGAAGGCAAGACAGGAGAAGACAGGCCTGAAGAGGGGGATGTTTTCTGTAATTTTCATCAGAAATGGGAAAACCGGGAAGGGGATCGCAAATTGGAAATTCGTGGACTTCTCTTCTAGATTATTTCCTTCCGCATCAAATAGACACTTAGTGCTCTGTTGTAAGATGACACAGCCAGGCAAATATTTGATTAGCTGCCCCTATTCCCCTGCCAGGACTTGAACTGCGGGTTCTCTTATTTCCTGCAACAACTCTTCCCTGTGCCTCTGGCAAACTTGTCTCTGTGTCTACCGTCAGCATGGTTGGGGTCCGATAAATAACCCCAGAAAAAGAGCAAGTTTGGCTCCTCCGCAGTTCTTACTGCAGATGCTAGAAAAAGAAGCAAAGCGTGTCATTTTCTTCCCCGAGGTTTAAAAACACATTCAATTACATCATTTGTTGCATAAGAATGAGAAGCCAGAGCGTAAGTCTCCGGAGCAGGTAGATAATGGAGAAACCGGCTGTAAATATTTAAAATATTCATTTGAAAGTTTTCAAGCTAAGGGTAAAAATCTAATTTACAAACTCACATCGCAGTTTTCAGCTCAAATGAATTGTCTCTTCATCTGAAATGTTCCTAAATAATGGAGCACGGTACAGAGCATTGGAACAGATCTGCTGCCTGTCATCTCCTAATGACTGGTGATTTTATGGTTTTCTTATTCATTTCTGGAGTCCTTCTTCATTTCTCCAGCTATCAGTATGAATGTATTACGTTCGCAGCGCTGAGCCAGCTCCAACTGCAATCCCATTTCTAAGGCAGTCAGCTCCTACTGTTTTCAAGTGGAAAAAAGGGGGCAGGGAGACTGAAGAATTTTTCTCCAATTAAGCTGGTCTTAGATTCAGGTCCAGGCCGGAAGGGATCTCCAAAGGTCATCTAGTCCGACCTTCCCACAGTCAGCAGGGACGCCCCAACTAGACGAGGTTGCCCAGGGCCTCATCGAGCTTCACCTTGAATATCTCCAGGGAAGGGGCCTCAACCACCTCCCTGGGCAACCCGTTCCAGTGCTCCACCACCCTCAGAGTAAAGAACTTTTTCCTAATATCCAATCTAAATCTCCCCTTCTCCAACTTAAAACCATTGCCCCTCGTCCTGTCACTGCAGGCCTTTGTAAACAGAATCTCCCCAGCCTTCCTGTAGGCCCCCCTCAGGGACTGGAAGGCTGCTATGAGGTCTCCCCGGAGCCTCCTCTTCTCCAGGCTGAACAACCCCAGCTCCCTCAGCCTGTCCTCGTAGCAGAGGTGCTCCAACCCCCTGATCATTTTGGTGGCCCTCCTCTGGACCCGCTCCATCAGGTCCATGTCCTTTCTATATTGAGGGCTCCAGACCTGCACACAGTGCTCCAGGTGAGGTCTCACCAGAGCAGAGCAAAGTAGCAGAATCCCCTCTCTGGATCTGCTGGCAACACTTCTTTTGATGCAGCCCAGGATGTGATTGGCCTTCTGGGCTGCAAGTGCACATTGCCTGCTCATGTCCAGCTTCTCGTCCACCAGCACCCCCAAGTCCCTTTCCTCAGGGCTGCTTTCTAATACCCCATCCCCCAGGCTGTATTGATACTGAGGATTGTTTCGGCCCAGGTGCAGAACCCTGCACTTGCTTTTGTTGAACCTCATGAGGTTCATCTGGGCCCACCTCTCCAGCCTGTCCAGGTCCCTCTGAATGACATCCCGTCCCTCTGGTGTATCGACAACACCACACAGCTTGGTGTCATCTGCAAACTTGCTGATGGTGCTCTCAATCCCTCTATGTTGTTGATAAAAATGTTAAACAGTACCGGTCCCAGCACGGACCCTTGAGGGACACCACTAGTCACTGCTCTCCATCTGGACTTCAAGCCATCGAGTACCACCCTCTGGGTGCGACCATCCAGCCAATTCCTTATCCACTGAACAGTCCACCCATCAAATCTATATCCCTCCAATTTGGCAAGCAGGATGTTGTGAGGGACCGTGTCAAAGGCCTTACTGAAGTCCAGATAGATCACGTCCATAGGTCGTCCCTTATCTACTGACCTTATCTACTGACCTAGTCACTCTATCATAGAAGGCCACTAGGTTAGTCAGGCAGGACCTGCCCCTAGTAAAGCCGTGCTGGCTATCTTGAATCATCTCCATGTCCTCCATGTGCCCAAGCATGGCATCTAGAAGGATCTGTTCCATGATCTTCCCAGGCACAGAGGTGAGGCTGACAGGTCGGTAGTTCCCAGGGTCCTCCTTTCTACCCTTTTTAAAAATGGGTGTGATGTTTCCTCTCTTCCAGTCCACAGGGACTTCACCTGACCGCCACCTAACCGTCTTCCCTCACCTTTTGCGTGAGGAAAAGGAAACCCCATCTCTCTCACTCTCAGCCTGCCTGTGCCTTTTCCCAAGGGAAATGGACTGTCTGTATTCCTGGTGCTGGCACATACAAACCTTCCAGGAGAATTTCTCGGCTTAAGAGAAAGTACGAGCCACACTGTACTGCAGAGGCAACCGCTGAACTCCGCAGCCTGTTCCTCTAGGGTTATATTGCATTAGCAACTAATAATATTCCATACATGCTTTAAGATGGGCTTCATTATCTCCATTTCACAAATGGAAAATCAAGACTTGAGTGGAACATCCCAATATTTGAAGCCATTGGTGTCTAATTTTGAGACTTAGTGATTTGAGTTCAGAGACCTGTATCATTTTTGTTCATCTTATCTTCTTGGTCCCTCATCTCAGACCATCTTCTGTTGGCAAACGTGGCACTTCGGTGATGGCTTATCAGTCAAATTATGGGATGGCTAGATCATTACTTTTGCCCATGCTTCTGAAGTCCCATAGGCTATGGGATGGGGGGAATTGTGGAAGGAAGAGGCTGGATTTTCTGCAGCTAAAGCCTTTAGGAAAATCAGTGAGAACTAATTGAGTAAATTTAACTCAAATGAGCCTAACATTGGAGCTTCGGGCACTGCAATCTGGGAAAGATCACTGCAAAGAACAATAACTAAGGCGGTTTGGGACACTTTTTGTGTCAAGGGTTAAAAATTCAACTCGTGGATGTTCAACACTGAGAACAGAAGGAAAGAAACAGCCCAAGATCTTTTATCATTTCTTTTGGGAAGGATACAGGAACTGATAAAGCAACACTCACGTAAATCTGACACCCTCTCCCCATGCCCACAGCACCACATCACTCTTCACCTTCATATATTTACAGATCTTTGCCTTCACCTCCGTATCACCCCACGATGGAACCTCTAAAGGCAAACTAGACTCACCTGAGCTAGAGAGCAGCATGTCCTGCTGGGGATAGAGCAGGCGGAGTCCACAGACATCCAGCCCTGAATCGAGCACCAGCTCCAAGGTGTGATGGGTGGCCAGGGGACTTCGAAAGAGAGTTTCAAACAGCAGCACCATGGCAACCTGAACAGCAAGAGCACAGGAGGAATGAGCCAAACGCTTCCAAGCCCTCAACAGCCACACAGCTGTATCTCTGCCGCTCACCTTTAGTTCCCATGATTTATCGACATTGGAAGAGCTACAAAGAGGCTGTCTTTTATTGAATGTTTACATGCAGTTCAGCACAGCGGGCTCTTCTCTTCAGATTGAATCATAACTATCTGTGATAATTATGATTGAATCTATTTCTGCTGATATAATTGTGCCTTTTGTCACATAAACCTACTAGTGAAAACCCACCAGTTCTCTGGGGCAGAGACTGAAGCGTGTCACTCCTGCTGTTAAACTTCAGGTACTACAGAAGGATGGTTAAATAATAATAAACCAACTGGTCGGTTCTTTATACCTACAAAAGTGCCAAAACCAACATGAAACAAAAAATAATATCAAAAGGCAGACACATCACTGGTACTGTCCCAAATTTATATTTTGAAATCTCCTTTCCCAAACAAACCCAATTCAGCCCATTCTTCCACGGAGGAAGACATACCCCAACACATACTGAATGTCTATATCCAAAAGGGAAGCAAATGACTACTGTCTTCCCATCAGAAGGAACATATTGTTTCAAAAAGCAAGTGCTTTACAATGGGAAGTTGTGTGGTGCTGGGGGTAATAAACTGTCCAGCTGTAATCAGACAAGCGTGATTGTTCTGGCCTCAAATTTGTGCCTGGTTCTCCTGGATGTAAAGCAGGACAACGCTTTCCCTGGCAGCAAGCTTTATGGCTGCAGGGAACACCAAGTGAATTCATCACTGTTGGACACTTTAAATGAAATGCTACTCCCCCATAAACACATTATGAGGCTTCTACCATCATGATAAATGAAGATATAAATTTACTCGAATCATAAAAAAGTAGTCTAATTAGGAATAAAAGCTCTATTTCTTTATGTTTGTCTAGCTCAGGCTCTCCTGATATTAACCCAATATTCCCAGCAGCCAGTAAGGAAGCGTTGTTCTGTAGCGGCTCTGAGAGTCCCCAGGGCTCGGCTGCCTGGGCTCCGGGCCAGCTTTGACAACACAGCGGTTCAGCATTGAGAACCTTGGTATCTGCCCCTCTCCCCTGCGCTTAGGAGCCAGGTGCTTGGCTTTGCTCTCCATCGGAGCTTCGTCACAGCTATGTCTTGGCCCAGTCTCCCGTGTCACCGATTCTGGCCGCTCTCCTGACCCGCTGACTTGCCTTTCTGGCCTGGCCTGGTCACTGCGACCCCTTGGCTGGCCCCGGTTACTGCTGCTGGACCTGCTCTGCTCCTCTTGGTGGGGAATGTGGGACTGCACCATGACAGTGAGGCCACCAGCCCTGCCTGTCTCGGTCCTAGCTTGTGTTCCCTTCCAGGGCATCCCACCCTTCCTGTGAGAACGTCTGGATGGAGCCCCAACAGCACTCCCGAGGCAAGTCAAGGAACTGTAACGAAGACATGAGGCATTTCCTGACTAGCCAAGTATCTTCAGCTCCTCATTGTGGACTTCAAGCATCTTCCAGGAGCACATCTGGTACACTCTTAGCAGCTGGTCAGGTTTGCTGTGTGTTCAGGAGGAACGTAATATATCTGCATCTCCCTGAATCAATAAGAACAGGGAACTGAACTCTTGGTAGATCAAACATGCAATGGTTTGTGTTGCACAAGAGCCAAGAAAGGTGAGTTGCTACAGCTAACAAGTTATCATACACGGGTGGAGGTCCATTTCATTCTGGTATGCATTCCTAAACAGAGCTAAAGATCAGCTAATTTAAATCATCTTAAACCTCTCATCTTCTGGGGCAAACTGAGTAGAATTAGTTCCTACTTGTTCATACAACACACACACAGTTACTGTAGGTCAGGCAGAGACTGCCAGAAGTTTCCCAAATTTTTTTACTGTTTCTGAGTGCAAGCTGAAAAAGAATTTGTGTTGCATATTGGCTTGCAGTCAAGTGGGTTTGGGTTATCAGAATTTTGTCTACTGTTACTGATTTGCACCTGGTCGGTAGCAATTTCTTCAACCCGCACATTTCATCGTTTAATCTTCTGTGGCTCAGAGCAATCGGCACATCAATACCGATGACACAAAATACTCAGCTGATGTATTTAGGTCTGAGCGAGAAATACTTCAAGATCAGTATTCATACCAAACATCAAGATTGAAATATTCCAGGTCACTTAATCGTCTCTCGACTTCCCACAAGTCAGAAAGGAGTTGTTTGTTTGGTTTTCTTTACCTCGGTGTCTGTGTCTCCGCAAGCCTGGATGTCACTGCTGTTAGGGAAGTACTTTTCCTCAGTTTCGACTGTCTGCCAGTAAAATCCACTTGGCACCGCAAACACCTTCTCTGCTGCCTGAAATGCACAAAGTACAGCCCTTACCTGTGTGTTATCTTGAGCCCTCAAAACAAAGGGCTTCGAAAAAATAGTATTTTATGGCTAGAGAGCACATAATTAACAGATCAAACTCATTAGTCTGGTGTTGTTATCCAACATTCGCTTTCTTACAACCGTACCACTAGCTCCAATTAACTGACATCCCAAGAATATGAATCTGCAATGGCTTCCTGAGAGACTCAACATTCCCAGGGTCCAACCCAGGGACTCTCCCACACGTGGAGCACCCATGGAGAGGAGCGGGAGTTGAATGCAAAAGGCGCTGCAGGATCAGGCTGAGCAGCTCGAGACCTTGATTCTCCACAATCGCGCTGAGCATCCAGCGGAAAAGAGCTTTGTTAAAGGAACGCTCTAATTAACTAATCAAATGGAAAGGTAGGGAAAGAATTGCATGAACTCCTACATGCCTGTAACCAAAATAGGACATTTCTCCTGTGCTCATGTCACCACAAGTGACACATATCCGTAAGTCCTATTGTGCCACGTACTCCCGGAGAGGCAAAAAAGCTCTGGCATTTAGGTCACAGCTTTACAGAAGTGCAGCATTTCCCAATCTCAGCATCCTATTTTGTTTCTCATACATTTTTCTGGGCAGCCAAGCAAGCAACTTGTGCAAGCACGAGTTTAAGGATGTGTCACTCAGGAGAATTCGCTGTGACTGCACGCTCAGTAAGCAAGGCCACAGTCCAGCAACTAACGCAGCTGTGTCAAGTTCTGGGTTTGGGAAGGAGTGATGTTCGTAGCTACGCCCCAAGTGAGCATCCCAGAAATACAGATGAATTTAAGCAGAGCTCACACAGGGCAGGATTCATTCCAAGATTGAAAAAAACCCACCTCAAAACAAAAAAAACCAAACAACCAACCCCAAGTGTGACTTTTGAGGCAGGGGCTCGGGTGGAGTATCTCAGAGTGGCTTCACTAGTTTTAAAGACTCTACTTTGCTTCACAGCAGTGGTTAATCTGTCCTCATCTCATGTGGACGGACCTTTTCGAGAAAGGAAAAAGGAATCAAATTTCAGCGTGGTCTCATCAGGGTTTTTATTATGGATAGAAAATGGACTGACGCTGCACAAAGCGTCCATTCTGGATTATGAGGTACATATAATGCTGTTTAATTGTGTAATCACCTGAGAGATTTTTTTTTTTTTCCCCTGCTTGGCAAACGATAAGCGCTTCCTATCATTCCACAAATGTTTAAAAACAACCACCAGAAAATGAAATTAATTTGAATAATATTAAAACCTGCCCTTCTGCTTCACAGAATCACAGAATGATATGGGATTGGAAGGGACCTCTGGAGATCATCCAGTCCAACCCCCTGCCAGAGCAGGGTCACCCAGAGCAGGTCCCACAGGAACGTGTCCAGGGGGAGTTTGAATGTCTCCAGAGACAAGAGACTCCACCACCTCTCTGGGCAGCCTCTTCCAGGGCTCTGCCACCCTCACAGGAAAGAAGTTCCTCCTCATGTTTAGGTGGAACTTCCTATGTTCAAGTTTGTGCCCGTTCCCTCTTGTCCTGTCACTGGGCACCACTGAAAAAAGACTGGCCCCATCCTCCTGACACCTATCCTTTAAGTATTTACAGGCGTTGATCAGATCCCCCCTCAGTCTGCTCTTCTCCAGACTGAAAAGACCCAAGTCCCTCAGCCTTTCCTCATCAGAGAGATGCTCCAGGCCCCTCATCATCTTTGTAGCCCTCTGCTGTCCCCTCTCCAGCAGTTCCCTGTCCTTCTTGAACTGGGGAGCCCAGAACTGGACACAGTGCTCCAGATGGGGCCTCCCCAGGGCCGCTTCAGCAACCTTTTGTGTTTTCTCCTTTCTCTATTTCCTGTGCTTTGTGAGATATTTGCCTAAAAGCAGAACCGGGGATTTCACTTTTCACCCAGTTTCAGTCACCACAACTACACCAAACCAAGAGCTTTGACATCTCTCAATGGATCTGTCCATTTTGCCCTGCAAAGTCATCAGTCACCAACCTCCACTTGTGATATCACACTTGGTTGCTGTGGAAAATATCAGAGGAAAAGCAAGAAATTGTTGATTTAAGGAAACAGAAGATGTTCTCCGATTCCAATTTTTGCTGCCAGCTCCTCCATGCAACACTGGCACAACACAGCCAGCACAGACTGCCCTGCAAAAATGGGAATGCAGCAAGACCCCAGTCTTCTGGGATTCAAGCTGTTCCTTGAACAAACCTCAAGCCTATGAACTTTCAGGAAGAAGGAAAAGAGAAGGGACAAATGTGGTCAAATCAACTCCAGCCTACATTGCCATAAAAGCCTTCATTATAACCATCCAGCCCCCAATAGGACACACAGGATGCAAGTTGGGAAATCCAAGGTAGTAGGATTTAGGACGCACCTTCAGGAAGTACCGTGGAGTAAGGTGTGACCCCAGGAAACGCTGCCCCATGGTCAGGGTCCCTCCCTGCCACAGCAGGGATGTGGCCACAGCCCACAGGGAATCCAGGCCTGAGGAAAATTGTTGCTGTGATCTGTCAGACTGTTTTTTCTAGCAGCCAACCTGAACGTGATTTCACAAAGCAACAGAAAATGAAGCTTGAAAAGTCATAGTTCTCCTAGAAAATCCTTTTCCTCGTGGGTAAGAAAATACACATCGATGGCTGCAGTACAACAGCTCCTGCTTTTTCCAGTGTGGAAACTGGAAACCGTGTGCCAGTGGAGGAGAATTCCTGACACTGCCTTCCTATGCAACGCACTGGATAAACAGGAAAAAAACAACTTTCCCATGCACGTAGGAGTGAATTTCACCCAGTCAGTTGGTACAACATTGAGCTGAGCCCTATTTGACACATAACCCAGAGCGACCCACCGCAGGCAGCTGCATGATCCCACTCTTATTGAAATTACTTCGTTGATTTTGACGCTATTTATCTTTATGCTACTTTGGTGCTACTTTTAAAGCTCCACCACAAGAAAGAGGGTAGGCATGAGAATTGTATTGGTTTCACCTCAGGGCTGGTTCCTCTCTTACGCCTCCAACAACGTTTCAGTAGCTGTAAAGCTTCTGTGCAAACCCAGCAGTTGAGAAAGTCTCTCCAGGACAGCTGATACATCATCTCCAAACGCTGACTGCTGACCTGGCTCTTGGCGGGGAGAAGAGGAGACTCCTGCCTGCAGACACGCGCTGCGCAGAAGGGCGAAGAGGCAGATCCAGTTGTCCGTACTCACTTGAAAATCCCTCTTCTCCAAGGCTCTGCAGCCTCAAAGCCTTGTAGTAATCTCCCATCTCATGGTAAAGGCATTATAGCAGGGAGGAAAAGTTGCCTACAGTCAGCCAACGGCAGCCCCAGGGATACTTTGACTTACGCTGTGACGGGCTTCAAAACCCAGAATCATTCAACCACAGCCATTTCCGTGACTGTGTCTCCTCCACCCCCTGCTGTAAGAACGCAGAGTTTCTTACAGCCCTGATATCCTCTTCATCCATACTGCCACAATCAGAAAGAGCAGGAAGGGAGGGCATGGCCATAACCTCCTACTTGTAGTTATTCTTTTTTGTCAATTATCCTTTTTCTTATTTGTTTTGGGGTCAAAATTTGGATTCCTGTTACCTTAAGACACCAGAAAAGACTGATTTGTACCATAGCTAGGATTGAACATGCACCATTTTTTCCAGAGAGCCTTAAAAAGAAACCCAGAGCTACTGCTTTGTTTCAGACAATATTACCAAGATGAAGCCAGACAGTTATGGGAAGGAAATTCTCAGCAGAACAAAAATGTGTTGTTAAATATCGGGCAGAAACAAGAATAAGCACATTTAGAGAAGACTAGAAGACTGGAGCTGCGTGCAGCAAAGCCATGAATCTTTAACTGTCGTAGGGAAATACGACCAAACCCAGTATCTCTTCTTCTTGCTTACGGTGTATTCTGTTCTCATTTCCGACAACAAAGAAATAGCTTTTGCTGTCAGATGATCTAAGAGAGCCTTTTAAGTTGCAGCAAGTCTTCTCAACTGCTTCCCAGCCACAGCAGGAAAACAGAAGCTGCAGGAAGAATTTCTCTGTACTCCACAATCTCATCTCCTCACACACGAGGTACTTTCCAAGGCAAAGACCTGCTCAGCTGTGAGAACAGACTCCAATCCCTTGGAGAAAGGTCTTGTATCCTCCACTACCTCCAGAGACGGACTGTGAATTCTGAATGGATATACCCTCTCCCTTTCAACTCCACTGATCGCATCAGCAGCACCGGAGGAATCGCTGTTCTCACTCCAACGAAGGCCTCGATGGCAACACACAGACAAGGCTCGTGATTCACTGAATCATGGCCCTGAATTAGGCAGAATTATCCTCAAACTCTCTCCTCTGCCCGCTGTCATGAATCCCAGTGTAGTACTCCTTGCGGAATCCAGATTAATACAAATTTGAATTTGTCTTCTGCATATCTTCCCTCCCCATCATTTCAGATGGCTCCAGAATTTAGTGTAGGAAATGTGGAAACACAGTAGGATGATCCCAGGCAGCAAAAAGGCTGGGGATAGAGCGTACTAATTAAGAGCTCTGCCACTGAAGATGTACAATTCTGGTGACTGTATTTCAGGAAGTCTGAAGATGCACCTCACTTTCCCTTGCCTCCCTTCCGGATAGGGAAAGGGATATCTTAAAACTCAGAAGAGAAAGGATGAGACAATAACTTCCACCCTTTCTGCCCATCATGCACAACACCAATGGCTGAGCACATTAACTTGACAGTTCTTTTAAGCTGCTCTTTTCTGGAATAATTAGCAATGGCCACAATTTAAATATGAGCTATCAAATTTTAGGAAGAATGAAAAACTATAATAGTTTATTCCTCCTGAAGCTATGCCTTCATCTTTGTGCCAGCTCCGGTAGACACCATTGTAACCCTTTCTCCTTTTAAAGGTCATGGGATTTTTTAGTTACAAATACCAATGACAGCCTGAACTCCTGGCCCCGCTAAAATCAGTTACCATCTCCAACGCCACCCAGCTAAGGCCAGGACGTTACCTCCTGCCTCACAAAGATACAGCCATGCAGCTACTCTGTGCCTGCAGCTATGGATTCATTTCTATATATGCATATATATGAGGCCCCAGGACTAATGCCTCACCCACAGACGAGCCCTGTCCATGCAGAATCACCAGTCAGATGATGTGCTCTTGCCAAAGACTTTACCAGGCTGCACAGCAGACTCAGGGCACCAGACACTTGAGACCTGGCCCTTAGCACCAACTCAGATAAAGACAAGACACGAGCAAGATCTGGAAAGCAAAGGGCACGATGAACCTGTCCTTTTGAACCTCCTGTTTCCCAAATTTAGCCTGGATTTCAAGCTGTCGAGCTGCTGGATTTAGTGGCTGGCACCCACCGTGCTGCAAGTCTCAACATCCCGCTGGGTCTGGTTGGGGAAGCAGATGCAGAGATGTTGTTCTGGATGTTTTATCCCTCCCCAACGTCCTTTTCAGCTACTCAACAATCAAGTCTTTCAAGCTTTGGCATCAGGCTGAGCAGAAGCTTCGGAGGAGGAAAGCACAGCCCTGAGCCATACGCTAAAGCTGAGAGCTCACAGCGACGTGTGGGTCAGGTCTAACAGTTGGCCAAATTGTCTTGCACTCCAGGTAGCTCCATCTGCGCTCTCCACCCACAGAACATCCCATGGCCAAGCTTAGGTACCGCTTAGAGCTGCAAGTTTGCCTCTGTTCACACAGCATGAGAGGAGAAAGAGAGAACACATGGGGCAATAAATAACCCCAAATCAAACCAGCACGACTGCCAACACCATGAGGCACTGAACCACAGCGTACCACCAGTTATTACCATTTGAGATGTGTGAAAGGCAATGCCCACACAGCCCGGGGCCTGAGGAGAGCTGGGTGAAAAGCTGATGTGGCAGTAAGTAGTAGTTCTTGGAACAAGCTTCTCATTAGCATTGAAGTTAAAAGAAGTTATAGTAAAAGACAGGGGAAGATGCCAAAGCCACCCAGCAGGGCTAAGGCCGTGACGCCTGTCAAAGAAATAACCTCACAGCATTCAAACTCGAAAGCCCACGGTCTTCTTGTTGAGCCCAAATTAAAACACAGATTCACGGATCTGAAAGATCCTCTGGAAACATTTCTCACTCCCCTTTGAGACACTATACACAGAGTCAGGGCAATCTCTATCTAAATTAGGTGCCTTAAGTGCACAGAGTAACAAGTGATCCATCCGGGGCACGTTTCCATAGCATGAAACGGTGAGTTCTAGTTCCATAGCTCTTCTGCTACATGGTTATTTCAACCTTTGAAATAAACTTTGCGACTTTCAAACCTTGTGTATGTGTGGGTACACGTAGAGCTCCTCCGGTAACACAATTGCCAGCAACTCTCTAGCAGGGAAATCCCAAAACTCTGAACTACCACATTAAAGAACCGCTGTACTTTCTGCCAGTCCCCTCCCAAACATCAAACTTCCTGTTCGTTCAGTCTCTGCTGCTTGAAGTTTTTGGCAGCTCCGAGTCACAACGTCTGAGCAAATATAGCTCCCTAGACCCAGTTCTGCAATTCTTATCTCTGCTCAGGCAAAACTGCATTAAAAATAAATAAATGGAGCTTTTCTTAAGTGAAAAGCGAGGAGGGAACTTTGTGTAGACCTGCCCTCAGTCAGTACTATTGTCTCATAAAAAAAAAACCCCACAACCCTTGTGCTGGAAATCAGCAGGGAAACTACCGAAAGGAGCAGCAAGTAGGGGACTGATCACCAGGACTTGCAACAAAAATTGATTTTGTGGAACAAATAGAAAAAAAAAAAAATTCATTCATAGAATCATCTGGGTTGAAAGGGACCTTTAAGATCATCAAGTCCAACCACCAACCCAACACTGCCAAACCCACCACTAACCCACGTCCCTCAGCACCACGTCTGCCCAGCTGTTAAATACCCCCAGGGATGGCGACTCCACCACTGCCCTGGGCAGCCTCTTCCAAGGCTTGACAACCCTTTGGGTGAAGAAATTTTTCCAAATATCCATCCTAAACCTCCCCTGGTGCAACTTGAGGCCATTTCTTCTTGTCTTATCACCAGTTCCCTGGGAGAAGAGACCGACCCCCCCCAGCTACACCCTCCTTTCAGGGAGTTGTAGAGAGCGAGGTGGTCTCCTCTCAGCCTCCTTTTCTCCAGGCTGAACACCCCCAAGCTCCCTCAGCTGCTCCTCACAAGACTTGTGCTCCAGGCCCCTCACTTGGGGAGGGAGGTTCCCCTTCTTCCTTGACAGCTCCCTGAGACGCTTACCCATGCAATAGTGCTGTGCCCTGACCCCTCTGCCACATCAGGCACCTCTATAGGTGGAGAGTTGAAGGAGATGCTCTGGGAGACGATCAAAAAGCTGGCGAGCATTAGGGATTGCCCCCTTTGGGCAAATACCCCTGTGTCCAGAACAACCAAGAGAGAGAAAGAGAAATCCGGTGTGCCTGAATGGAACAAAACAGGAAAAGAAGCATCAACGCCGTCTACGTAGGTTGTCTAAATCCCTAAGGTTAATGCTTCCATTCTAGAGCTTAACAGGAGAAAGTACTTTTATTTTATGTTAAAATGAAGCAATCCTCTTTTTGCTGACAAGGACATCGGAGTTAATAACTTCCACAGGGATTATGTCACTCCCAACCTAACTTGGGGTTTTAATGACTGCATTGTGAGTTTACTCTTCGTATCAAAAGTGAAATGACTGCAGGTTAATAGGCTGTATGCATAACATTCATTAAAAAGCCTCAAAGAAAAACGGCAAGAGAAAAACAATCCGTTTGTGGT
Source organism: Numenius arquata (assembly GCF_964106895.1). NCBI lineage: Eukaryota > Metazoa > Chordata > Aves > Charadriiformes > Scolopacidae > Numenius > Numenius arquata. Next base: position 16,928,916 of record NC_133589.1, on the reverse strand, counting down.
CCAGAACAGACTGAAAAACCACTAGAACAATTGACTACAAACACGACACTGGCTCATACACTAACAAACAATGTGCTTAAAAGGTTATTACAATTACTGCTAACAATTGCTCATAAAATCATACACAGAGCTAGTCAGCACACAAGCAGACAGCAATTTTACCCGATGTTCCCTCTCCCTCCACTCCTACCCATTTGTTTCCTCAACCCGTCAGGATTTTTGCCCAGACTGTAAACTACCTGGAACGAAAAATAGGTATTCACCGCCTGATTTTCCAACATGTAGTAGCAGGTTCTTTGGTCTACTTAGTTCTATATACACCACCTCAAAAGAAATCTAAACATATTAAAAGCAAAGCATGGATCACTGGCCTTGTACAAAATCTTCAAACCAATGAAATTAAAAGAATATGATATTGAATTTTCTATGCAGGGCTTTGTGGTTGTATTTTAATGACACTTGGGAACACTCTCAGTTGGTATCACTTTGTAAAGCTTCAGGGCAGACAACAGGGTTAGCTGCTGCCTGCTGAGAGCCTGGTTCATTGAGCCTTGATTTGAGAAATCAGCCATTCTTTATAGCTGCAAGACACATTTATCAAAAAGCCATGATCCACAGTGGTCTCGGAGTAATTCAGGCCTGGGAACACGGGTGGCACAGAGCATTTGAACTTGGGAAGAGAATGCGGTCTTTAAATTGACTCCGGTTTTTCTATGGCATCAAGGCAAAGATCCACCCCCAGAAAGTGCCTGCTATCTTACTGCTAGGTTTCTAATGATTTATAATTCCCCTAATAAGGGATTTGCATAAAAGCCCTGACTGTTTTAAATGATGCCTTATTTTATGCCTTAAAAGTGTACAGTAGATTTATCTTTTACAAGTACGTCAGACTGCTTTATAGCACTTGCTTCTACTTGAAAGCTCCAGTGACTGCAAATCAACAGCATTAAGCCTCCTTTTCCTCCACAGAAGTGGGATAAACCTTTAGGCAAATTGCTAAGTGCACTGCTAAGCCCCTGAGCTTTCATGGCACCGATTCTCACAGAGCAAGAGTAATCCCCAAATCTGGTAGAAATTGCAGAAAAGTTCTCCAGCTACGTTATTTTCAGAACTAAACTTCGTGGTGAACCAGAATTTCAGTCTTCATCGATCCCTGGAATTGTTTCTCAAGGTTTTGGTTGATTTAGAAATATTTGTGAAGGACTGGGATTGTGCAAAGGCCGGTGATGTCATAGGAAAGAAATAAGAACATTCACTTAAAAGGTATGGAAATCGGGTCATATTCGGTGCTTCTTTGAAAACCCGGTCTAAATATTTACACCAAGGTAGGACAGGCTGTTAAAGGACTAAGAGCAACGTTGGATGCCCTCAAGGAATAAACTCCCCCAGTAAGTATAATGAATTCTTGTAATATTTCGTTCACTTGAATCTTTGTTATGGAGCCCTCGCTAACCTGACAGAAGTGGAAAAGTTAATTATCATTCTACTTCTAGGCAGCACGAGGTAAACGCTCTTGCAGATGTCTTTAGGCAGGCAAAGCGATTTTAAGCACTTGATTTTAAGAGGTGCGATGCCCTTGTCATCTCATACACTTCAGCGGAAATCTACACAGCTTAGAAGCATTTCTTTTCAAACTCTGTTTAAATCCTTTGCTAAAGCAAACGAGAATACCTGCTAACACTGGAAGAGCAACAACTTTCACTGCACCTAATGAGGAAAAAAAAATATTTAGAGAAGTCCAAGCATTTCTGTACAGTACCTGAGGATCAGGATTAACAGTGGTGACGTAACTGAGCAGGACAGAGGGAATTTCAGGAAGAAGTGGACACGGCTGGTTTTGGAAGCGATTGGCCAGTTCTGCCCTCCACCAGAGAACATCCGGAAGCCGTGTACGGGCTAGAAATGCAGAAATCTTCTGGTAAAAAGTGGATGTTCCTTGTAGATCTTCTTTAGCCTGCAAAGAGTCAATGGTTAAAAAGCATTGACGGTGGCCTCGGGAGCTTTCTGTTCCGTACCATGCACTTGTAAGCAGGTCTTTTGTCATCTGTACCCATCCCAGCCTCATGCTTCATGCATCCGCCCTACAGCTATGCTCCAGATTCTCCAAACCAAAGCCCTAACGTAGCACCCCCTCAGCCTCCCAAACCATCACACCCTACATCCCCGCAACCAGAGCTTGAACCTCCATCCACTAACCCACAGAAAACACGCTCCTTCCACATTCCTGATATTATCCCACAGAGTCTCTACTCCCAGGATCAAAGACAGAATTGAAGGTCCTGATACTGTCAGGGTTCCTGACCCAGGACATGGGACAGGAGAGCAGATGCTTCAACAGTCAGTTATGCCCATCAGCTGTGTGGAAGGGCTCCCTCCAAGACTTGGGGACGTGCCTCTACATAGGCTCGACTCAAACAAAGTGCCCCTTGCTGAAAGCGCTGGGGAAATGAGCAGCATCGTTGCTCCATTGCTCTTCTCGACACAGACTGCTCAGCTATAAAACTCCGCCACAGATGATGACTGGCCAAGTTCATAGCAACCTTCGGCTGGTTGCAAGACACCGGTATAAAATAACTGGCTCCTGACAACCATCAGCCCACAGATATTACACACCGCACTTACAGAGGGAGAAAACAGGATCACAAAACAGCCCAATATAATGAAACATGAATTTGCAAAGGGTTTCATAGGGATATAAATGAAAAGATCTATTAATTTCAAGATTTTTTAAAAAGATGGATACTAATATTAATATTGATACATTAATATTGAATACTGCACTGCTAAATTACAGTTTTCCACCATTTAACCTCTCCTCTAACTCCCTTCGTTCTTCAAGGTTTGTTCTTAATTAGCAGGACTTTCGGAGAACAAAACTCGTGACCTCAATAAGACCCAATTAGAAATAAACAGAACTACCAATTATGCAAAGCATCTTCTCTACAGCAGCTATTATTGCACCTAGAAATTAGACCTCAGGCAGGAAAGGTCTGCAAAAAAAGCCCCAAATCTAATAACGGCGATTGCGAGCTCTCCCGAGCCACCGCAGAATTGTTATTAAGTGCTGGAAGGGTACAGACAAGAACTACGCAGCTCTGCAGAGTGCTCGGGTGCCTGATCGGGAATGCTTAGGAGATTCTTCGAAAGCAAACTCTGTACAAATCTAATTCCCATCAGACACGCTTGGAACGGCAGCCTGTCTCTCAGCACGCAGGAATTACAAGAGGTGAGCGTTATAAGCATTTGTTCTGACAGCAAGTCAAGAAACCAAAACCATGCAGGGATGTTCAAACTTGCCTCGCTTCTATCAGTTGTTTGGAGGAGGACAGAAATTTTTAAAAAAGAAACAAAAGCCCCCAAACCTGACAAAAATGGGAGGAAACACAGCAGAACCACTTGATAGAGGAATAGATGCCATTCTAGTTGAATAAGCCAAAAGGCTTATTGATCTGCTAAGAACAGCAGCTTTTGCCTTGAGAAACGACTATTATATTTGTATTCACAACCAAGAGACCTTGGGACGGCAAAATAAAATGTGACAAACAATCAAAGACACACAGATGACAGTGAAATGGCCAGTAAATAAAAAGTTGATGGCTCAGAGGTCTGGAGTATAGCTCAGCTCCAGTTAATAAAAACTGGGGGGAAAAAAAACCCAACAAAACAAACTAAACCAAAAGTAACTAAGATCTCCCTACATCCTCATAGCAAATAGATGCAACAAAAATGCCTGGGAACCCAGTCGAATTTTGAAGGTGAGCCCTGATAAGTGGTTCTCTTTGTGCCTATAGGAGACAACTGGAACAAGAAGCAGTAAGTGCCACATCAGAATTCAGTTATCAGATTCAACCATTAAAAACCTGTACATTAACACTACAGCGAGAGATTAAAGACTTAAGCGCGAAGAGGAAAATCTACCACATTTCTCTCCAAAAAACGGGGAGGAACGGGGAGACAGGACCGGTTGCTGTTGTTTTACTCGTCTCTGCTGCGGCTGACATTTCTGAAAGACTTCTGTTGTGCCTATCAGCTTAGATCTCTGTCGGGGAAAGCAGCAGCTTTACAAATGCCTCGGGAAAGCAAAATTGACAAAAGTCATTGTTCCCACAAAGACATACGGTAGACCCTCTAATGACGGGAGACCTCAGTTACACAGAGTCTTGTTTTGAGGAGCACCATCCAAACGCCTCGTATGTTCTCTGCTGACCTCAACAGCAGTGTCAGCAATGATAAATGGGGCAGGGAAATAGTATTTACAATTTATATGCAGACTGGAAACTCTGGCTCGTTCCGCCAACCTGTGACACAACCCTTCCCAGCTCCAACCAAACGTTCAGAGCAGCCTAAGCCCACAGCTTCAAGAGTTCGTTCAATGACGTGACACCAGATACAGATTTGAGCATAGTCAGCGCTCAATAATTTTAATCCTTTGACTAAGTAAGTCAAAATCATCAGAGAGCAACAAAGCAAGTGGACAGGAAGCAGGTCAGTCTCGGTTCCTCCATTTCTTTTGCTCCATAGAGCAAACATCTTGAATTCAGTCACTTTAGACAGTAATCAACATGAATCCCTTGCCCAGTCTAGAAGACTGCTTGGTCTCATTAGCCCTCCTGCTCCTGCCAGCAGGTTCTCAAACACTAAGGGAAAGGTTTACTTATTGTTTCAGGGTTGGGTTCTTTCGGCGGTGTTTTAATCACGACATTTGTTGGCAGCATCAATCATTTGCTTGCAGGAGCACTGGAGCCACAGCTGTCATACTCCAGGCTTTATGATACATCACAGGAAATTTAATCTTCGCTGCTCACAGGCAGGCAGCTGCAAGAGAAGGATGCTCACTGCAGCTGGGCAGGGGAATCGTGTTTTTAAAACATGTTTACACTTCCTCTTCCATTTAAACTTCACGTGATGTGTCTAGCAGGTGTGACATACCTGGTTTCCCCCTAAGATCACCTGCTATTTGGTCCTACAGGGTCTTTTCTGCATAGAGGAAGCATCAATAAAAAGCACATGTATCACCCTATTCCTGTTAACATTACCAGGGGTGAGGCAGGCAAAAATAGAGCAGAAAATCCACCACCAGCTTGCTAAAGCCACAAGTGCTGCTTTGAGCCTCCTGAGAGAAACTCACCAGCCTCAACAGAGCACAGGACCAGCATCTCACAGGTTATTCAGTAACAGGACAGTTATTCAAGCAGGTGACCCACAAGAAATCTCAGGTACATGAGGATCGCTGCTCCCCACACGTACCCAGGCCCATTTTCCAGCAAGAGTCAGCTACATTGCACAGGCAGGATAGGGATTTATACCAGGCAAGAGCAGCAAGAACACCTAACAAACTGCCTTCAAAACGAAAACAGAAGAAGATGCTGAGACACCAATCTGTATCATATTAGCTCTGTGAAATGACAGAGCCAAACCAGGGCCCTGAGCTGCTATTTCATATCCCTGCTGTTTTCAGGACACATGTTCTTATTGTGCCCTACATTACGCCGTGCCACCTACACGTGAGAGGTTTCCAGCTTGTGTGCTAGACCTTCCAGCTTGGCGCTTTATTGCACAGCACAGCCTCCATAGTCTACCAGAGTTGAGGAAATGGAGTCTCAGGTCCCTTCTCCAGGGAGCCAAACAGCAAGACAATATTCCCTCCTGTTGGCCACACTCATCACATGGTTAAAGTATAGAAGAAAAATCCATAATACCTGCCAATAACCCATAAACCCATAATTCTCCCTCTGAATCCAGTCACATTTCTGCACCGTGGGGTTACAGCCACCAAAAATATACATTAACAGCTAATGAGGAGCAGAGACAAAAGGCTATGCCACAGAGAGCTGGTTTCTCATCTGTACATAATCTAAATTCAGCATAACCAAAGACAGCTTGAGCTGGCAATTAGCTGTAAGCAATCTTTCAGTTCCCACAGCACCGGGATGCTCCCCCGTTCTAATTCAGAGCAGCACTCACGCTGCCCTACCCCGACTCGCTGAGGTTTGAGCTTGAATTGGCACATCCAATGGTCCTTCGTAAAAAAACAGCCGGTTTTTCTTCGTAAAAACTGCCCACGGCAGCTGCACACCTCTAGCAAGTAGAAATGCTGCTACTCACGTTTATCTTCTGGACCTTGGTGCTGTTCTGGGCTGAAGACTCATCTGCTGGCATCAGACAAGCATAGAGGGCCAAGCCATCCTCCCGCCAGGCCTGCTGCAGCCCCACCACCCGAAACGGAGCTTCGGGTCCAGCTTTCGCTGTCACAGGAGGCACCTGCAAAACCATTTGAACATCATTTCACTCTCAGCCGGCCGTATTTAGAGACCGAAAATAACCCTTTATCTTGCTCTGTTGCTTTTGAGCAGAGCCCCGTAATGTAAAATAATCCAGGGAGCACTCTCGCTTGATTAGTGGATTAGCTGTGGTTTAGCCAGTAGAAAAATCAATAAAGACCAAATTAAATAGAAATAACATGTAGGTTTTGATAAAGCATAGGATTTATTTTCTCAATGAGGACTTGCAAGCTCTGATTTCCACCAGTTTGACTACGTGAAAGCAAGAACGTGCATTTTAGTTCCCCAGTCAAGCAAGAAAGGAGAGTCCCTGTCAGCGCTGCACTGCATGTTCCTGTCACAGCAGCACCGTGTGCTGCCTTTATTAATGATAATGAGATCAATCCAATCTCAGTTCAAAAATCAATGCTAAGTGATTACGCCATTCCGAGGAGCTAGTGCAGGCTTCCTTAATAAGCCTTTGTCTTCCCTATTAGCGATCACTAATAGCCAAAATCCCATCAATCCTTATCCAGTGAATATACCTTTTAGTTAGACTGAGCTCATTTCTTTTTGATAGATTTTTTTTTTTTGTGTGAGCGCACGTGTGTGTGGGAGGCAAACGTTCTATTTTCCAATATATATATCTCTATCTGATCCAAAATACGAAAGGTAAAAAGCAACTTCTGCCAATGCCAAGATGAACACTGGACATCTTTGATCATAAATATCAGTGCAGTTCCAGAGACAGGGCTCCAACAGGAACTCATTGGCTCATAAGGATGCTCAAAGTCAGGCTGAAACGTGATGTACTTTATCATACAGAATACACAAGGAACTTTATTACAGGGTAGAAAAGAGACAGGAAAGATACCTGGAACAAACCAGAAGGGTCTGTAGTGCCGCAAAGCATCCTGAAACCCGGGCAGCAGGTGAAAGAAGGCAGAAGGCTATGGGAAAGTCAGACACGGGCAACCAGCAAAGCCACGAGAAAGGAACAGCAGCCACGTGAGGCAGAGATGCCCCAACCAGATCACACGCTGGATGAAGAGAGAGGCGAGTTTGAATTACAGGGCTGTAATTCCTTCCCAGGATTCTGGTGAATACAGAAACCGCTAAGTCTTGTTCTCATGGTTTATACCATCGCCGCCATCTCTAGATGGATTAACAGCTCCGCTATTTACTGCATGTATAAACCAAAACTATTCAGAGTGAGATAAACGCCTTTAGAAATATGTTCTCAACATATTTCTGAGCCTGAGTGGATTTTTGAGCTGTTGCTGGGTCAGCTGTGTCCCTCAAAACAGCACTGCCAAGTCCTCGACTGCTTCGAGCGTGGGTTTCACATGGGAACTTCTGTAGCAGCTCCGTCACCGGGGAACGTTCACATCTGGAGTACAGTGTTCTCAACTGGTAGAAATCAGCATCTCTCCGATGAAATCAATAAAGATATGCTCATTTACACAAGCCAGGAAGCCAGGAAATCAGCGGAGTTACACAGATTATGGCCAGATGAAAATTTGGTCTAAAAATGCCTCAACATTTCCACTTTTTTAATTAAAGAAATGCCAACTTTTTCATTGCTATCCAACAGCTGTTTGAGAACCTGTGTGAGAAACTGGATCTTACCCCAGTTTCTCTTGGGCAAAGAGTCCATCACAACATTTGACCCTACAGTCTCAGCAGAGTGACACCGAGCCCTGGAAGCTGAGATACCCTTTCAGGCTTGGAGAGAGCTGCTACGAGTCAGAGCCCAGTTTTTTTTTTTACATAGGAATAACAGACAGGGAAAAAAGCTCACGCTGCAGCTGGTCATGAGCTAACCAGTTCAGACTCTGGGGCTGTTCAAGTGGCAATTTTCATTAGCACTGAACTAACATTAAAGAATGTAGCAATGTTTTAACGGAACTGTGACCATCATTAACAATTAATACTGTTTAAGTCAAGTTTAAGCGATTTAAAAGCCTCACGTGGGCTGTCCGCTCAGGGTGAAGTCTACCCGGAGTGCATGGATTGGGACCGGTAGGTCAATGTCTTTGGGAAAAGGGGAAAAGAATGAGGCCAACGTGCAGGGTTGGGAGGGAAAATAGGCCTGCTTTCCCTAGGGAAAAGGCTAATATGGGATGAATGGGAAGAGTGGGATAGAATAGGCTAATCTCTATGATCAAGCTGATCTTTGTCAGAAAACCCATTGAGCCCTCCCCTGCTGCTGGGCCAAACAAATTGGAAATAGAGATAGATAGAATAGGCTAATATGGGATGAATGGGAAGAGTGGCTTCTTTAGAGGAAAAAAAATATGTGATCCAAAGGACAATTAAGATGAAATCAACCACCACTTTTTTATAGCCCTCTTCACTATCAGAAGGATCTATTCTTAATTAGAACAAGCAGTAAGAAATAGGCACCTGTGTCCATTCACTCCCTTTGCCAAGGACAAAGACAGAAAGCCCTCAACTTCCAGTAGTCGCTTTAGACTACTGCGAGTCTGGCTCAACAATTTTTTACTTCCTGTGCCCCGTTCTTCGTAAACTACAGACACAATCCAGCTCCCACTGACTTCAAGACTTTTCTTTATTGACTTTAAGGTGAGACAGAACATATTTTCCCCTTTGTTCAGCCACTGTTTTGTAGCTGAACATAGAAGAAGGAGATTTTAAGAATTATTATATATTCGGTGGAGGGCAAAACACAGCCTTAATCACACAGAACCTCCTTGGGTGCACAGTGGCTGCACCTACTCACCAGAGAGAGAAGCCAGGTCACCAGGGCCTGGTAGATGTTGGCTGCTCTCAGCTTCAGGTCAGGTTCCTGCCCCCCGCGCTGAGCCGGAGCTACTTGGCCACAACTCGACAGCCAAATGCTCATAAGCAGCACCTCATTTTTCATACTTTCTGGTCCAGGCAATGTGTCAATATCTGGCAAATAAGAAGCTTCCTGTAAAAAAAAAAAAAAAAAAAGTAGTACAAAAATGGAAGCAATTTGGATTACTGGAAGTGAATTCATCATCATGAATGAATTACATTCATTGCCATCACAGGAGTGGCAATTAATATCTAGCGAGCATTTATCAAAGAGGAAGCATGAGCCATAAAAGCCAGGTCATTATATCAGTGACACCTTCTTGAGCACTTCAGTCTTAGTTAGAGAGCTGTCACCTGGGTCTTCACTTAGTCAAACACTGCTTGGTGATTGGAAGATTACATGGTCACAGCTGGAAATAGTATGATCTAATTTATTCTGTATTCTTTGAGATTCAGTGGTTTGGGGCTTGTTTTGTTTTTAAATCAGTGAAATGCCTTCAAAACAACTTTAATTATTTTCTGCTTCATCTAACTTACCTCATTTCAGAGATGATGGTACATTTAAGTGAACTCATCTCCTTCCTTTACTTTAGTATTGACACTTGGTTATTTAGGATGCAAATTCCCTCTCCTTTAAGAGACTTGTTCTTTAAGAAACAACCTCAAGCTTGAACCGTGAGGTTATAGTTCATGGAATTTCTTCTGTTCTTCCAAAGATGCAGTGGCTGCAGCTGTAATTATTGGCTAGTTTGCTGTTCCTATCCGTATTCAATTTGCTGCCCCTGATATTTCTTTTGTAAATTCAGAAGCTAGTCCCTAAAATTGCAAAGATTCTCTGGTATACGTAAGAGTATTGCTCCTCAAGAGTTATCATCCTTTAATAAGGACCTTCAGTGTATCCCAAGGGCATGTATTCTACAGGTGTGGCCATACCTTCATTTAGCAAATAGCTGGAGCAGTTTATGGAGTTAATGTTTCCAAGCTACTTGTTAGAGCATCAACTACCCACTGCAGAGTCAGCAAAGTACAAAATGACTGCAGTTCCTGAGACCAGCCAACAGACTGAACTGCTCATTGAGGCGAGCAGAATTAATCTGAAACAACCCATAGGTAGTACGAGACTAGGAAGCAGCCCTTTCTGTGAGCTGAGCCCTGGAACACCACAGGAATACACCAGGAGCAGGAGGGTGTCGAGGAGCAGTGACGGGCTCAGTCGTTTCACGTAGCCCATAACGAGGACGTCTGCCCACGCTATTTACACTGAATCAACCTTAATTTGATTTACCTGAATTTACTTTGGAAGCAAAGTAAGCTAAATCCAATTAAAGCCACTTTAATTCTGAATTAAAACGTCCACAAAGGTGTTTAATGACTAATCCACTTGACAAGTTAATGTAGCCTGACTGTTGTACCTGTCCTCAAAACAGACAGTTCCTTAAAAGGGTTTTCAAAAAAATATACTACTGAAAAGCCACAAGCAGATCTATTGCCTCATCCAGTGCTTTGGTGCCAAAATATCTGCCACGGGCACAGCGCTGCCTACAAGTACCAAATAAAAACTGCAGTTAGTAATAAAGGAAAAACAGTCAGGCAAAAGTTTCTGATGCCACAGATCTGATAACTAATGTTACCGTAGTCCTGGGGAGCTAAAAGAATTCACCAGGGATTTGACCCGACAACCGTTAATTCTCCGAGGAAGAGGCCTTAAAATAACTTGGGAGGCTTTCAGGAAAAGGTGACCTTCTTCTGTATCCTATATTGGAGAAATAATTCTTTCTTCCTCTCCCAACAAGGCTGTGGGGATCAATCATAGGAGGTAACTCAAGAGCTAAAGATTAAACCAGTATCTAGTAATGTTCCAGCAGGATATTTCCCACTATTTCCAATTTGTTTGGCCCAGCAGCAGGGGAGGGCTCAATGGGTTTTCTGACAAAGATCAGCTAAGGATTTTATTTATTTCTCACTCTGAGAATGAGTGAGCTTTTGATCAATGTTGGTCCTTCCCTCTCCTCCCTCTGGCAGCCTCCTTACGCCAACAGGACTCTAGGCATAGCAGAACTTAACTAATTTCAGAAATATTAAGGCTAATGAACAACAACAAAAAAAGAAGCTAATCCTATTTACTTCTGGGCAAGAATTGCTAAAATAAGATATATTCAGTGCTTTCTTAGTATGCCTTCCCACAGCATTGCCCAATTTATCCCAGTGTACCTATGGAGAGAGTTCAATTTGCCTACACATTACACTGGCTTTTATTTGTGAGAGTATTAGATTATAAAAAGCCTAAAATTACTCAAATGTTGGGCTATTTTTGGTTGCTCTGGCTAGAATTGTACTGTCAATCACAGACGGGCTTGCAGCTGATTGTAGTCAAGTGCCAACAATTACCTTAGAGTAAATAAGATAAAATTCCCTATTTCTGAAGTGCTTGCTATTTTATTTTGCAATTATAGTTTACAATATTGTAACTTACAACCTTTCAGCTCGATTTTCCAACAACCCCCAGTTCTGGCCATCTTTCTCTGCTCTAACATAACAGCGCAAGCAGAAGCACTAACCACACCGAGCAGCCAAGAAATAACATCCCCCCCGAATCCCCACCGAAAAAGAAATGAGGAAAAAAGGAATTGCGAGACAACTTAAGGGCACCCGTATCTTCTAGCCTCTGTGGTGGTGGAGTTACACACACAGGGACACAACCCCAAATGAAACTACTGTTCATAAAAAAATTAAATATGTAACGCGAAGGCATCCAGACAGACAATCAGTTTAAAAAATGGTATTTTACCTCTTTTTTTAAAAAAAAAAAAAAACAACAACCAAACCGCAGGGCTGTTTATGATCACAGCAAACCAAAGCTTAGTAGATACAAGCGTGCTAGCCAAGATTAATGTCATTTTGCTTCTAATAAAATAGCTCTAATTGGTTAAATGATGCTGGTGATGATGCTTTTTTTAAAAAAAAAGACTAGTTGGCATTGCTTTTACTATGCCTGCACACTAGATTGGACAAACAGCTCCGCTGCCCTAAAAATGGGAAAAATTATCAGAACTGTTAGAGGCTGGAATGACTGAGTAGCAACTCAGGAGTCAAGAGGGCTAGGTAACCACTTTGCTGCTGGTTTCCAGTTAGGTACAGGGCTGATTGCTATCAACTGCTGGTTGGGAACCACACTACACTGTATATTTGTAAAGTTAGAATCATAGAATAGCATGGGTTGAAGGGACCTTAAAGACCATCCAGTGCCACCCCCTGCCCTGGGCAGGGACACCCCCCACCACACCAGGTTGCTCCAAGCCCCCTCCAACCTGGCCTTGAACCCCTCCAGGGATGGGGCAGCCACAGCTTCTCGGGGCAACCTGGGCCAGGCTCTCACCACCCTCACAGCAAAGAAGTTCTTCCTGAGATCTCATCAAAATCTCTAAGTTCATGTTACCACTAGATCCAAAAAGTAGTGAGTATTTTCCAGCAGAACCAGCTCACCCAGTCTGAGGGCTTCTCCTGGCGAGAGGATAGGTCAGGAAGAAATCAATTTATTTTAATGATATGATCTCCCTTTTGCTGCTAAACAAAAATTCAGTATTTCCCTTCTAGCACCTTTTTCAATACTAACAAACAATGCTAAACCTGAAGCAGGGTGTCATAGTCCTTAAAAAAAACACTCTCAACTATGTTGAGCAGACTCTACAACAGCGAGAGCTAAATCAAAACATCCTCTGCATGTAAAATGAAGATAAGTTATACTCACCCAGTCTCCTCCTCCTCCTTCCCTGGAGGGGGTGAGCAAGGGGAAAGGGGAGGAAAAGGAAGACTCTGACTCTCATTGGCTGGAGGCTTAATCAAAATAATTGTTTTCAGCCATGTCTAAATTTATCCTTCTGTGTCATCTGTACCCTCGCTTGGATCACAGATTTCAGAGGCAATCCCTGATGAACAGCAAATTACCGACGGCAGAAATCTTTTGCCAAGCGATGCATCTGCTGTAGGTTTGTAAATGTGAGCTGATTTCTAGGTACTTTAGCAGCTCCAGCTAATTTCTCTAATGAAAATTCTCCACTCTTATGCTGAAATAGCTCTAGCCTTGCATGTTGAGGCTTCATTACAGGCAGAGCTCACGGTACAAAACACAAGCATGTTGATTATGTGGTTATACATCTATTTTCCACGCCAGTCGTGTTGCTAATGGAGGAGAGGAGATGCTTAAGACACGTTTAACAATCCTGTCCATCTAAAGGCAAAGCAGATAACACTTCTTCATGGCGTCTAAAAATTCTTGCATTAGATGAAGACATATTGGAAATGTCAAGTGTTTGTTCGTTTTCATTCTGTGGGGAAGGAAAAATGATGACAATGCCATCTGTTAGATTATTTGAAATTCCACATTAAATGGTGGAATAAACCCTGAAGCCGTTCAAAGAACTGCTTCATCATTGCAAAATGGGAGCGATGGATAAGAATGAGGAAAGTATCTGCATTTCCTGCATGCAACTGGCAGAACATACTGCAATTAGGAAGGTAACATTTAATAGCAAAAAGGAGAGTACGACTGATGTTAATGGTCTTTCTGTTAATGCATTTTTGTACCAGACCCACTCTCTGTAGCACCGATGGCTGAGTATCAAACGTGCTGAGGTTATGGATCTGAAAAATATGATGGTGGCAAGATGTTATTGAAATTTTCTGATCTGAACTGAGCTTCAGATTGCTAAAGTGGAGGAGTTATGATCCTCCAAAGCAGACACTGCTGCCAAAGAAAGATTGCAGGAATCCAAAGAGCTGCATAATGGAAGCATTATTTGCTATAAACCCCATAGTTCTCCCATTCAGTTAGGGCATTACGTATCATGGGAGTCTAATTTAAAAAAAAAAAAAAAAAGGTAATAAAGAAAATATCTTTGCTGAAAGTTATCTTGTTCTGGACAGTTAGTCTTGGACATAACCTCTGCAGATTCAGAAGAAGCCATTTTTCTGCCTCTGGCAGCAGAGACAGCGTCTCTGCCAGAGCGCAAAGAGGGCAAGAGCCACAGAGGAACGTCAGCTCCCACCAGGAATTACTGAATGTAGGAGCGCAGTTCAGGTGTGACGCACAGCCAGGAGCTGAGCTCTGCCCGGCACAGGAACCAGGGACAGCAAAATTCACTTTTCTACCTTTTCATGTTGCTGTTAGCTGAGCACGGGCAACCCCAAGGGCAATTTAAAGGAGCTTTACAGCCACCACAACATCAGCAGACAGTTAATGTTAGCAAGGAACAGGTACATTTCTGGCTCAGGACACGTCAGTGTTCTACAAAAATCCCTTTTCATCCCATCCATCTCTCAACACAAAGGAAGACAACACAGAGACGTGATGTAGTGTGAATTACACTCTTCTCTGCCACTTCTGCAGTAGCCTGCATTAAGGGAATTCTCAACCGCTTCACTAGCGTTAACGGCTCATCTGCGCTATCAAAGATATGGATAACTCCTCTGGCAAGAGCCAAGGATCTGGCCCACGGAATATGTGAGCAGAGACTGAGACCACTCAGGAGCACGCAGGCAGAAAGTATTTTTGCCCCAAAATTCAACATACATTTATTCTGCTATCTGCAGTGAAAAAAACAACTCCATGACATCAAACCTTTTCTCCTGAAGAAGAATCTCGTACCCTAGAGCGTACTCCCTGTCCCAACCTGCTCCCTTCTGCTTGTCCTGCAGCACTCCTGATGTGAGTCCACAGCACCGTCCCTGTCACATTGTCCTTTCTGTATATACCTTATAGTGTCTTACGGAATCACGGAATATAAGGGGTTGGAAGGGACCTCCAGAGATCATCCAGATCCAACCACCTGCAGGGTCACCCAGAGCAGGTTCAGAATCACAGAATGATATGGGGTTGGAAGGGACCTCTGGAGATCATCTCCTCCTCCTGCCAGAGCAGGGTCACCCAGAGCAGGTTGCGCAGGAACGTATCCAGGTGGGGTTTGAATGTCTCCGGAGAAGGAGACTCCACCACCTCTCTGGGCAGACACCCTCAAAGTAAAGTTCCTCCTCATGTTTAGATGGAACTTCCCATGTTCAAGTTTGTGCCTGTTACCTCTTGTCCTGTCACTGGGCACCACTGAAAAAAGACCGGCCCCATCCTCCTGACACCTATCCTTTAAGTATTTATAGGCGTTGATCAGATCCCCCCTCAGCCTGCTCTTCTCCAGACTAAGAAGATCCAAGTCCCTCAGCCTTTCCTCATCAGAGAGATGCTCCAGGCCCCTCATCATCTTTGCAGTTCTCTGCTGTACCCTCTCCAGCAGTTCCCTGTCCTTCTTGAACTGGGGAGCCCAGAACTGGACACAGTGCTGTGTCATATCTTGCTTTGTCCTGTCCTTGGAACATTATTACTATTAGAGAGCCCTACACGAGCAGCTGATGTTCTTTTTTGGACAATATCTTTCTAGACAGTCTGAGTTCACGAGAGAGAATACCATGAATGAACCACCAGTATCTCTCAGTCAGCGCTGATAGCCAAGCGCAGTTACAGCAACGATGACTTCCTGGATAGAACTGCTCTGGAATTACTTCATTAGGACACAGAATGTTCTGATTAGTATTTAAAGCCAGCTAGGAGCATGTGTCAAATACCAGCCCAGCTTTCAGATGACTAAGGACCAATTCCAATGTAATTCTAACGTTTATTAGGACATAGAACATTCACACAGTTGTGAGGTATATTAACAAACCAAAAATGTTTGAAAAATAGGTATTTGCGCGCAAATATATTCAAGAAAAATTGGGTAAATTGAGGCCATTTAGCAACAAAGCTGAGCGCAGCTAAAAAACATTCCAATAAGTGCCATGAATAACTGGTAACAAGCAGCTTCTTTATTTCTTAGAAGGGGGAACAATTTCTTCTTCATTTGTTAGAAGTGGGAAAATTTTCTGACAAAGGCTCAACTCCTCAGGTAAACAGAGAACTGCTCTGAAAATTGCACTAAAATTTAAATTAAAGTAACATTGAATCCTATTTGATTTTGTTTGCCTCCTGAGACGTAATCGTTAAAAATGAGAAGTGCCTTTTCTGTGATTGGTGTTTACACTACAGTAACTCTTAGAGAGGCTTAGAGGGATTCACAGCCTCATCGCGCTCGTGTTCCCGAGCACACCTAACAAAAAGTTCCTCCTCTAATGAGTTTATACTCCTGGTTAACCAGAAGCAGCTGAAATAAGTAAAAGAAGTTTAATTACTTACACATTTCATGTGAGCACAGGACTGGGAATCAGGAATTTGTGCCTCAGCCCTGGTTCTGGAATGGAGTATTTCTTTGTGAAACTGTAAAGCGAGGATAATATTTCCTTATTATAGAATCACAGAATGGTTAGAGTTGGAAGGGACCTTAAAGACCATCGAGTTCCAACCCCCCTGCCCTGGGCAGGGACACCTTCCACTAGAGCAGGTTGCTCAAAGCCCCATCCAACCTGGCCTTGAACACTTCCAGGGATGGGGCATCCATTATGCTAGTCCCTGTCTAGCTGGATTAATTATCAAAAGCCTCTAAGACACTCTGAAGAAGAATGGTGTAAGATTATCAAGAAACTTTCAATATTAATCTCCATTCCCTTTCTTGCCGTGCCCGAAATAGCACCATGTCCTCCAAACCCCGAGTAGTACCTGCGTCCTCCGTAGCATTGCTCTTCAAACGATCTAAAACTGCCTCACAAAGGCAACGTGCCACGATTTCCAGACCCAGCGCAGGGAAGGAAATCACACACATTCACTCCGAAATGCTGTGATAGAGCAGGGAATTGTGCAGGAATTCAGCCATCTGAAAACTAGGCTGGTGTCCGGCACACGCTCCTGGCTTTAAATACCATTGAAATGGCTCTAGTTTGATACTCTGGGAGATTCACCATATCCTTATCAACTTGGGTAAAGTCTAATTTTATTTCTAGTCTGTAATTTATTTATTTTTTCACGTATTTACCCTGATAATCTGTGGGAATCCCCCAAGAAAAAAAAAGGGGGGGAACGGTGGAGGCGCAAACTATGCTCAGCTGCTTTATCAGGAAGATTTACCAGAGCTTAAGCAGCTTCTTTCTCAAACCATCAGCTTCCAGTTCAGAAAATTGCGTCTAGATTATGTCCAGTCTGTCATACATGCTCTGTGACCTTGTATCCAGCTCAAGGATATGAGCATGTGCATAACCCTTCAGACCTGTGAATTCTCCAAGGCAGCAAATATGGGGGGGGTTGTGATTCTGAGAACAACTAAGTGCTTCCAACGTCCACTGAAGCTCATGGGAGAAGTCCAGGTGCTCGGCACAGAGTGGGACAGAGGTCTGTGTTTTTAAAATCTGTGTTTGCGCTCGTGAGACCCCTCCTGGAGTACTGTGTCCAGCTTTGGAGTCCTCAACACAGAAAGGACATGGACCTGTTGGAACGGGTCCAGCGGAGGGCCACGAGGATGATCAGAGGGATGGAGCACCTCTCCTATGAAGACAGACTGAGAGAGCTGGGGTTGTTCAGCCTGGAGAAGAGAAGGCTCCGGGGAGACCTTATAACAGCCTATCAATACCTGAAGGGAGCCTACAGAAGAGCTGAAGAGGGACTCTTTGTCAGGAAGAGTGGTGACAGGACAAGGGGCAATGGTTTTAAATTGGAAGAGAAGAGATTTAGATTAGATATAAGGAAGAAATTCTTTACAGTGAGGGTGGTGAGGCACTGGAACAGGTTGCCCAGGGAAGTTGTGGATGCCCCATCCCTGGAAGTGTTCAAGGCCAGGCTGGATGGGGCTTTGAGCAACCTGCTCTAGTGAGAGGTGTCCCTGCCCATGGCAGGGGGGTTGGAACTAGATGATCTTTAAGGTCCTTTCCAACCCTAGCCATTCTATGATTCTATGATTCTATGAAAATATAAATAACTGCCTGATACTTCCACTCCATAATCTCAGATAAAAGCTTTGAATTCCATTCCCTGCCACTAAGAATAATGCTTTTATAATTATTATTGGCATAATAATGTGATCACAAGCTGTGACTGATCTTACCCTCTGGTGTGCTAAGATGTGGAACTGTAGCCCAACCTAAGCCATAATGCCAAAAACAAGAAGGCACAAGAAAAACTAGGACTATAGTTTAAAATATACAGCTTTTTACCGGTAGCATGGCTGTGTCACACCAGCCTCTACAGCCCCTTCCAAAAACAGGGACAGATTCAGCCTCCTTTCATCTACAAATAACATCACTGATCCCAGCCCTGGGGTAAGGTCAGGAGCTGTGAGTTCTATCCCAAGAAATGCAGGGCAGAAAGTATTTCTCTGTGTAATTAAACATGACCAGCACTCGTTCATACACATTGCAAACTTACAGTCGCTATTCCTTCCACCCACAAACACGGGACCTGTCAAAGAGCAAGGCCTGAAGAGACCAAAGGCACAGACATGATTTTCTGTCCTCCTGCCCTCTTCTAAATGAGAAATAGAATTTAGCCCATGGACATTTTACATTGTCTTCTCTTCAAGTTTAATCTGAACCATCCTGCTAATGTGAATGAAGGAGTATTTAGGACCTCTACTGGCGGCAAGTTCATGCACGTAATTCTGGAAACTATGTTCTTTTTACTTATATTAACCTTTCCCTTAAGCAACAGCAACGAATGTTCCCATCTGTCAAGATCATGCATAAATATATTCACGAATAAGCCTAAACTCATTTTAATCACTTCCAAGATATGCCAAGGAATATAAAGGATTAAATATTTTGCATTTTCCTGGGGCCATTTCAAACTCCAATCTGAGAAACTGCACCGAAAGGAGTCATTTCTTTTTAGAGACCTGACTGTTCAACTCGTTCTATAGCTGCAAAGTGCAATAGACAGAGGTGGGAGCCCCCGTGAAACCATCAGACCAGGCCTCCATGCAGAACTTTAAATGGAAGGTTCTCCATGACTTTTTGGTGGTCCTGTGGCATCCAGAACCAAACGTGAGTTTCCTGGTTCTCAGCATAGACACAGGATGGTCTGAGAAACCTACTAAAGCAGACAACAGGTTATTAAAGCAGGATTATTGTATGTCATTTTATATCTGCTCTGGTTGCGTGAGCAGAGTCATATGTCTGTAAAGTTCCTCACTTGCTTTAATCTGTGCCCTAAGAGCACCCAAGCACACACTTCCATAACCTCTCTCACTCGGAGAACACGGGAGCAGACCCTTCCTGTGTAAAGCAATTTGTTTATAACAGAGACATTTCAGGCCTAGATTCTTTCCTTTACCTATTAAGGCAAATCCTTGGGATAGATCCATGCCATCCTGGGCCGCAGCAGAGGCAGCGGCAGCCTCAGCCCCTCTGGTATGATAACTACAGTTGAGAAGACCATAAACCAATGACACCCAACCTAAGCATAACGTCCTTAGGGAGGAAGAATGCCGGACACCAATATAGGTTAGGGGTGGACCTGCTGGAAAGCAGTTCTGAGGAGAAGGATCTGGGGGTCCTGGTAGACAGTAAATTATCCATGAGCCAGCAATGTGCCTTTGTTGCCAAGAGGGCCAATGGAATCCTGGGCTACACAGGGAAGAGTGTGGCCAGTAGGTCGAGGGACCCTCTACTCTGCACTAGCGAGGCCACAACTGGAATACTGTGTCCAGTGCTGGGCTCCCCAGTTCAAGAGAGACAGGGAACCACTGGACAGAGTCCAACGAAGGGCAACAAAGATGATTAAGGGATTGGAGCATCTCCCTTATGAGGAAAGGCTGAGAGAGCTGGGACTCTTTAGCCTGGAGAAGAGAAGGCTGAGGGGAGACCTTATCAATGCTTACAAGTATCTAAAGGGTGGGTTGAAGGAGGATGGAGCCAGACTCTTTTCAGTGATTCCCAGTGACAGGACGAGGGGCAACGGGCACAAGCTGGAACATAGAAAGTTCCATTCAAATATGAGGAAAAACTTCTTCCCAGTGAGGGTGCCAGAGCCCTGGAACAGGCTGCCCAGGGAGGGTGTGGAGTCCCCTTCTCTAGAGATCTTCAAGACCCGCCTGGATGCAGTCCTGAGTAACATGCTCTGGGCAACCCTGCTTTAGCAGGGGAGTTGGACTAGATGATCTCTAGAGGTCCCTTCCAACTCTGACAATTCCGTGATTCCATACCGTGCCAGCAAATCCCCCCCCATTCTCTTCCACCGGTACCAAGTGGGAAGATGAAGAGGAGGCCAGAAACACAGGCTCTGTGCCAGCTAACACTTGCCTGTGCTAGAAAAACATTTTCTTGGGAACTTCCATGCTATTCCGAATTCCTGTGTGCTGGACTGGTGGTACAAACAGGAATCTTGGCCTTCTGTTTTCGCATGCTAAATTTAACTACATGTCTAATTGCCTCATTTTATTTTTAAGCCCTTGAGTTGAGGCAGCAGGTTCATTAAGAACAAGAGATTTTAATCTCGTTTCAGGAATTCATTAAATACCTCCCTGTAACAAAAAAAAAAAAAAAAAAAAGAATTCAGGGGCCATCTGCTGGCTGTTTGGCACATCACTGCTGGCCACAACCCCCCAGAGTCAGTCCAAGAGAGCAAGAAGACCTAGAGTGAAGCACAAGCCAAATGAAGCTCTGATGCCAGAAAAAGATTTAGTGTAGGAAATATCTTGCAATTTTTTAGAATTAATGGGTTTTGGTTCTTTCAGGCCATAGTAAAAATAATAGTAAGTGCTAAATGCTGGGTCCGGTTACATTCACACAGGTGCTAATGTAGCAGTTGCTTTGGTCCTGTGTAAATGAGAATATTTGGTCACTGATTTATATTTATGAGATCAGTTTTAGAGTAATACAGATACAGAAAAAAAATCAGTTACTCCATCACAAGATCATTATAAATGAAAGAAGATTCAACAGTTTTCCTCCAAATATGTACACGGCACCACTTTGTTGGAGATAAATTGGCATTTTTGTGCCGAACTAGCACAAAACCTGTTCCTTTCATAGCTGGTGGGTCAGGCCCTTGTGCATTCTTTCTACTGAGACATAACTTTCATTTTCTTACAGTTCTTTATGCATTTTCCACACAGCAATAAAAAAAATGAAGAACTTTTAAATACTGCTTAGGGCATCACCTAAGTGCATCCATGTGAGCAGCTCTATAATGGAGCTGGGGAGATGCCCAACAGTACAGTCCAGCTGGTCAACTGCTGGGTTGGGATCCTGGGACCCACATTCCATGTCCTTGAACAATCCTTTGAGTTCAGGTAAGTTGGGGGGGGGGGGGGAAGGCTATTTCCAATGCTGGTTGCCTTAAAAAGATCAAGACAGTAGTAATGGAAATAACAGACACCTATTTTAATAAGGCAGGTAAAGAATCAAAAGCCTTTCACTGACAACTCTGCAGATCAAGGGACCTACTACAGAAAAAAAAACACACGTGGGACCAGTAATTGAACTAAAAATATTTCTACAAGTTTCACACATCAATCTACTTTGTCATAATGTGCTAATTTGGGGTAACTGTCACAGTAACTGCACACCCAGTGCTTCAGCACCACTCCTGATGGTAAGGTCAGCCCAGAAATTGTCAGGGATTTTTTTTTTTCCTATAGAATTAATATCAGATCAAAGTGAAAAAATAAGGCAGTAAAAGGGCAAGGAAGGTTCTGACCACAGTATGTTGTTAATTTGAGCTTTGTGGGAATGCAAGCAGAAAAACGTCGCATTGAGAATTTTACCTGAAATCAGTAAGCTGAGTCAACGGCATGTTAATTTTAAAATCCTACTGATTTTGACATAAAGGTTATAGAGCCTATGTTTACAAGATAGAAAAGAAAGTATCTGCATAATCTATTTGTTAGGATAGAATGACTCGATTCCATGCCTGCATGTTTTTGTTTTGCAAGCCTGCTGTAAGGCTAAGCTGCAATATGATGATCGGGGTAATAGAATTACTAATCCAAGGTTAGCCAAAGTGATTGTGTAGCCAAGAAAAATTAGATGCCTCAGTATGAGTCAACACATTAATTTTCCAAACAGTTTGGCTGTACAAGATAGATAAAACAGTATTTATAAGGTAGTGGTAACAAGGTGGTTCCTTGTAGCCTTCAAAACTATGTTATCTCGTTCTGCCATTATCACGATATGGCAATAAAGGTAAAGAGAGGAGCAAGCTGAAGCCCTGTTGAAAACATCTATTTTGTCCCGATAATAAAAGAATTTAAGTGCTATTTGCTGTGTTAAATTAATTCCATAGCTGGATGGGGCTGTATCAGGGCCATGAGCACCACCCCTGCAGGGGTTTAGCAGCCTGTGGCCAAGGCCAGTTGAAGCTCAGGTGTGTAACTTCAGATGAGACTGCTGTGAAACGAGCTGCACGAAGCCTCAGACACTTGCCCTTGGTCTTGGACTGAGCTACACTGCAGCTACTCCTCTGCCCGGCCTCATCTGAACCCTCTGTGGCTTGATCTCAGACCTGCTTCATTACTACACACTTCCTGGGTGACCACTGGGCTGCTGGCTGACCCCGCAATACTGTCACCAGACCCAGTCCTGTCCCTCACTTGACTTTCTGGCCTTGATCTTGCACCTACCTCATTAGCCCAGATTCACCCACTGGTTGCCCTCAACAGCCCTGTTCTGCTTTTCTTGTTCAGGTACTGTGGGACTGCACTCCTTGCTGGTGAGGTCCCTGCCCCTCCTGCCTTGCTGTCACCTCCAGCTCCTGGCTTGGCCTCCTTTACAGAGGAACCTCCTTGTGCTGCTCCCTGATTTAAAACTCAGATACGAGCCTGGCAAGAGTCACAACTATTATCTGGATCCCACCTAATGGGAATGTAATACAGAAACGAACATTAGTACCAAGTTAATCTATCACAATACTCGAATGAAGTGACAGATCAAACCCATTTCATTTTACATCCTCCACTGAACTGTTTACATCCTGCACAGCATTCCCTCTCTGTCTGCCTTGTCAATAACACTCTGCTCAAACACTGAAACAAGCCCTATGCGTGTTACTCTAAACTATTAATTCATCCTGACCTTACAGCACAGATCTCATCACCACCCTGCAGAACTATAGATGCTCGACTCAGTTCTGAATTAGATCCAAAGGTTAAAATATAGTTCAGGGACCCATTTTCATCAGAGATCAACTCAGGCCAGTCTTAAGTTTCACTGAAAGTTTGGGTGGTGGAAGGGAGCAGGAAAAAAAATCATTAGAAAAAATCAGGTTCTTCCATGTATTTTTGAAAATAAGAAATGGGGCAGACTGCAAAAGTATTCAGAGACCTAAAGACAAAGACTTGACAGGCAGAATTCTTATAATTAACCCTCTGATTTCCCAGAGAACTTGGTATTTGCATATCTTGAAAATACCTTGATTGGGTATTAGTCCCTTCAGATGCTGAAGTATCTCTGAAGGGTAGTTCTTAGTCTCCTAAGTCTCCTGCGCTGTTCTGAAAGTGTTCTTCCCAAACCTGATTCTCATTTCTATTAGTGCTTACCACAGAGTGCAGCTCAGAACAGAGTTTGATTGAACTGGGTTAAGGAAAAAAAAAAAAGAAAAAAAAAAAGACAGCAGCATTAAACCTGAATTTCACTGCTTTTAAATTTTAGACAAGGACTCTAATGTAACCCTAATGCAGCTTTTTAAATTTCCTTTGCGTTTCTTTCCCCGTACCTCAGCTACAGTAATTGCAGAGTTTCTAAACTTTCCCTCTGATTATTATTCAATTCAATTATTTATGTACATTATAAATGGTCAGAGGAATACTGGAAACCATGACAAGTGTTCCAGATCTGAACATCTATCATTGCCAAAACAAAGGCCTTAAAAAACAAATTTGAAAGTGTGCTACTCCCTCAAACACTGTGACTTGCTCTTTGAATATACATGTTTATATATAGATACTAGATATTTTCTCTGAGAGACACAGCTGCCAAATTACAGCTTCTTTAGTTTTAAATGTCAAAACATTCAAGTTTCTCTGTCTTCCTATGTGCAGCAAAGGGAAAAAAAAAAAAAAAGAAAGAAAAGAAAAACCTGTTCTAATTCAAAGAAAAAAATGCTGCTGTCAAGATGCATTTCAAGTAGTCTTATAAATGACTGTTGTATTTGATAGATGATGCTGATACATTTTTCATTCTTAATTTTAATAATGAATATTTCTGAAGAAGAACTAAAAGCAAAAGTTGCCCACAGAACACAGTTATTATGGGTTGTGCTGATTTTGTTTCTACCAACAGTGCCTCCTAAGTTCAGGCAGGTTTCTCTCCAGTTACTTTAGGTACCGATGAGCTGTTCCTACTGGCATCAGAAGTAAATCCTGGGCTGGTTGGCTTATGCCAGCGCCCGTGCTGCCATGACCCGCTGGCAGTGATGCCATTAAAGCTATTACAGGCATATTTACACCACAATTCAGTTGCAGCAAGCCTAGATGTAGATATACCCTGAGCCATACTCAAGAGGAGCCACATTACCAAGCCATTATCTTCATTTCATTGGCTTCAGCGCAGCAAATATGGGAAATGGCCAAGATACAGAACAACCCAGCAATCACTGGTGCATCGGCAGGAATGAGTCGCAAGGCTCAAGTATGTTTCTGATGAGTAAGCGCACGCCTGTATCTTACAAAGGGCTAACTGGAATTTGGGGGTACCTCCAGCAGACTGAGGAAAGAGCAAGTCTGAAGATACACAACCTTTATAACCTTCAGAACAGCTCTGTGCAGCACACTGTCCTGGCCAGAGCAGGCTGGCAGAGGGAAATTCAGCTCTCAGTTTGTTAGTCCTTTACTTCTCATCAGCGTTTAAAAATTAATCCAGTGTTTTAAAAAAAATGAGCTTTAGATCTACAGAAAGACAGGAGTCAATTGCTTACAAAACAAACACATCTGAATGGTCCATCCCCCAACTTAGGGCTGTAAGGTCTTTCAACATTTGTACTGCCAGAAGAGCCTTGTTATTGCTATAGCCCAAATAAATCATTAGGGTGGACTCCTGGGCAAATTCTGGAGTTTCTCATCTCCTCTTACCTTCTCAGCTGGCCTTGTGTCCAGTGACATCACTGCAGGGATGAATTAGGACTACACAGACAAATCTTCTCAGGAGGAAAAACAGCCCTGTCCTCTGAGCCATACTTTAGGCTCTGGGAAAAATCAGGATAATTTCATAGTTCCTTAATCAGGACATCAGCCAAAAGCAAAGCTTATTACTACAACCACAACCCTCCAAACCTACCCACAAAACTGAAATATAAAGCTGACAACCAGCCAGAACTCAGCATAGGCTTTGCCTTAGAAGTATATCAGTAAAAATCTTTCACTTTTTAGAAAAAGTTATGAGAAATCACGCATGAAAGTCTGGCTCCCATGAAGTAGATGAGCCCACTGACTTCAGCAAGCCAGGGCTCCCGCCATACCCCGACACGTCAAAGCTGGTGGGCGGCTGTGATGGGAGCACTCCCCACACAGGAAAGGTGAGAAAAATATTATTAGCCTGAGAAAGGCCAGTAGAACTGTTTGTCTGTTCAGGTAACGGTGCTCCATAACAAATAGATTTTAAATAACGCAATGAAAATTACTTTTTGCCTCTCGGATCCCACTTGCATTTGGCCGGGAAGCCATTCGGAAAGGGACAGTCCTACACTGAACTACTAACCATGTGGAACAAAACGGGGGTTTTCTCTGCCATGGGCTGCTTTCCAGTAACTGATTGCTGAGGTTGTAATCTCTCCAGATGCTCCTGGAATCTCTGTCTCCTCTGTCTCTCTTTCATCTGTTCTTCCTTTCGGGATAGCTCTCTTTTACTTTCTTCTGTCCTGAAAAATATACAGATTCTTCTTGACTTAAGCTTTTCACTTGGGAGAAAAAGCCCCCTTGTTCATCTGTTTGCGTTTCTTTTTTCTTATATTTATACCACACACTTGAGGGTGAATCATGACACAAAAGGTAAAAAATAGATTTAGAAAGCGCTTACGTGCTTTGGTGGGGGGGACACACAAGAACTTGTCATTGGATGAAATCATCTCTCAAAAAAACCCAAAGAGAAGGAGCAGACCTCAAACCTCTGAGAAGTGGTGACAATCTATTTGGAGACCGGAACTCAATTAAGCAGAGGCGTTTGTGATATTTCACTCCCCATTTCCACACCAAAATTCTCAGTCTCCTAACTCCGTTTCCTTTCCTATCTGCTATGACACCAGTGACAAGTTTCCCCTGAACCAAGGCCTTCCATCTTTCTGTATTTTGATGTCTGCAAAAAGATTTCATCCACCATTTCCCATGGCAAATACCAAGTTCAATTTCTTCTGAATTCTTCAAGCCCCAGATGCTCCAACCGTAATTAGAATAGCAACAAAGAAACCTTAAATTCATTAAAATCACCATGAGCTATTACTCAGCAACAATAAATAAAGCAGATTATTGCCAAGCCACGGTCTGCCATCTCCGTGGCAGGATAGCAGGCAGACAAAATGGAATTTTATAGATCTGATGGAAGCGATGAGCTTTAATGTCAGGAATCCCACAGAGGGGAAAAAAACAAACTGCAACCAACCATCTGCCATTTAACCCAAGTACACAGGAGCTGCAGCATCTAAGTGGCAGGGCAGGCAACTGTTTAACGCCGAAAAAGTAATAGTCTCCAGAGCAGGCAGATTCTAATTCTTTCAAGGGCTCATATGTCAAAGTCAAAATGTTAAATTTCACTCTGAAAATAGCAGGCAGAATATAACCTTTGAAAAGTCAGTATAATGGAGCACTCTCAAATAGCTGGGCAGGTGCATAAGGCAACCACCTGATTTCACTTTAAAATTAGACCTTATGCAGAATACACTGCATTAAACTAAGCCCAAGGAGGCAGAGGCTGAAATAACTCTGCTATTTTCTCAATTGATACCATTCTTATTTATCCTGTGGTTTGGTGTTTGGTTTTTTTTTTTAAAGCTTTCCAGGATACTCCTGTGGTATAACGCCTTCCTCCTGGGTATACTTTGTCCCTCTAAACTCTTGCACTTTTCTCAATGTCAGAGTCCGAAGTGCTTTGTTTGGGAAAAATTACAAGGAGAAACATGATCATCTTCCAGTTTGTAAAGGGCTTTTTATGCTGGGAAATAGAATAAACCATTTTCCATACCTCCTGGGAGCACAACAAAAAATAAGCTTAAACTGGAGATAAGATAATTTAAATTAGACTTAAGGAAAAGTTTTACAATCGTAAGGATAATTAAGCAGCAAAATTTACTACCTGTGGAATCAAGGAATCCTCCCCATTCAGGAGGTCAAGACCAAGTTAAAGATCTGCCAGGAAAGGATTGGATTGTACCTCACTATATCGGTACAGGGAGACAGGCCCTATCTTCTTCTGCAGACCTATCTTCTACGACGCTACGCTTAGTAAATCCCAGTACTGCTCTTCATACAGGAGATCAATATCATCTTATCCTCCTCTTACATAGAATAGGGACTAAAGAAAATGGGTAAATTTACTATGTCAGAAGTGCTAATCCCAGGCCAGTTCACTGATCTAAGTCTGGCTGCCTCTAAATCTTTAAGCAGTAGCTGCCAGGATTGGCTGACTTTCTAGGTAACAAAAGCAGACACCCTTTTGCTCCAACTTACAGACCAGATAAGTAATGTTCTTTAATCTTAGACAATTAGATAAGCCATAAGCAAAGCCACTGATGACTTTTCTTGTGATACCTTGGCCATTCTGTCGCAGTTAGAGGAGACTCTGGAGCTTTTCCTGAATTTTGAACTTTTTCAGCTTCCATTTTGTTTTCTTTTTCTATGTCAGCTCCATCATCCCCATGGCTTGTCAAGGTGCTATTTCTTTTCTCTGGTTTCAATCTCACCAGTCTCCTGGGAATTGCTTTATTTGTCTCTTGCTTTGCTTTAAAATACTGCTTTTGACTTATTTTAGAGAAGCCTGTCTCTTCTGGACTTTCTGGATCCTGTTTTATGCCTTCAAGTTTTTCATCTGGAATAGATGTTTTATGAAGAAGCTCTGAGGCTTCTTTCCGGGCTGTACGGAGTTGTTGCAGTAGCAGGCTTTTCCCTGAGCAATTCCTCCTGCAAAGAAAATAAAACACCGATTTAATCAAGATAGAGCATTTTACTAATAAATTCAAAGTGAGGAACTTCTCATATGAATGACAGCTCAAAACTAGGATGGGGCATCTACACAAATAATAGCTATTGATAACAGCAGCACCAGCAACACATAAAACACTACGGCAACAAAACATGAAATCTATCTTCCTGGCAGTTTCCTTACCTCTTCTGGAGTTGAGGTACAAACACACACCTATTAGAAGAGGCCTGAACAAATGTAGTGTTGGCGTGGAAATTAGAGTCCACAGATTTTTGTCCCCTTTGGATACAGGGATTGGGATTCAAATACATACAGAAGAAGAGTTCTTATAATAATTCCGAGGATTTTTAAGTGTTTGGCCTCATTTCATCTGTGTCTCCTTCAAGTTAATGAGACTGCTGAACTGTTAGCAACCACAATGTTGTGGTAATATTCTGTTGAGGAGTGTCCTGTCATGACATAATGGGCAGATACAGTTATTTTGTCTTGAAGTTCTGTTCAGTGAGTCTCCAGAGTCACAGAACGATATGGGGGGTTGGAAGGGACCTCTGGAGATCATCCAGTCCAACCCCCCTGCCAAAGCAGGTCCACCCAGAGCAGATCACATAGGAACGTGTCCAGGTGGGGTTTGAATGTCTCCAGAGAAGGAGACTCCACCACCACTCTGGGCAGCCTCTTCCAGGGCTCTGCCACCCTCACAGGGAAGAAGTTCCTCCTCACGTTGAGATGGAACTTCTTAAGTTCAAGTTTGTGCCCCATTACCTCTTGTCCTGTCAACTGGGCACCACTGAAAATTATTCCATCCAGATAAGATTGAAACTGGCATTGACCCCTCAGGAATGAGATCAGAATCTTGACCTGCTGAGACCATAAGGCTTTCTTATTTAGAAACAGAACTGAATAATGTTTGCCAGGCATTTCATTTGTGTATGTTCTTTAGCAACATTAAAATGAATCAAAATCCAATCAGCTAAGCTCTACTCTCCATCACTCCAGAATTACACTGATGTGACTTCTGCATTTGCATCGGTGCCAGTGAGAGCTCCTCAGGCATCATCTTGTCCCTGCTTTATGCTGACTTTGTATTAGATATTCTAAATTATATTGAGTGTTCAGGCTCTGTTCCTTGCCGAATCATTTATTCTTTCAAACTATTAAAAAAAAAGAGTAAGAGTAATTGGTTGGCACCACAATACAAATGTCCTGCTTGTCCTCTGCACTGCTGTAATGTGAACTTGCACGCATCAAGCTTCTAAATGTAATCCAGAGCATAAATGCAGGAAGATGTTTAAAGCTTGACATATCTGCTTCATATTAAACAAATGTCTAACTATCTATGGTTATGAATCAAGCCCTGAGTTTAGCAACAGGAAAAGGCTGGCATCTGTGCCTATTGAAGAATTTACAGTTTAGGATTCCACCCATCACACTCTCTCCCCTTTCCTCCCTTCCTCTCCCCCCAATTACGGAGAATTGAGAGCATTCCTGCCTACACGATGTATTCAATATTCTCTTTAAATCAACATCCGTTCTAGCCTATTTTATTATTTCTAAAAATAAAGGTTTATCTGAGTCAACTCCCTACAACATTTTCAGTTTGGTTCTGAATCACTTAAAAAACAGTTCTCATGTCACTCCAACAGGCCTGGAGAAAGAGGCAGGTTTCCCAGCCACCCAGGGCTACTCTTTGTCTTCTGAGCTGGTTCCACGCAGCTGCAGAGGAGCAAGGTGCTGTCTCAAGGATCAACAACTATTTTCTAGCTGCGGTATCTTTACCATGCAACAGAAAAGAGCGATCTCCTGGGGCCAGACTGAAGCACTTTCATTATTGGGCTTTTATTTTATTTTTTTTTTTTTTGCTGTGAAGACCAGGAATGGAGTTATTTCAGAACACGAATGCTTACTCTAATCACTGTTAGGGCAATTATTTTAGTTTCAGAAAAAATGAACATCGTATCATTTGAACTAGGATCCTCATAAAGAGTCTTACATTCTCCTTTCTGCTTGGTCCTTAATTGTCTCCTCTTCTTCAGTGGAGCTGCCGCTTGCACTATGAAACAAATTAGAGCATATTAGTTAACTCTGTTCCAACTGGGTGTTGGCTTTTCATCATTTCTAGGATGCAAATTTAGAACCATTATGAAAAAGGGAGAGATGCTTCCAGGTGTTACCGATAGTTCTTTGCACCATTACTCTAGAAAAAAATATTCAAGCAACTACATCAAAATGTGTTAGCTGCTTATTAACTACAAGATTTCTTCTGGTGACTGTTTTCTTCAACCCCTTGCTGCAGCAAATATGCATCCTGAGAAGGGAGAAAACAGCTACCTCAGACACCATTAGCTCTAGAAGACACATTTGCCAGAATCTTTTGCAGATTGAGAAGAATTTGGCCTCCCAAAACTGACTATATAAGGCCCTCTTATCACACCGGAGACAGAAATCAGCTCTTCCAGTTGCTTGCCAGGAACATAGTCAAGGATGCCCATTTCATTGGGCTGTCAGAATGGCAGCCCAACTCAGCTGCAAGCATTGCTTTGCAGTCACTCACTGCCCACTCCTTTATAGATGGCAACTTTCTAAATGTTATTTCCCTGGATGATTTGCATGTCCCTTCTGTGCTGCCTGCATCCCCACACATTTGCTTTTCCTGAGACAAGTTATTCTCTCCTGAAAATACATCTGTGCTCCAAGAGGGGCTATGGCTTCCCACTAAGGTCATGGACGTGTGGAAAAAGAGAACACTTTTAAAGTTACATTTCACAAGTACGAGATGTAGAGAGAAGGTTTCGGTTTCCTACTTTTTGTTACTTACGTGTCACTAAGACTAAAACCAGATTTTACCTTTCTTCCTCATCAGGAGATGTTACTGACTTGTGTGGTTTGGCATCTCTTAAATCTATGTACACAGTTCCGGGCTCTGGCAGGCACTGGAACCTCATCACGTCCATCCTTCGAGAACTCCATGAAGATGACAGCGAGGCAATATCCCTAAGTATAAAAAGCACCGTTTCAGCATATCCTCCACCTTATCCAGACAAGAAGTCCTGCAGGGTGTGGATTATGATCAAAAATTGGATTGTGAGAGGAGCTTTGTGCTTGGCTACTGTACAGATTCAAACTCTGCTTCTGCCTACCATCCACCACCTTTCAAAGCTGAACTCAAAGATTCAGCTTCCCCAGAGGAATACAAATCACAGGCAGCCCGAGGAGGGATATTTAGTTCTCAAAAACTGACAAGTCAAATCGTTCTGTAGAACAAAGGCAGGCGGTTACGGTACCAAAGAGCTTACAAGTTTTAAGAGCCCAGTGTCAATCAGTAAAAACAGGTCCCTTTTTCCTTTCTGCCTCCTTTGGCAATTCTATTTTATCCTTCAGAGCATATAAAGTGCAAATCATCTCTGTAGCTCTCCCTGCTCTGGCAACGAGGAGACTTCTCACCTTCCCCTCTACAGGTTTGTTTCACTGTTGTTTCCTCTGTGCTACCACCATTGATGTTATTCCCTCTGAACAGCCAGGAAATCCATTTATATCACACAGAACCCACCAAGATGCACTGAAACCTCCACTGATACCTACATAAAAAATCATCCTATATGCTTTAGCTAAATCAAGGTACCGGTAAGAGAAACTGGTACCCTAGATGACAAAAAATGTGGCCATGATAATTTGCTTAGCCTCGTTTTCCTGCCTTTCCCATTTGTACCAAGTGTATGGCAAGGTCCAGACAAAGGTAGTGGTTGATGGAAAATACTAAGGTGGCAGGATACTGACTGTTTATCATCAAATGTACGTGAATAATCGAGTTGTAATTATTCTTACTTTTAACATCCTTGCAGCATATTCCAGCTACGATATCAGCTTTCTGCAGAGGCTACAGAGAAAAGCACCAATAGAACACCACAAATTCCCAGGCATCCCTGCTGGCAGTCATGATTACCCAGTGTATATGACAGAAAAGGACCTACTTCTTGTTCTCTTCCTGTTCTTGAAAGGAGGAGAGTTTGGCTGCTGGCCACCTACAGCGTGGAGACACTGTCCTGGAGTGCCTAGCACACAGCTCTTCCAGCTTTTCCATCAGCTGATTTTCAGACCTACTCCTGAAGGTCTCTATGGAAAAGCAACAAAAAGAATCACCAGTTGTGGTCTTCTGCCATGGGATCACCCAATATACCCTTCCCCCATTTCCACATTGTCCCTTTCTCTACAGCCCGACAGAAGGGGAAGGATAAAGGTACTGTTGTCCTCTGGCTCTAACTCACTTCAAACCTTCATCCATTTTGTCTGATTCATTCTTAAGCCATGACAGGCCACAAAGCACTGGTTTCAAGCTATGAAAGCAGATGAGATCTTGAGGGAAGCTAATTAAAAATGTTTTACAGAGGCATTAGAAAACCCACTATGATTTCAACATTCAAGATCATGCTGCAGGGAATTACTTAAACAGGGGAACCTGAGTTGTGGTTTTTTTTTTTTTAAACACACTTTCAGCAAAGTTGGTATTAATTCAGCAATGTTACCATGATCTGCTGAGGACAAAGCAACTTCTGCACAAGTGTTTTCTTTCTGCTGCTCCAGCTCCTCAAGAATCTTGTCTAGATCCCACTTCTCAATATTCTGAAAGAAAACAGTAGAAAAGTGATGAAAAATTCGCTCCCAAGAGACTGCTACAAAAGAAAAGTTCCTTTGACTCACATTCTTTGTTGTAACTCCATCCGATTTTTTCACCACATAAAAATACATGAATAGCATTGAAATTCACCTCACTTACTTCCAGTTCTATGCCACTGTCACTTGCCAGTAGATGAACCAGTGTGTCACTTTGGACACAGTTGCTTCAACATGAGCCTCAACAATCGGCACGACTAACAAAGGGATATTTACTGTTTGAATGTGGCTTAGCTCACATCATTGCCAAGGCTCTGCACATCTGGCATAGGCAAGTGCAGTATAATTACTAAGAGAAACCAGTGAAGGATTAACCAATGCTTAGTCAAATATAACAAAGCTGCAGTACCCTCTCCTTCCCCACTTAAAACTACAAAGATGTTTCTAGAATGGACTGAACTGATAGCTCTTTGAAAGGAGAAACATGAGTCCATCCTAAATATCCACCTGATCCATCTCACCATAAACTGGGACATAACTCATGTTATGTCCTCCCCATGGCTCAGTCATCCACATGCATTCACAGGGTGGAACCTTTCCAAGAGCAAGTGCTCCCCTTCATCCCTCAGACTCACTAACAGTACCAGATCCACACTTATTTTTTTCCCCTCTGTTCATCCCTCCAAGTACCTTTCCTCACCCTTTCACCATCTCCAAATGGTGATGTCCCTCCCTCACTACAGTGCCCCCTTACTTTAAGCAGTTCCACAAGGAAGTGCTGTAGTAAGAGGAACACATTTACTCTCTCTCTAGACAGTGCATCTATCCAGCTGCTTCACCTACCTCTGCTCAGGCTTTTTCTCTCAGAATCACGAACCCTTTTGGTGCAGGGTACAGAGAACCACTGGAGATAGTAAAACAGATTAAAAGATGGCCCGATACAAAACTGAGCATACATATTCTGATCCTGAATAATACTGAGAACTTCTCACTGCCACTAACATGAGAATAACTTTGGCTTCACAGTTCTTTGAGATGAGGCCCATAGACCTTTCCTCCCCCTCCAACTTCCAACCAGGGCAAATTCCCATTCCTCTGGGTACAGTCAGCATCAGCTGTGGTCTCACAGCTGCTTATCCCACACTGAAGGCAGGATCACCAAACTTTGTTTGGGCCACTCACCTGCAACGACAAATGGGTCAGTTCTTGAAGATGGTCATCTGAGAAGGTTTCCTCCTCCACAATTCTTTCTAGATTCTTGCTAACGCCATGTGAGGGAGGCTTAATATCTAGCTCTGGGTGGGCTGGTGATGGCTCCAGAATTCTTTTAGAGAGTATCTTTGTCTCTATCAGCTTTCTTCTCTCTTTTTGACTGCCCATCTCTTCCATAGGCAATGTTGTATTAAGCCAAGAGTTCCCTCCTTCCCTGGCCTGCCTCCTGCCCAGTTCTTCCTTTTCAAGGTGATCTGTGGAATCTGCAAGAGATTTTTCAATAACAGCTCCCTTTTGGCTTGGAATTTCTCCAGTATGGCTGGCAGGACTGGAAATCTCAACTTTAATCATTTGTACATCTTCTTTCGCAATGACTTGGGCACCATCTGTTTTTTTCTGAAAGCCAAAACTTTCCACATCTCCATTCCAGCTCCCCCATGAGTATCTTTCCATTTCCTGGGTTTGCTACAGGTAGAGAAAATACAGACATGCAGAAAGTCACATCTCCCTAAGCTTTAGAAGCTGAAAGTAAACCAAAACTAAGTGATTGGCAGATAGCAGCTCCAACTCAGCCACCATCTGGTAACAGCACACACCATATCCATCATGGAAAACAGTAAGACTGTTTACTTTCCAGAAACTGTAACTTCAGGAAGTGCTAAACATCCTTGAAATTACTTTTCCTTACATGTGCTCATCATATGACATATCTTACACCAAGACAAACAACAGGGAAAAAGCAACACGACATTAGTCTTCCCATGGTGGAACAGCAGAGTCACCTGGCTCCTCTTCCACCTTCCTATGATGGCATCGCTGATGAAGCAAGGTGATCACTTTATCTCGGAAAAGCTGTTCAAGGGATAAACTTCATACTCATCCTCCTTACTACAGTGCCCTAACTAATTCTCCATTTTCTAGAACAACAAAATGGTGGTTGAAATTAATTCAGACCCTGAAAAATTCAGGAGTCATTGCACAGTGTTACTGTTAGTGCAGGGGGAAAAAAAAAAAAACAACCAAACAGTAAAAGGACAATAATAAAAACTGCAAGATGGAAAAAAAAGGGTCTAAAATCAAGAGAAAGATCTAATCTCTTGTGGGAGAAAGCACTGGAGACTATGCTCTTTTATCACACAGTTCAGTCAAATAACAGCAGCCACCCACACTGGGGACAACCAGAAGAGTGGGGTTACAGTAGTACGGCCTGCACACAACAGTCACCAACCTGCAGGTTTGAGTCTTCCAGGGAAAACTCCATCAGCTCTTCTGACAGGTCAGGAATTAAGTTTGGCTGTTCCCGCTGGAAGATGAAAAGCTCCCCATCACTCTCACAATCAGACTGCAAACAAAAAAAGAGAAATTAAATGAGAGACTGTAATAGTCACCCAAATATTTGCTTTACAGTGATAAATCTTATGTTGTCACCAGTTGACTGAAGCTCAGAGACAAGAGTTTTCTCTGCAGTTGCATCTTCACTAGACAGCCTGATAGCAACCTAGGCTGTCCTACAGCGGCCTAGCATTTGAGAAAGCTAAGACTGTAAAAACCACATAGAACGTTGAATTACCACGGAGTAAAGTGATGACAAAAGTGGGCAAGTTCTCTAACTCCCAAGCGATTCTTTATACTACCTCATTCACCACCACAGAGCAGCAAAAGCAGGGCTGCTCCCTAAGGGAAGGGAAGCCAATAACTGGAAAGGCAAGGGCCTCACCAGTCAAAGCCCAGCCCCGTGGGACCCAAAGAGGTAGCCAGTGACCAGGTCAAGTCAAGAACCCAAATCAGAAGACAATATCACGGTGGTGATGGTCAGAGACCAACCCTGAAAGTCAATTCACAGGTAGAAGTCTGGATCACGCAAGACCATAGCTAGAAACCAGTCCTCCTCCAACACAGCTCAAAGAAAGAGTGAAGACCCACAGCTGAAGTTAAATAGAGCTGCTGGGCATGTGGGTGGGAGCCCCAGGTGAGGCTTATTATGGCAATAAAGGCTTATTATTGCAATCAGGACCCTGATGTTCACCATTTAGAATGCAAAGCAGTACCTATACTGGGTTGGACAGAGTTTAAATAGCTTTGAAAAATCTCTCTTATAAACGTAAGACACGTATTTGAGACGAATCCTGATGCGTAAACACCAAAGCGAGATTAAGCACCTCCTCAGCAGTCGGGCCTCAGATTTCCTGCTTTTTCCCTTTGTTTTGCAAATGTACATTTTCAGTAACTCAGGCTTTGAAGAATTCTCTCTGTCTAGTATAATTAATTTCTCCTAACACGAAGGAAACTGCAGCAGAACTTCTTCCCTCTTAATAAATTGCATATCAGGGTAATGAAAGTACTTCAGGGCATAAAACACATTTGTCAGTGCCCTTTTCGAATGCGGGAGCGCAGCCCGTTGAGGTTACAGATCTCAAATGCAGACATGTATCTTCACGCAAGTGGAAGCCGCTGGGACAGAGGTGCAGCACAGAAAGTGCAGGCTCAGCAGGCCACTGCTTCACATTAAGGAGGAGAAGGATTATACAGCCAGATCTTTTGAATGCAAATTAAGGGTAGCGTCTAAGTGCCAAAGAGATTGCCTCAGTTCCTTCAGCAGGATATTTTTTCCACATGTAATAGAGAATTTGAAATGTTTATAAGTACAAAAACGTTCAACGTGATTTAGTTATAGAATGGTATCTGGTATCAAAGTACAAAGCTATCTCT
Source organism: Numenius arquata (assembly GCF_964106895.1). Classification (NCBI taxonomy): domain Eukaryota; kingdom Metazoa; phylum Chordata; class Aves; order Charadriiformes; family Scolopacidae; genus Numenius; species Numenius arquata. Next base: position 16,892,296 of record NC_133589.1, on the reverse strand, counting down.
CTGTCTTAACCTTATTGTATGCTTATACAACAGGAATGCTGAAAAATAACTTCTGAGTGTTGGGCCTTAATTTATACTTTATAGACATGTATTAAAATGCAATCGTTGTTTAAAGTAACTGAAAGAGAATGTAGGTTAGAGGGGAACTGAGAAACAGGGGGCAATATAACGTGTCCAACACGTCAGTGATAGAACCAGGTGCAGAAAACAAGTCACGGAATCTGCATCAACACTTTATCCACTAGATCACACTGCTTCTGACCACAGATTAATAGTAAGTAATAAATATTCCATGGAGGCCCTTCTGGCTCCTTCACTGCTCACAAGACTCCCCTTGTATCATCAAAGGCCACACTAATTTAGAATAAAATATATCCTTTAAGTGTTCAAAAATATTTTTTCAAGTGTATATATATTTGAAAATTTAAAAAAAAAAAATCTGATTTTGGACAAAAACCCACTAATAATTGAGTCTTGAGACACATTATGACCTTGGAAAAGTCAGTGCCAGAGCCAGCATCTTGGGGTAGAAGCAGGTACTTTTATTCTTTCCACCAGATTGTTGCTGTCCCGTGAACAGAGGTCTTCAGCAGCCAAGAGGCAGCCTGTCCCAGACACTAAGACACAGCAAGTAAAAAACCTGTAACGGTGAAGAACACTGCACAGCATCTATCCATCTTATGCTTTATATTAAAAGCTTAGTGGCATTACGCTTCTTTGCAGGCAGAAATGAAGCACAAAAAGGCAACATGGTTTGCCGAAGATTTCAGGCAAGGAAAAAAGGAGAATCCAGGATTGAAATATCTGCCAAAGGCAGATTGAGTGGACCACAAAGGCTTCCGGAGTAGTCATACTCCTGTGATCTTCATACATAGAAAAACCTATCGACAGGCCTACTGTGTGGCAAGTACATTATTGGAACATATAGCACAATACGCTCAAGGATAAAACCTTATAATTTAATTGTAAATCAGCAGTATGCTTCTTTCAAACTGTATTTTTAACTGGACAACCTAAGAAGAAATGAGGGCTCATTCCATAGGATGCCCACTACCATCCTCTTCCCAACCTAGCAATACTTGTCATCTGGAAAAATCAGTCCCATTTTCAGGTTCCCAAGAATACAGCAAGAGGAGATGGCAATTAACTCCTTGACAATTAGAGATAACGCGGAAGGCTGTGGATTAATGCACAGTGTTACAACAGTCAGAACAAGTAGCCCATCAAGGATACTCAGAAATGCCTGGCTAAGGTGACCTTCTCTTGCTTTTGAGAGATTTTTCTAAAAGACAGTGAAGAAGAAAGGCAGGTTCCAGAGCTTACTGTGGAGGTGTCAGAGTCCAGAGACGGGAGCTGATCTTTCACGGCAGCGAGTATGGCTCCCCATTGAAATGTTCCGTTACTCTGTAGAGGAGCTGCAGGAGGCTCAGATGGATGCTCTGTACCCTCACCTTGCCCTTTGGAGGCCATTCCAACAGTTTCCCTTCAATCGAATGAAAGATGAGCGTAAGTACACCTCACAGGGATAACATCAGTACAAAGCAAGAACAAAGCACGTGCATTCAGGGGCAGCATAATCCTCAGCACTCCCACTGAGCGGGTTTTCACTGTCAGCAGTGAAGGATAAAATCGGCATTTTTGGAGTCGTTCCCTCCCACCTCAGTCCAGAGGGCTGAGAGCTTTCTGCCCTGCTCACCATAGACACCCATAATTAGGGCGACGTGAGGGGTGGTTTAGCCCCTCATTTATAAAGCATTCTGGGGATTCTCACCCAGACTGATTTATAACTGTCTTCTCAGAAAAGCACGTTCACGCTGCCTGCAGGGAGGGGGAAGGTACGCAGCAAAGGCAAGGCTGACACCTCTGCTCTCAGCTGGTCTTTTCCCCTCTTTCCTATTTGTCTCACTTTTCCCTCCTCACTGCCCAAATGATAGATGAAATGATTTATATTTGCGTTTTGTCACTGGATTTCCATAAAAACAGTTGAAAGTAGGCACGCTCTTGGATTCTGCCCTCTCAAAGTGTTTGTAAAGCGGACTCTTTCCTCATGTTTTCCTGGATGTATATGAGGAGTCGAGACAATCGACAATCGAGAGGGACTATCGCTGTACTAACGAGTCAGATAATTAATCCTCACGGCAAAGCTTTGCTTTTTAAATTTTATGCTCCGATTGCATGGTTTCCAGGGGAATCAAATGTGGGAGTAAATCATTTCTGTTTGTCAAGAAAGGTTAAGAGGTTTGTGACTGTATGTTGTTCACTACTGAAATAACTGTTCATATGATTACACTGCCCCTATTGTTTGCATTGGCATGGACCAGTAACACTCCTCTAAACATAAAGTGAAACTCATCTCATGCCCGGGGAGTTTACCACTCAAAAAATGCCTTTGCAAATACTTCATGTGCCTTCCCTAATAGTGGCTCCTTTGTTCACATAAAACAACCCCTGAATCTGATTTAGGTAAAATGGGGGGAAAAACCTAAGGCTGGAGTACTATCCTCTGTCAGTAAAAAATGGTTGCTAAGAGAAAGATGGGCTAAAAACAAACTGCCTACTGTGGTTCCCTCTGCCAGCTTGAGAGAAGGTCAGTCTCCCAAGGTGAGGGATGTTATACTGGATCTGACTTATCAGTCATCTAATCCAGCATCTTCTCTGGGAGCAAGAAGTGCTCTGAACTGCTGACTTGTTAGACAGCTGCAACACAATAGGTGCTTGCTGGAGAGCTTGGGACAATTGAGATGTGAAATCCTGAGCTTCTCCATGTCACTAGAACTGACATTTCCTGTTACGTCCATCTCGGGAGCCTCGCTGTCTGGACATGGTGGCAAAGAGGGTGATGCCAAGAAGACGAAGGCAGGAAACAAAACCTCCGCTTCGGGACGATGTCGGCGGGCAGGCAGCCCTGCTGTAGACCAGGGGATGAGCTACTCCCTCCCCTCAGCCCTTATCACGCCACACCGACATGTCTGAGGACCCCCAGTCCCAGACGGACGCCCTGAAGGAACCCCCTCAGAAAACTCTCCGACAGCCACCAAAATGGCGGCGGCGCAAGCGCATGCGCCGTTGAGCCCGCGCCCCCCCCCGGCGCCATGGCAACGCGGCCGGCGGCTGCCCCAGCTCCCGGCCCGCCGCCGCCGCTCCCCGCCGCCGGTGCCCCCGTCCCCTCCGCCGCTTTCTTCTCACTCGCAGCACCCACCCGGGCGCCTCTGATTCCCCACCGTCCCACTCAGTCCCGGCTGGCGTCCTGACAGCGGGGTAAAGCGAACCGACTCTTCATTCCCCACCCCACACCCCCCCCCCCCAAACCGATACCTCAGCCACCGGCTCGGGTCCGCCCCGCCCGCTAGAACCGCCCGCCCTCCCGCGGATCCCGAATCCCATTGGCTTGATTTGGCTCCGCCTCCTCACAGCGGCACCTTTTATTGGTCCACATGAGGCAGAGGGCGGGCTTTCCCTTTTCCGTCGCGGAGGCTTATGGGATTTGAAGTTTGGAGGGAGGTTTCCCAGCATGTCTTGCGCGGGCTTCCGGTAACGGAGCTTACCGGGTGTGCAGGTGAGGGGCGGTGGGGCCTGGTGGCGGGCCGGGTTGGTGGGTGTTTTGTCGGGGAGGGGGGCTGACTTGGGCGAAGCTGCCTGTGGGACCGTCCACAGGCAGTCACCGTCTCGGTTGGGCCTGTGGCCGGAGCGGTTCCAGTCAGCTAGATGAGGTCTACCGGCCCCACGGCGGGGTAGGCCGGGGCACCCCGGCGGCGCGAATTCGCGCCGCCGGGGTGCCCCGGCCTACCCCGCCGTGGGGCCGCGAGTTCCCAGGAGGGTGCTGGGGAGGACTGTGGCCCGGTGAGGTGGGGGAATAACGTGCCTGGAAACCATTTTTGAGACTTCTGGTAGCAGGCGTGTAGTGACTGGTTTGACAGCTGCAACTGGACTTGTGCCTCTTCAGGTGTATCGCTGTGCAGACTGGAGCCTGCCTGGTAATGAGCTCTAGGAGCTGTGGGATCCAGCTGCCTTGGCGTAGTCCCTATCCTGGGAAATATGCTCCCTAATGTGGGTGTTGACGTGCTTTTGTGTCTCATATCTTGTCTTTTTGGGAGCGTATTATGTGCTTTAACATCTGTGCCAGGCTTGTGGTACAGATGAAGAGCATGGTGTCTTTTCAACAGGCACGTGCAGGACCAAACCTAGGTGTTGGGTGGCCTCAGCTGGAGCCTGTGCTGCAGGAATACCCTCTCTCAAACACCACAATATGCTGCAGAACCTGCTGTAACGTGTGTGCCCATCTCTGGTCAGTCAGCAGGCAGCAGTAGTGAAATGTTCTTGCTTTGAGAGCACTTGTTGCGACTGAACTGGTAACAACTATTTATACCAATACGACAATGTAACAAGGCACCAGTAGGTTGTTACTGAATTTAGTGGAGATAGAACCAAGTCAGGAGCAGAAGTGAAGCCTGTTCTCGGCTTGATGGCTCAGTTGGAAACTCCAACAGCCTCCATGCTTGTGCTGTCTTAGGTGTCTTGTGTCCTTTGGGACGAAAGGACCTGTGTGGATGTTACCTGTGCTTGTGGAAGAGGATGTGAGAGAATGAAATTAAGCACAGTCAGTGTAGCTTAATGGTGAGATGATGGTGATTAACGAGCAGTGTTGGGTTTGTTTTGTGCTGGGGACTGGTTGCCTCAGTTGCTTCCCAAATTGCCTCCAATTTATTTTAGTGCAGCTCTTCTGCCACTTTTTAATCTGCTGTCACTTGTTCCTTTGACTTATCCTCCAAAAAGGTATACTAAGCTGCTTCTTGCTGCAGTTTTCATATTAGATTTTTATGGTATATTTGTTTTTTCCTGCTTTCTGCTTTTCTTATCTGCCCAGACAGCAAACTCTGAATCCAGGACAGTGTGGTGTTTGCTTACGTGTTCTGACTCTCAGCACCATGGAGTTCTGATCCTGATAAATAGCTGGGTGTTGATGTATTAAATGTAATTAATAATAACAGCATCGTGGGGCTGAGGAAGGTCTCTAACAAATGTTAACTTAATTGCTCTGCCCCAAAGCAAGAACAGCCTGTAAATGTTCAGGTGGTGTTTGTCTACCTCGTTCTTAGCAACCAAACCTCTGCTGGTGATCTATCCCAGTGCTTTTGGTTTTTTTTTTTTTACAAGGTTTTTTGTGGTCTTTAACCAAAATCTTCCATGCTACAACTTAAGCCTGTTGTGTCCTGTCACATTCACCATGGCCACAAGGAACAGATTATTTCTCTCCTTCTCTCTGCAGCAAGCATTTATCTATTTGAAGGTTTTATCACGTGTCCCCTCCAGGCATCTCCTCTTTAGTGCAGACAACCCTGACTTCATTTCACCCAGTCTTTTCATTTCAGTCCTTAGGGCTCTGATCACTTTTCTTGTTCTCCTGTAGATTCTGTTCATCTGTATTTGAAAATACTCTATATTTTTTCAGGTGCTTGCACAGCTAAGATCATGCTCCCGTTCGGGCTGGGGTGAAATCTCAGAGTAAAAAGAAAGCAAAGGCAAAAAAGTAGGCAGTTAGAGCATGTAGAGATAAGGCTGAGGGTCTTGAATATTCCCGAGTCAAGCATGACCTTTCTGTTGTGTCGATATCGCCCTGTTGACTCCGGCTCAGTTTGCCAGAGTTGTGTTGTTAACTGGGACCTGATGTGGGGCTGATTTTGAGGAAGACCAAACATTTGTGGGGTTTGTAGTTAACATGTCAAATTAACAAAGAGGTCTGCAGAGAAAACAGCTTTGCTTTCATCTGTGTTTCTTCAAACTGTCCTGGATTTTACCTCCTTTAACTAACAGTCAACATATCTTTTTGCCTTCCAGGGGCAGCTTTAATCTGTTGTAGTGAGAAACACTCCTACTTTTCCCCCTTAGGATCCACTTCAATCCACTTATATCTCCTTGTGTTTGGATTGTGAGGTCTCCAGGTCTTTCATTTGTGTTCAGCCCTGCATATTTTTGCCTGAGGCTGCCAGTGTAATACAAATCGCTGCTATTAGGTAAAATAGGTGCTTTTGCAGATATCTTAAGAAAGGAATAGTTTATTACCAGCTCACACTGATTAGGTAGAATGGATGGTGCTTTTGTAGTCCTAACAAACTGGAGGGGGAGGAGGGGAAAAAGAAGCAAGGTGTGGGAGAAAAGATCTAGATGGGGAGTGAAAAGGTAGGAATTAAAGGCGTTTTGCTTATGTTATAAGGAAAAGGGGCTGGTGCTTGCAAGACAAAGACTCTCAATTCTTTAGAAAATAGAAATAAAGGTTTGAAATGTTAGAGTTGAGGCAATCTAAAGAGCAACTGCTGCTGAAAAGCGTGTTCCTGCTCTTTTTTATTCTTCACCAATGCCAAGTTTGGCATTTCCATGACCCCAGAATGAATTGGTCTGGAGTTAAACTGACAAGAAATTATCAGAAAAAAGAAAGAATACTTTATACTGGCTTAGCTGCCCAACATAATAGGGAGTGGGACCAGGCAAACCCCCCAAGTGCCCCACGGTGGGCAGTGAGACTGCAGGAAGGGGAACACGCTTCCCATTGGACTGACTCGGATGTAGCCTGGAAGCGCAGCTGAAGAGCTCAGGTGATAGATGCAGCTGCGCCGAACAGCTTTTTATGAAGTGCCCAACAAGAACATTCTCCTGTGAATGGTTAAAATGATTAATATGCAATTGCTCCTTAAGGCTAGGGATGGGAAATAAACCTTTCAGACAGTCATGAAACTGTGCTGGCTTTGTAATTAAGTTACTGTCTGCAGGATGGTGGCTGTGCTCAGATAATGAATGGGCAGGTGCGCTGCTGCTCGAGGTGTTTCAGCAATTTCCAAGATTCACGGAGACAGGAGCAGGCTGCTCCTGAAGTGCTGAAGCAATAAATGGTAGAAACAATCTACTTACAACCTGATGACATAATAAAGTGGTTACCCTCTTCAGGTGATATCAACTACTTCTGAGAGCAGTGGACAGACATTATTAATGACTATGTCTTAATTTAGGCAGGGCCATCCTGTAATTTAAGACAGATAAGGAGGAAGACCAGGAACATCTGACATGTGAATTCTTAATTCTCTCTCTGAATTATAAAATATGCAGACCAAGAATTACATCCTTTTATATAACACTAAGCGTGCCATCAGCACTTAAATAGGCGTTTAGTCTTCTCTTGATGAGGGTATCCAAAGCTGCCTTAGGCATATTTTGATTAGAAGGGGAGATAAAGCCAGTGGTTCTGAAGTCTTAAAATGAGATTTGAAAGATGGGGTTTTTTAGCGTTATTGGTTTTTATTTTTCCAGTGTATTCAAATCCCAGAGTCTGCTGCAGCAAGAAAGAACAGCCAGCAAAAACTCCTCAGCAAGTCTTACTGCTTCAGGCTAAAGAGTCGATCAAAGTAAAGGTAGGAATTTGAAATACTATACCTCTGAGATGACCTCACCTTCCACACCCATGGCACCTTGGAGCTGTAGTGCCGAGGAGCGATGCTGTGATCTGTAGAAAATGGAGCTCTGCAGCTAAAAGTTCCGCTTTGCTTTGGTTGCTCAGGGACGATGTCGGAGCTGAGCGACGAAGCCAGCGAGTCAGAGCTGCTGAGCCGCAGCCTTTCCATGTGGCACGGAGTGGGGCAGATGATCTGCCGGGAAGAGCTGGATGTTCCCCTGGACTTGCATACGGCCTCCTCCGTCGGGCAGTATGAAGTGGTGCAGGAGTGTATTCAGCGGTAAGGAGGGGCTGGGGGGGCACGGGTCTGTGGGTACTCCCTGCTAGTTACGGGTTTTCACTGTTTTTTCCCTGGCTGCTGTACAGGTCGGCCTAACATTACAAGTGGGGCACATCGCTGGAACTCACAGAGGATTCTTAGGCACAAAGTTTTAAGGGATAAATCTGCTGATAAAAATTATCTCCTTAATGATTTGGTGGAAGTTGTGCTAGAGCTGGTGGGAAGTCCTATGCAGGCTTCAGTGCTGGAATTTTTTTTCAGCCTTTTCTCAATACGATGATGGTGGCAAGAGGCTGCCGGAGCCTACTGTGATCTACAGCTCCAGGACAGTAGTTCAGCTGGATTCTTTTCTCTGTTATTTAGTGGAGATCTGGATTTAAATAAGAGGAATTGTGGTGGCTGGACTCCACTGATGTACGCCTCCTACATTGGCCACGACACCATCGTCCACCTGCTGCTGGAAGCGGGAGTGAATGTGAACATCCCAACCCCAGAAGGGCAGACGCCACTCATGCTGGCCTCCAGCTGTGGAAATGAAAGTGTTGCTTACTTTCTCCTACAGGTGTGTATCCCATAATAAATAGGTAGGATTGGTTTAAAGGCACTGGGTAGCATTCTTCATCAGTTGCAACCAAAGCGTGTGATTTGTGTTCTGTTGTGAGTTCATCTTCCTGACAGGGATTTAAACTCCCTGAGGGGCAGTGGCTGAGAGACCTGGCAGAGGGGGTGCAGTAAAGAACATTCTCTGTTCTCTTGAAGCAAGGTGCAGAGCTGGAGATGAAGGACATTCATGGTTGGACTGCCTTATTTCACTGCACCAGCGCTGGACATCAGCAGATGGTCAAGTTCCTACTGGACAATGGGGCAAATGCCAACTGCAAGTAAGGAGGAGCCTGTCATTTCATTTCTCAAAAGAAATCTATTATTTCAGATAGGGAAGTGGCATTTGGCTTATGAACGCATTTGACCACAGGGAGAAGACACTTCCTCTTGTCTTTCCTCCTGTACCTTAGGAATTATGACCCACTCCATTGGCTAATAGAGGGCAGAGGGCTACAAAGATAAGGGGCCTGGAGCATCTCTCTGGTGAGGAAAAGCTGAGGGACTTGGATCTTCTTAGTCTGGAGAAGAGAAGACTGAGGGGGATCTGATCAACACCTACAAATACTTAAAGGATAGGTGTCAGGAGGATGGGGCCAGTCTTTTTTCGTGGTGCCCAGTGACAGGACAAGAGGTAACAGGCACAAACTTGAACATAAGAAGTTCCATCTCAACATGAGGAGGAACTTCTTTCCTGTGAGGGTGGCAGAGCCCTGGAACAGGCTGCCCAGAGAGGTGGTGGAGTCTCCTTCTCTGGAGACATTCAAAACCCCACCTGGACACGTTCCTGTGGGACCTGCTCTGGGTGACCATGCTCTGGCAGGGGGTTGGACTGGATGATCTCCAGAGGTCCCTTCCAACCCCATCTCATTCTGTGATTCTGTAATACAAGGACAGGTGACGTGCAAACTGGACAGTGAGGTCTGCCCATGTTGTCACTGTTTATTTAAGTAAGATCAAGAGAAATTAGATTTACTGCTTGTTTAATTATGGGCTAAACTCTGAAAGCAACATGTCCTGAACTCAAGTGCACTTCACAAGTCTTTCTATTGAATTTTCTGTGTACTTGGGAGTTCAGTTTGTTTTCTTGAAGTGTGCAGTGCATTCCTGTGCCTTGGGAACTGCCTGTTCGCTTATGCATATTGAATTGCCTGAGGTCAGCAAGAGGTTCTTGCTTTGTTAGCTCCTGCAAAACTGATTTTTGCTACTGAAAGGCAGGTCTACAACTGGAAGAGTAATCTGTTGCTGTGCAGCCAGGAGAGTGACGCTCTCTGCTGGGAGTTTTACTGAGGTAGACCCGAGTGCGGTAGAACAGCCAGTAAACGATACAGTTTATGAACAGCTGAGGGCAGAGGCTGGAGATGCCCTATTTGGGGTGGCAAAGACTGCAGCGTGTTTCAGCTTTGATTATTCTAGTCCATGTGTGTCTGTCTGTTCTCTCTCTAGGGAGCCTGTGTATGGATATACACCTCTGATGGAAGCAGCTGCTTCTGGCCATGAGATAATTGTTCAGTACCTTCTCAATCATGTAAGTGTCTAAACAGTTCTCTGTAAAGCTGAAACTCTGTGGTTCCAGCCCTTAGAGAGGAAGAAACACAAATTTGACACCAGACTTCTTACAGTGTTATGTTTGATCCTTGATAACAGTCATCTCGAGTCCCAGACTTCCAGGGCTGTTCTCTGCTTTCTGAAGGCCAGTACTCTGATTTTGCACTGGCCCTGCATGACTAGGAGTGCGGTCTAACTGTCCACATGTAACTGAATAATGACTGAATTAAAAACCAGATAATGCAGTAATGTCTGTATTTTGCATGCTTGGTTTGCATGCTTGGGCTAGTGGGTGTCTCCTACTTCCAAAAGCAGTTTGGATGAGTGTGGATGTCTCCTGATGAGTTAATTAGTTTTTAACATCCCATTTTACTGGTTCAGAAGGAGGACTTTACTTACTTCCAGAAGGAGGCAGCAATGCAAAACATTTTTCAGAGAAAACAAACCAGTTCCCTATGGCAATGCACAAGAGCCATGTACCTGGGTTACTTGGCACTCAGGGACTGGGGAGACTGGATAATTAGAAAGGCAACAAGGTATTAGTGGAGCCTGAACTGTCTATCAAAGGTGAGACTGTATTTCTGATGGGTTTAGAATCATAGAATAGAATCATAGAATGGTTTGGGTTGGAAGGGACTTTAAAGATCATTGAGTTCCACCCCACCCTGCCCTGGGCAGGGACACCTCCCACCAGACCAGGTTGCTCCAAGCCCCCTCCAACCTGGCCTTGAACCCCTCCAGGGATGGGGCAGCCCCAGCTTCTCTGGGCAACCTGGGCCAGGGTCCCACCACCCTCACAGCAAATCTCCCCTCTTTCAATTTAAAACCATTACCCCTTGTCCTGTCTCTACACTCCCTGATAAAGAGTCCCTCTCCATCTCTCCTGTAGGTTTGGAGGAACCAGGACAATTCTTTGGCTGCCTTGTGTTTTTGTATGCAGTGCTCTCTGCTCTGTATGTTTAAAACATGTATTTTTTTCTACAGGGAGTGAAGGCAGATGTCAGAGATAACACTGGAGCCACAGCACGGACACTGGCCATGAAGTATGGACATACGAAGATCGTGGGGCTGATAGATTTGCATGCAGCCCCAGTGCCCAAGGTCTTCTGCAGGGGTCCAGGTAAGAGAGAGGTTTTAGCTTGTCTATTTTAAGATAGAACCTGAAGAGAGGTGCTTAATATTTTGAAAGTATGTTACTATGTGTATGGGGTAGTACTAGCTGGTCTGTCCTGGAAATCCCGGCACTTCTGAGGATGGGAGAGGCATGGATCCAACAATTTTGTCTACTGGCCCCTTTCTGACCTAGTTAAACGAGGGAGGGTAAAGCAGTTTAACATTTCTTTTTTATTTTCCACTGCATTTGTAGGACCAGTAGCAAATAAAGGGGGTAAATGACTTGCTATGCTGCTAACAATCTTTGTTTGAAATGCAGGAAAATACGAAGAGCTGAGTTCCTCAGATGAATCGTGTTCTGCTCCCCAGAGACAGAGACCAGTTCGTAGGACCAAGGGTCCCAGCATCCATGATGGACCCCAGGCTTTGGCTAAGATAACAGCGGTTGGCATCGGGGGAAAGAAGCAGTCTCGCTATGGTGAGAATAGCTAGCCTAATGGAGAGTCCTTTGAGGTCTCTCATATGCTTTGCAGCTATTTCTGTGCCAATAGTTCCTTCTTTTGATTTGGGATTCATGTGTGGCTTGTACAGAAACAGAGATAGTGAACACCATCACACAAAGCTATCCAGTCTTTGGTTTGAAAAGAAAACCCCTTGAACTCCCTTGTCGGGGCTGGATATTGATGCGTGGAACAGACACTGCTCTTACCTCATTTACTATTCCCCTGACTCTTGAGAACAGTCCAGCTTCCCTTTTTGAGGTAGGCTCAAAGATTTGAGAACCCTTCTCAGGCTGATGACAGAGGAAGCGGTTACACAGGCCAAGAAATCATTGATCATGAAAGTGAACTTGCTGCTCCTAGACCTGTCAGTTTTATTTTCACTGTTGCTTGAAATACTACTGAAAATGAGATTATAAACCTCTTGCAATAGAAGAGGATCATCCCAGTTCAGATATCAACTGCTGGATGCAGGGTTATGGGTTTTGTTTTCTTGTGTGTCATAGCCACAGGTATTTCTTGGGCTGATGACCTAGTTGTCGAGAATAGTCAAGAATATGGATTTAAAAGCATATTCAAAGTTCAGTTCATTCTCTTAATATGGATACGTACTATGCCATGGGCAGTGGCTGTATGGAATGATACTGTCAGCTTCTGAAACGATAGTGGGATGCTACTAGTGTTATCACACAGATGCAGAGGGGTTGGTTTTCCAGGGGGTGCTTGCCTGGGGATGGGACGTAGCTGGTACCTTGCTCTCTTGAGCAGATGTTTTTCCCTTTTGTTAGTTTGGTAGGAAGAGGAGAGGAAATGCTGAAAGCTGCTGTTTAAGGTGCGTCTCTGCTATGAAGCTGTTTCCTCTGACTTTTCAATGCAACCATCCCATCTAAGTCAAGAACAGCTGATGCGTATTTGTGTGAGGGAGGCTGTAGGCATTTGTATTTCTTAGTTTTTCTGTGTGCTTTTTGGAATGGAACCTGCTAGTTAAGAAGACAGTCTCTTTTGAGTATTTTCAAATCCCCGAGTGGTTTCTTTTCCTGCTGGAGCCTCCCTGGTAACTTCCATCCTAATCTTTATTGGTTCTCCCTTCCTCTTGCACACAGAGCAGGTCCCTCCTCAGGGCTACGTTACCTTCAATGATGATGGCAGCTGTGAAGCAGACAATATCCGGAACCGGGACGTTACCTCTCCAATTAACGAGCAGGATGTGGAGAGCAGCAGCAGCAGGGGTAAGTCGCTGTCTCGGAAAATAACCTGGCTTGCAGTGCCCACCAGGATGTGAGACCAGCCCTTTGACTTGCATGTTCCTTCTCAGCTAAGATGTTGAGGATTGGAGCATCTCTCATGAGGAAAGGCTGAGATCTGGGATGGTTTATCCTACAGAAGAGAAAAATAGTCTGAAGGGAAGGTGTAAAGAAGATGGAACAAGGCTGTTTTCAGTGGTGTCCAGTGACAGGACAAGAGGCAACGGGCATAAAGACAGGAGGTTCCTTCTGAATATAAGGAAATGCTGGGTTTTGGTTTTGCTTTTTACTGTGAGGGTGACTGCAACCCTGCTTGAGCAAGGTTTGGACAAGGTGACCTTCAGAGGTCCCTTCCAACCTCACCGTTCTGTAAAGCAGCACAAAGGAAGGATCTACAGGCAGTTCCTAAATTAATAAAGAAGAATGTGGCTCTGCAATGGCTCTGGGCTCAAGGAAAGGCCAGTACTGAACTTTACTAATGGGAGTGCAGGCTTGGTAGTAATAACCCACTTTTCCACCCCATAATGAAGAGCCTCACAAACACACGTGCTCAGCCTTCCTGTTCTCTGTGGTACTAAACAGACTTGGAGAAAGATGAGTGCCCAGTATCAGATGTGATATTTCTGTCTCAGAATTGTCTTGTGCCATGAGTGCTGTATATGAAGCTTTGCTCTGGGTTTGTCCTTCCTTTACACCTCCAGCAGGTTTTGCTGGTAACTGTGTAGCAAAAACAGCACTGAGTGTAAGGAAGCTGAACCTGAAACTTTTTTTTCCATATTCCTTTCCAGAGGATAACGTTTTCTTCACCAACAACTTAACAACCGTCAGGAGCAGCAGCAGCAGCAGTGAATGCCTCACCAAAGCCTTGGGGGTCAGCAGCGAAGGCTCCTTGGAAAGCAACGAGGTGGGGTTTTCAATTTTCTGTTCTCTGCCTTCAGCGTGGCCAGTGCTGTCCCCCTCCCACCCCGCTATGACTCTACCTCCACAGGAGGCTGCAGTACCAGGCTGGGTGAGGAGAGGTAGAATTACAGGGACAAGAAAACCAATTTCCGTATGATTTGCTAGAGGATAGCAGGTAGTATAGTTCAGCAGTGCTGTACTGGCATTTCTGAAGTACAGAGTTGTTGGTTGAACTTAATGATCTTAAAGGGCTCTTCCAACCAAAATAATTCTATGAAATGATTCTATAAAAGTGGAAGAAGTTGGAGGTTACTCAGTTGTTCAAGTCACAGCTCTGGGGCTGATGTACAGAAGGGCAATACAGCTAAACATGAGCAAAAGCCCTCTATCTTGGGGAGCTTCTAACAGGTGGAATCTCAGTGTATTGTGTTGACTCGGGGAGGATTCAGTGTTGTTCTTTGCTCTGGGTTGTGGCTCTCTAAGCTGGAATTGCAGGAGCCTGATACCATTCCATGGTACTGAGCTGTCATCCTGGGAGTGACTTGACTCAGCACTTCGTTAGTCTTTGCCTGTGTTTGTGGACCACAATCTGGATTTAGAGCTTGGGACTGGAGTCTGCACTTGTTTCCTGTAGTGATCCTGACATCTTTGCGTGATCTTCCTCGACCTTTATGTTTTATGGAGTTTTTTTCTTTCCTTTTCAGGATTCTGACCATGCAAACAGTCCCCCTTCTCGCAAACAAGCCAAGAGCTTTAAGATCAAGAATCGCTACAGCAACAGTGACAGCCAGTGGACCCACTGCCCGGGGAAAGCTGGGGGCTCTGGTCAGCACCTGATCCTTCCTGAGCCTCCTGCCTATACGGGGCCTCAGGTAACTATGCACAGAGAGATACCTCTGAAGTAATCCAGACCACGTCACGGTATCAACTTTGGGAGGCCTTTCCAAGGTTGTCTAAGCTGCTTTCTTGGCCTTCTCAGATAAAAGGGAAGTCGTCACCAAACCACCTGGGGTTCCAAACCTCTGCCCAAACTTAAATACTTGTGAAATGGCAATTTTGTGTACAAAGAACTGTCTGCTTAGGTGTTGCTGTTGCTTGGAGGGGTGTCCTAGACCCTCGAGCCTGTGGGTGTGCTCCCAGACACGTCTGTGGTGGGGGCCAGGGTAGATGGTGATGTGTGTCTCCTCTGCATTTGTTACAAGAGGCAGTGGCTGCAGCAGACGGGCCAGTCCTGTTGTGTTGTGTGACTGGAGAAGGGCAGTTAACTGGGGGAAGTAAGGATTGCTGCTAGAACCCAGAAAGCCATAACAGCAACATGAGGAAGCAGATGTTTATGGTGAAGAGGGATGGGTGATGCTTTTGTTTGTGAGGGTATAAATAAGTTTTTGTTTTGGACGGGCTGCAGGACCTGGCAACGTTCCTTGAGCAGATTGGGTGCCTGAAGTACCTGCAAGTGTTTGAGGAGCAAGATGTCGACCTCCGGATCTTCCTCACCCTCACAGAGAGTGATCTGAAGGAAATAGGCATCACGTGAGTGTCTGTAATGTAGTTCTTGCCTTTCCCCTTACAAACCGTGTGCACAACCTGGCCAGGAAAGTTTAGTGAGTGCTTTTGTGTTCTGGCCATCTCCCACACAGTTTCAGTATCCCCTAGTTCGTGGCTGCAACAGGCTCCTGCTTTTTGGAGGTTCCTTGGAAGAACCAGGAGACTGCAGAGGTCCTGGTGGCATCCCTTTGGGCCCGGGAACAGACAGTGCAGTGTTTGGTCCCTGACAGTTTGCTCTTCTCCCACCAGTCTGTTTGGACCCAAGAGGAAGATGACGTCTGCCATTGCCCGGTGGCACAGCAACGCTCGGCCACCCAGCGATGCCCTGGAGCTGGCCTACGCAGACCGGCTGGAGGCCGAGATGCAGGAGCTGGCCATTCAGCTGCACAAGGTCAGAAGTCTGCCACGAGCTGCTCAATGCCTTATCACACCGATATCAGTGATCGATAGTGTGTTTTTGTTGTGCCTCTAATGGTCTGGGGTAAAGGAAAGGACATAACTTTCAGTGTCCTGGTGTCAAGTAGATGAGGTAACACCGTAACTTCAGCTTATCTGCTCCTCCTCATCTGTGCTCCGTGCTCGTGGCGCGTTTGTCTCTTGTGTCCCATCCACCTGAGAACTAAAGGGTGAGTGGGAGGAATTGAACACCTACTATTTTTCACTCACTAGTGAGGTTGTGCAGCCAGTAGTGAACAGACTTCTGTTAATTTGGGAAATTGGGCCTAATAAGTATCTTTGCAAACAGAGAGGAAGGGGGAATTGGAACTGTGGGCTGGTCTTGGTGTGGAGAGAAGCTGTATTCACTGTACAAGCCTTATCCAGCTTCCTTTCCCACTGGATTGGGCTTGCTTTTGGAGGAACCCTCTGGCTGCCAAAGTCATTAAAATAGCAGGGACTCTGGGGATGTGTCAGAGCAGGCACACACAAGAGCGATGTACGGTACTCCCAGCCTCATCCTCCCTTCTGCTCCGCTGTAGAGGTGTGAAGAGGTGGAAGTGATGAAGGGCCAGGTGTGCCAGGAGCAGAAGCTACGTGCTGTGGCTGAGAGCTGTTTGATGGAGCGGGATGAGACCTGGAATGCCATCCAGTGCCAGCTCAGAGAGGCGCAGGCCATCACTAAGAATGCTGGAGTCCTACTGGATCAGATCAAGTAAGTCATTCCCAGGAAATGGCACTGAGGCTACTGGGAAACGGGATTTGGGCTGTGCAGAGATGAGAGGTCATACTGGCAGTCATACAGGTGGTGCTTAGGGGAAGGCAGGAGAGCTCTCCAGGCTTCTGAACCCATTTTGGATCCTGCCTGACTTTCTCTAGTGGAAAACCACAGCCACGTGAGCAGATGTGAAACCTTAATCAGATGTGTGAGCTGTAAATGGCCTGACTTTTCAGAGATGCTGAGTGCTCCTGTTTCAACTAGAAGGTGAAGGCTCTTGGCTGTTTGGAACCAAAAGGCCAAGTGCTTTGTTTGTGCTTGCATGAGACCCAGTGACCCAAGCATAACTTGGTGAGGAGGGTGAATGCAGGAAAGAGTTTCTACCTTCCAAACCATATTGAAGGACTTGCCATGTCTCGCCCTGAGTAGTGAAAAATACTTTCTTGCAACAGTGACACCTAACAGAAAAACCTGCCCTGGCTGTTCCCACCACTGGCCTTGAGTTCTCTCTTCCCCCACCTCCTAATATGTCTTTTGTTGGCTTTGTGGGGCTTTTCTCCCTGTCCCAGTTGGGTTCATGTCACGGGCCCTGTTCTGTCCCCTGATAACAGACATGTCCTTGAGGGTGGCCTTAATTCTACTGCTACAGATCCTGGCCCAACAGGGAATGGAGCCTGATCCCTACCAAGGCAGGGTGAACTGGGAATGGCTTCCAGAAGGACAGCGGAGCAGCTCTTCCAGCTCCCAGGGGCAGAGCACTTGTCTTTTTTCCCCCTGACTGAGGAGCTGTGGCTGATAGAGGGGCCCTGCCATGCTCTGAGGATACACTGTTAGAACTGAAGGTGTGATGATGTTAGCCAGAGAACTTTGTGCCTCTCTTGCTTTAACCTGATGCCTGTCCTGAGGTAGCTTCATTTCCCTGTTAAAAACCTTGCATCAGGCTTGATTTTTTTTTTTTTTTTTTGTATAAACCAGGCACAGCCCCTGGCTTGGGCTTTCTCACCCCGCCCCCTCCTTCTCTTCTCCCCCCGCAGCTCCTCTGTGGACAGGGGCAGAGATTGCTGTGGAGATGGGGCACAGTGGAGAGCGCCCCGAGCTTTGTCTGGGGCACGTCTTCCTCTTCCTGGGAAGGAACAAGGAGCAGTTTGTAACCCAGGGCGTTAGATGCGGTCCCTCGGCAACCCCAAGCAGGTACTTTGCAGGATGTAGGAGTGCACAGACCGGCATGTTGTGTCCAAAAAGTGTTCCCCGGGTGCTTCTGATGGGCTTTGTCTTTGTTCGGCAGATGCTGTCAAGCAGAGCTGTCCTCCCGGCTAATGCCAGAGCCGATGGTCGGCAGAGCGCTGGACACGAAGGCGCAGCTGGGAACCAGAGAGAGCAGGCGGCCCGGTGAGCGTCCGGGTGAGGAAGAGCTTATCAAACTATGGGCACAGGGAATGGGTAAACTGTGGGGAAACCCCAGAACAAGCTACGTTCTTGTCTGTCTTTGCTGAAAGGATGAAGTTAGAAGTGATTTGGAAACAGATGAGCAGCCAAGCTCTTAAATTGAATGTAAAAAAACTTTTTGCTGAGGGAAAGCACTCAAAGCACTTGGTACATTTGGACTCGAATTGCTGCAGTGTTTCTCAGCAACTTTTATTCTTAGCAAGTGGGAAGTTTTGGGGTCTGGCAGGTGTTTGTGGCTAAAAATGCAGAGCTGTAGCGGAGGCACCCGTGGCAGCCCTGCTTCATAGGCCTGTGGCTTCTCCTTCCTGCGCTGCGGCCTGTGGGCTCCTCGGGTGCGTTCCCCCACTGTGCACCGGAGCAAGGGCTGAATGGGCCGCCACGGTTGGTTCCCTAACCCGGCCTGGGGGGCTGTTCTGTTTGGTCTGTGGGGTGGAACTGCGGTCCGTGGCTTGGCAGGCTTGGCCCACCAGCTCCTCATCATGAGGAGTGAGCAAATGATCCTGCTGCCCCTGACGCTCTTCCAGAGACACGCTCTTTGCTGCTTGTGTTTTAAAAGTGAGACAAGTAGAGATTCTGTTGATTTCTATCCACTGCACTGAATCTCTTTAGACTCTCTTAATATATGGCCCACCCAGTATAAAAAAAACCCACCATTGTTCCTAAGTGTTGGAATTGCCAGAAAACCCCCTCAATTTGTCACGGGCAGTTCCAGCTCTGTCCCCTGTGACCCAGAACCCCTCACTGGAGCCGCTTTGGGTGTGGATGCCTCACAGCAACACCAAACCCTTGTCTCCACTCTGTCACAGAGAGCGTGCAGAGTGATTAAATGTGTGGTTCCTCTTCCTCACAGTGCTGGAAGGATGGCCGCCTTCTTTGAAGTCCCTGAGCCTGCCTGAGCTGTCAGCTGTCCTGGAGGAGCGTGTGGGAGAAATGGGTAAGGTGGAGGGGGACTCTGGCCACCTGAAGTGGCTGTCTGGCTGGAGGGGGAGGCACAGCTGGGCTGGTTTTTGATGATTTAGCAGTGGTGGGTTGGTGGGAGTTGTTAGGTCCCTCCTCATTCAGGGAAGTTTCCAAGCTCTGAAGTTAGTGCTGGCGTTTTCTTGACGCTTAATCTCCCTGCAGACCTTGGGCTCTGCCTCTTCCTCTGCTGACAGGTCCAGGATGAGAGAAGGGGGTATGTGCCCCTTCCCTGCATCTCTCCTGCTCCATGGTCAGAGCTGCTTGTGAAGTGGCTCCCACAACTTGTGTCCTGGTCTCCTGATGACAGGAACCTGTTGCCAGTAACAGGCAGAGAGTAGAAACACTCCTGTTCTCAGGGCAGTGGAAGCTGCAGGGGAGAAGGCAGCATGGAGGCAGGGAAACAGGAGTCTAAGTCTATTGCTGGCACTGATTTTATTTTTTTTTTTTCCCTTTTGGTTTGTCCTCAGGAAAAGCTCTGCAGACTGTGACTCAAAACCTCCAAAAGCTCCAAGCCCCGGGCCAGAGCGGGCAGAGCTGGCTAGAGCCATAACGAAGCAGGAGGGTGAGTGGGAACTAATGACAACCACAGGGCTGTGACGTTGAGGGGGGACATCATTCCTCGCAGCAAGTGACAGCCATCTCCTGAGTGAGCACTGGGCACAAGCAGAGCCTGCACACTGGGGCTCTGCTCTAACTGGTCCTTCTGTGCCCTCTGGTTGGTTTTCCCTTTGGAAAATCCTTAGTCCCCTTGTCCCTCTGCCCCACTGAAAGGGTGACTCTCCTCTTTTTCTTTTATTTCTTGGAAGAATACTGACGTCGGGTGACACTTCCACCCGGAAGCTGAGTGTGCCTGGGAGAATGAGCGCAAGGGCCGTGCTGGCAGCACCGCAGCGCTGCTGAAGGTGCCACAGCAGCTGATGGATGCATGGAAGAAGGTCTCGGCCATCGGAGAAGGTGCCTGGGAGAACGAGGGACAGCAGAAGACAACGACCCAGCAGCAATTTGGGCCTGACTCTTTTCTGGGTTCCCAGGATCGTTGTTCATACCCAAAGGTTAGGTTAAGAGGAGAAGCACTGAGCCCAAAAGGTTTATCTGCCTTAAGCTTCCTGCAGCCCTTGTCATTCAGGGCTGTGTGGTGTTAGAAAGCTGACGGTTGCTCACGGCAATCCATTATCCTTTTCCACATCCTATTTTTCCCCAAGACCTCTGACACTTGCCCTGGCCCCTTCTGTGCCGTGTGGATTGCTCAGGAGGTGATGCAGAAAATGTACCTGAGGCAATAAGGGAGGGGGGTTTGCTGTGGATGGGTAAAGTGAGTAGAGTTTATAACACTTGGCTCGTTGAATTGCAGTGAAATTCATGCAGCCTGACTCCGTAACCCTCCTGCCATCCCAAATCTCTGCTTCAGAACCTCTCCCTCCAACTAGCCCACCCGGCTTGGGTTCAGATTCTTGCCACCCCCCCTCGGGGGGTTGATTGATCATGTTATTCAGTCCCAACCAACTGGTTTTTGTGGCCAATGCTTTATGGCAGAGGCTCTGTCTGGTTTGTCAGTGCCAAGAACCCAATGCTGCCAGTGGTTGTGAGGCAGATGTTCCCCTGGAAGGACATGAGAGGGAAGAAAGAGCTTGAGACTGTTCAGTCTCCTGTGCCTTGAGGCAGAGCGAGAGCAGAGGGACAGATCTGTCCCACATGGGAGAGGGACAAAAGAAATCCCACCCCAGATGTAGCTGCGGTGCATATTTGGTCCTCGACCACTGCCTGCCTTTGGTTTCCAGGCTCTAGTGTTTGGAAATAGCTCTGCCAAGGCATTTTTGTGTTGGGGATGTGGGTGCTTTCAAAGGGTGGGCACGTGGTGCAGGAAGAGGCTGCCTCCCCAGAGAGACTGTTCTGTCTCTTGGAGCTGGGTGAGCGGCCACAAGGGCTCTGGTGACAGTTATGTTGATGTAAAACTGGTTTCCAGTGACTTTGTTCCCGTGTATTGCTGAGTCCTGGGGGTGTGGAAAAAACCACAAGCAGCAAGAGCTGAAGTCTGTGAGTCTGGAAAAATGGTGGTGTTTTTGCTGGGAAGGGGAAGAAACTGTGTATTCCTTCTGAGTTTAGTTTTTTTGGATCTTGATCGCAGATGCCAAAATATATAAATACCTTCTGGCTCCATCCCTTGAGCTGGTAATCCCTTCCCAGCAGCTCCCTGGGACCAGGCAGACTGGAAAGCTGTATTTGGTGAAGGTGATGCCTCGTTTGACTGTCCCACTGAACTGGGGGACAGAACTGGGCCACCCAGGCAGGTATGGCCTGCTCTGATGTGATCCTGCCCCACTGGTGGCTTGTGGGGGCCTGGCAGCTGCTTCCTATTTGCGTTTAACTCTTAAACTTAATTAGGAATGCTAATTTTTTTCATCTTTAGCAGATAACATTGGGGGTGTGCACATGGGCATCTGGTGGTGTGGCAGGAGCGGGAGAAGGCTGCAGAATTCTCCCTGAAAAATTAGTTCTGGTGAGGTTGGAGCATCCCTGAAAGCTTCTTGGAGTATCGGGGTGGTGCTGGGAGGAGCATCTGGGGCTTTGTCCTTCATTTCTCGTTGCTGGAAGAACGGTGCAGGGGCGTCTGCACTAGCACAGGGTTGTCCCTTGGAAGCCCAGACTTGAATTCAAGGCAAAAAAAGGGGGGAAAAGTTTTCATAGAAGGAAAAAAAAAAAAGTTAAATAAAACCACCCCAAAAACCCAAGTGAAAGGGGCTGGGAGTATCGGGAGAGGAAGGGAAGCTCTGGCTCAGCAGTGCCTTCAGAGGATGAAATGTGGGTGGCTGGAAGGAGGGACTACACAGAGGTGGGGCTGGCTTTTGCTGGGTCACAGGGTGGAAAAAAAGGGGGGTTTGGGGGGGGGGGGGGTGAGGTGGTACCCGCAATAGATTGTAGTGCTGTAGTGTAGGGGGAGGTGAGAGGCAGCAGCGTCTGTGTGAAGGAAAAGGAGAGCCCGGATGTAAAGGTTTATAGGGGTCCTGGAGCAGCCCCACGGGGACACCGGGGAGGGGACTTTATAGAATTGTGTCTCCTTGAGGAGACAACCCCTTAAATGGAGGATGTTTAGCAGCTTTTGTTGCTGAAAGGGTGGCTGTGGAGGGTGTCTGGGGCTACCCTAAGGCAAGCTGTCCCAATAAAATACTATTTGCTCACTTGGATAAAATAATAAAAGCTGAAAACCTGTTTCTGGTGTGTGTGTGTCTCGGGAGGGAGCTGGAGTTGTAGAATCATGGAAGAACCTCCCTGATTTATTGCAGGACAATCGGGGACTAGGTAGAGCTTCCTCTCCCAGGTGCTTGTGTGCTGAGGGGTCTGGGGCTGCCTTGTCCATGGCTCCTGGTGGTGCAGTAGGTCGGTGGGGGAATTCCTGGGGTGAGGAAGAGGATGCACAGGTAACACGGTGTGTGCTCCCCTGAGGCCTCAACGCTTTTCTTCCTGCTAGGGTGTTGCTACTTTTGCCCCCAAAAGGTCCCAGTTGCATGATAAAAGTTGCCTCTGCACTAATTCAGAGATGAGTTCAGGCCTTGGTGGGTTGTGTTGGGCTCCCCAGTTCAAGAAGGACAGGGAACTGCTGGAGAGGGGACAGCAGAGGACCGCAAAGATGATGAGGGGCCTGGAGCATCTCTCTGATGAGGAAAGGCTGAGGGACTTGGGTCTTTTTAGTCTGGAGAAGAGCAGACTATAAATACTGAAAGGGTGGGTGTCAGGAGGATGGGGCCAGTCTTTTTTCAGTGGTGCCCAGTGACAGGACAAGAGGGAATGGGCACAAACTTGAACACGGGAAGTTCCATCTAAACACGAGGAGGAACTTCTTCCCTGTGAGGGGACAGGCTGCCCAGAAAGATGGTGGAGTCTCCTTCTCTGGAGACATTCAAACCCGCCTGGACATGTTCCTGTCCAACCTGCTCTGGCAGGGGGTTGGACTGGATGATCTCCAGAGGTCCCTTCCAGCCCCATAGCATTCTGTGATTGTGTGCTGGCATTTCCCCCTCAGGATGAAGCGCTGGTCTTGTGTCCAGCTCTGCTCTGAGCTGCTGGTGTGACCCTGCTCTCCTAAACCTTCAGCCAACATCTCATTTGTCCCTGATTCCAGGCAGGCAAGAGGACACCCTTCAGCAACGATCACAAAAGGTTTTAAATAGGGCAAGGTAAAAGTCTCTTTCTGGTCAAAACCAAAGCTCTTGGTTTATGTCAACACCCATTAAGCTGCCATGGGGTTTAGACTGGTGGGAATGGAGCAGCGTCTCTCTCGGGTCCCTACCATCTCAGTCCTACTGTGTCCCCAGGGATTCCTCTCTCCGTACCCAGCTTTGGAACTTTGGAGAATACCTGGAAGCACTGATTCCTCAGGGAGACCACCTTAGCTCTCAAGAAGTGGGACAGCTTGGTCCTCCTGGTGCCGTGTGGCCTCTTACGCTGGTGCCAGGCTGCTGGAGCCCTCCGGTGAAGAGCAGAGAATCCAGCCAGCCATCCAGCTCCTCTCTGGGAGAAACGGCCTCCTCCCTTGCTCCGTGCGTGATGGCTGGGATGTGATTTGTGTTGCTCTTTGTATCGTTTATCCCTATCGTGTTTTATTTTTCTACTTTACCTCCTCAAGTGACCTGTAATGGAGTCCTGGGGAGGGGAACGTGGTCCTACCTCCAGGCAGGGGCGTTGGGTGCCCCGTTTAACACCCCTGTAACTGGGAACGCGTGTGCTCAAGCGCAAACTGGTGCCCTCGCGTCTACAGCTGCGTGCAGCTGGGCGCCCCCAGAGCAGACAGAAAAAGAACCGTATTTGCTGAAAAATAACTGTTTATTTACATCTGAAAAGAGAGTTAATGTATAAAATGGTCTCACGGGGGTGACATCCATCCGGGAGAAGCTCCTCTGTGACTTCCCCCAGCCTTGAGCTCGGTCCAGCCTCTCTCCTTCCTGGGCTCGAGGGGACCCTCCTGGAGACGCTGCGTCTGCCAGAGGCTCTTCCCCAGCCGGCAGCGATGGGGCTGGAGATGGAGAACCACCCGTGTCCGCTCGCGTGTGGTGGAGACTAAAAGCTGCTTTCTCCTTCTTGGGGTGGCCTTTTTGGCAAGGTTAAAGCGTGGCGCGGTAGGAACGGGCCGGGCAGCGCGTCTGTCCTGCTGCTGAAGGCAAGAGCGAGGGGAGCGGGGTGGTGGTGGTGGCATCTGCTGCTGCTCTGGGCTCTCGGAGGAGGGCACCAGGGCCAGTCTCAGGGGAAAGGAGCTGTGAGCCAGATGTGTGCAGCTGTGCGTCAACGGCACCGCTCAACGCCAGGCGGCCTCGGAGGGAGGTGTAGCTGCTGCTGGGGTTCCCCGGGGTCACCAGGCTGCTGGGCAAGGCGGGGGGCACCTCCGCTTTGGCGCCCTGCTGGAAAGCAAACATCTGGAACTCCAGGTGTTGCACAGCTGGACCCAAAACACCCAGCTTTTTGCCAGCAAAAAGGTTCCCGGCGTGGTTCCTGCTCGGGACTTCACAGCTCTCCCTGCCACCACGCTGAGCGGTGGCTGGGACTGGGACGCGGGGGGGAATCCCAGCCAGATGGGATCGAGTCCTTCGCTCTCCCTTGGGATTTTCCCCCGCTGCCGAAGGAGAAGCAGCGCAGCCCTTAGCGCCTGGGGTAAATACAACAGTCATGGTGCTGTGGGAAAGGCCGTGCTCTGCTCCCTGCAAAGGGGGGCTCCGGGGGGGCTCTGCTGCAGGAGGAGCTCGGGGAGGAGGAACGCAGGGGGTCCTGTGCAGCGAGGGGGGGCGGCCGGGGCAGAAGCAACACATCCCTACGGAGAGGAGCTTTGCAGGCTGACTCTGGGATGGAAGTTTCAGAGCTCTCAGGGTGTTGTTGAGGTGGTCCTGGACCTTGGACCTTGCAGGTCCTCCTCTGCAAGGAGAGCAGGAAGGTGGTGGAACGGTGCTGGCGTGGTCCAGGGTGCATCAGGAGGGGTTTGTTCACCCGGGTACCGGGGCAGCAGATCTGTGCAGCAGTGCTGGGCTGAGCAGCGTCTCCCGTCCCCTGCTGCTTGCCCCCTTCTGCTAGCGCTGGCCAGGCTCCTTCTCCGGCCACCACCTCCTGCAGGTCCCCAGGTCGGTGTGGATGGGACGGGGGTTTTCCACGTCTGGTGGATGCCAACAGAGGTAGGCAATGGTGTCCAGGCAGCAGTAGAAAGCAGCAGGAGCATCTCCCCAAGCCCAAGCAAGGTGAGGCTCTTCTGAGGGGGCAGCAGTGTCTGGGATGAGCCAAGGTGCCTGCCTGCCCCTCGGACCGCAGCAGGGGGATGTCGCCTCCAACTCCAGGGCTCTCAGGTGTGGCACAGCCGTGACATTGGTCCCAGCCTGGCCATGCTGGGTGGGTGCTGCCGCAGCACAGCTTCCCCGTGCCCCAGCTGGACCTTCGTGGCCAGCAGCCCCTCTCCTCGGGCTCTGCGGGGCCAGTCATCCCATCATCACTGGGCGCAGCAGAGCGCTGGGTGGTCGAGCTTCCAAAGCTGCCACTTCTTCTTCATCTCTGACTTCACCTGCCGCGGTGGGGAGGAGAGTGGGGGCTTTTCCCTGGCCATGCCCTCCCCAACACCCCATGCAAGGCAAGGCGGGGGGACGGCAAAGCCACCAGCCGAGGCAGGGCTGTGCAGGAGAAGCCACAGAGGGTACGTTACCTCCTTATTGGCGAAGCAATAGAGCACGGCCACCAGGAAGCCCTGGAGGGAGAACAGGGCAGTGAGCCCCCACCGCCCCCCCCTCTCCTGGGGGGCTGGGATGGGCTCAGTCTCCCCAGGCTGCTTTTAGGGCTGAGGGTCCCCCTGCCACCACTGCCCTGGAGAGCACCCACAGCACGGGAGCCACCATCACATCCTCAGCAATGGGGCTGGGGGTGGAAGAGCTGGTGTCCCCCTCCCTAAGCCCAGCCACGAGCTGGGGCACCGTCAGGAGAGGGATCGGGAAGAAGGACCCCTAAATTCCTTCTCCGTGGTGCCCAAGGCAGATCAAGGACGTGTCACGGTCCCACCTTACCTGGAAGGAGTTGAGGAAGAGGGTGAAGAACACCTTGACGTAGCGCAGGATGCCTGTGGTTTGCTCATCGGTGGCAAAGATGAAGACGACCTCGTGGATGCCGAAGAGGGGGATGAGGGTGAGGGTGGCTTTGGCCAGCCTGAAAGAGCACAAGGGGTCCCCTCCAGCAGCACGTACTAAAGGGCTGGAGCACACGTGTGCGCGAGGACCGACTCCTAGTTACTCTCAGGGTGGTCATCTAATGATGTGTGGGATGGAGGGGAGGGCAGAAGAGCATGTGGAGGTGGCACAGACCCAGGAACAGGACCAGGAGCAGGGAGGACCCATCACCAGCCGCCCCCTCCCTCCGTCTCACCGCAGCTTGTAGTCTGTGTAGCCCTTCTGGTTGGCGCGGAGCTTGGCCAGGATCACCTTGAGGATCCGCATGAAGATCAGCAGGTTGATCTGGCCGGGGGGAGACAGCATGGGGCACACATAGCCCAGCACCCCCACCCCTCGCGGCACCCCCCAGCTGCGGTACATGCCCTTGGGGACCACAGGAGATGACAAGCCCCGTGGTGCCAGGTCCCCAGGACTGCTCTTCGTCCTCTCCCACCATCCCAAAATCCATGGTAGGAAGCAGCAGGGGCCACCCTTCCCTAGGGCTCAGCACAGCCCCCCCTGCACAGACCCTCAGAGCCTGGAGAGGGGGGGGGAGGGTCTCCTTCCCCCCCACAATGGGGGTTATCGAGCTGCTGCAAAAAAACCAACCCCATGCGCAATTAGCATCATTCCTTGGGGGCCAACCCCTCCCTCCTGGGAGCTGCCCCCCCCTCCCTGGAGCCAGGGGTCGAGCTGCTGTTCTCGGGGGCTGGCGAGTGCCCCCCTACCAGGGAGGCGAGCAGGATGGGGATGCGGATGATCCACCAGTAAGCCATGTTCTCGTTCAGCGCCCAGCACCTGCCCGGGGGAGACACAAAGAGCACCGCCATCACGTCGTGCCCGGGGTGGGGGGGTGCAGGATCTGTTCTGCTCCCCAGCAGACCCCAGGGCTGAGCACCCCGGTGGGACACACACACAGACCCCCCCACACCCCCCATCCCTCCCCACTCACTCCGCGTTCTCCTTCAGGTACTTGGCGGCCATCCAGGGCACCACGAACACCACGGGGGTCCCTGCAAGTCACACAGCAAACCCTGTAAAACCAAGCACCCACCTGAGCTGAGAAACCAGCCCCGAGGAGGGGAACACCGTGGGGACACCCAGGGTCAGCAGAGCCGCCCCCCCCTCCCTCCCCCCCCACCTCCTTCCCAGGGCCAGTTTGCCGACACCGGGTACAGCCCCCGTCCCCACCGCACGCCTGGGTGGCCCCTACCCCAGCCCAGGTAGAGGTAGAGCCTGTAGTAATTCTTCTCGGAGAAGACGGCCCCGATGAGCAGCTTGTAGAGGTAGACGGCTTCCACCAGGAACCAGTAGTGGTTGGCCAGGATGCAGTACTGCATCAGCACCTGCGCCGCACGGCAGCCCAGCGCCGCCTGCCAGAGGAGACCCGCTGTGGGGCTGGCAGCTTGCTCACGGGGACACGGGCACCCCGAGAGCTCGCCCACGGGGACGCGGGCACCCCGAGAGCTAGCCCAGAGGGTGCACAGGCAGCACGGGCACCTGAAGAGCTTGCCCACGGGGTGCATAGGTACCCCAAGAGCTCACCCCCATGTGGACGGGCACCCCAAGAGCTCACCCATGGGGTGCAAGGGAATCCCAAGAGCTCGCTCACCAGGTGTAAGGGTACCCCAAGAGCTCATTCACTGGGTATATGGGCACCCCAAAAGCTCACCCACCAGATGCACAGGCAGCACGGGCACCCCAAGAGCTCACCCACGGGGGCATGGGCACTCCAAGAGCTAGCCCAGAGGGTGCACAGGCCCCCCAAGAGGTCGGGTACCCCAAGAGCTCACCAACAGGGTGCAAGGCCACCCCAAGAGCTCACCCACCAGGTGCACAGGTATCCCGAAAGCTCTCCCACTGGGTGCATGGGCAGCACAGGCACCCCAAAAGCTCATCCATCAAGTGCAGGGTGATGCCCAGCAGGTTTACGGACACCCCAAGAGCTCACCCACCAGGTGCTGGGGGCTCCATGGCCACCAGCACCCAGCTGCACACCCTCCCACCCCAGGGCAAGGGTCTCCACCCTAATTCCAGCCCAGCATCGCACAGGGCCCCCCCCGGGGGTGGCAGCGCTTGCCTCGTGGCTCAGCAGAGCCTCCCAGTCGGCCACCTGCACCAGCTCCATGCCCCAGCGCTTCTCCAGCAGCGCGTCCTTCACCATCACCGAGGTCGCCCGCAGCCCGAAGGAGGCGAAGAGGTTGGCGTGGATGTAATTCCTGGTGCAGTGGAGCTTCCTGCCAAGAGCGAGGGTGTCAGGTGGGGTGGTGGGGGCACCCCTTGGCTCGGCCATCACTGGCCAGGAAGGACAAGGGGCAGGACCACGTCCCCCCGTCTCTCCTACCTGAAGACGGTGAGGACGAGCAGGGCAGAGACGAGGGTGAGGAGCGAGAGCGAGTACCCCACGGTGTAGAGCACCTTGAAGCTCACCATCAGCCGGCGGGCACCCTCCTGCAGGTGAGCACCGTGCCAGTGAGCCCGGGCGAGCAGCCCCTGCCCGTCCCTGCCCAGTGGCCGGGCTGGGCCACCCCACCTCCTCCGTGGTGGACTCCATCTCCTCGCACTGGGAGTAGTCCCGCCAGGGCTGGCTGCCGTTCACCGTCACCCACTGCCCGTCGGCGCCGCACCTGCGACTCACCTGCCCGTGTTTCACTGCGGACACGAAGCACCGGCGCGTTCCCCTCGGGCTCCCCCCCAAGCCCCTCTCCTGGGACCACGGGTGGGACTCTGCTCAGCCCCAAAGAGCCTCTTCCAGGGTGGGCTCCGCTCTGTGCCCCACGTGTCCCCTCACCCCCAGGTCTGCTCGTGGGTCCCTCTCCCCCCCCGCCCCCGGCAGCTTGTGGGAGGGGAAACCCCGAGAACCTCTCACCCCCCAGCAAGGCTCAGCCCCAGCTCCCCTCCAGCTCTGGGGTGGCAGAGGGTCATTGTCACCTTTCTCAAACCAGGGCAGGTAGAAGGGGCAGGAGACATTGACGGCGGTGCCAGGGCTCCCGTCGGGCCAGCAGGCGTACATGTCGAATGTCCGGTTGCAGAACAGCCCTTCCAATGGCAGCACGGTGGGGAAAAGCAATGGTCAGACCCTGGTGGCATGGGCACATCCATCCCTGCCACCC
Source organism: Numenius arquata (assembly GCF_964106895.1). Taxonomy (NCBI): domain Eukaryota; kingdom Metazoa; phylum Chordata; class Aves; order Charadriiformes; family Scolopacidae; genus Numenius; species Numenius arquata. The sequence continues at coordinate 16,863,287 of NC_133589.1, read as the reverse complement.
CAGCCCCACTGCCAGCATCTCCAAGGGGGTTGGCATCACCCCTGGTACCCCACGCCAGCCTTGGGCATCTCATCCGAGATGTGAAGACACCCACCAGCCCCGGGCTCATCCCTCCATAGGTGACCAGCGTAGAGGATGCTGGAGGAGGGATAAAACCCAGCCCTGGCCATCACCCGGCTCCACGTGTCCCCACGTCTGACCCCAAGCCGGGGCACAGCTGGGTACCTGCCGGGTAGGGCTCGCTCGCCATCCTCCTCAAGCACTCGTCACGGTACCGCATCCACTCCTCAAAGGTCTTCTCCAGCACCTTGGCCCCACCATTCTGCAAGCCCAGAGACAGGTCAGAGCCTCCAGCTGGCTGCCACGCTGCCCTGCCCACCCCACTGCGGCACCTCGTGTCTCCCCACGCCGGCTGCCTGCATCCCCAGCATCTCAAGGTGGGCAGGAACACGCGATGGAGCCAGGACCGAGCCTGTTCTCAGTGGGTCAATGCCCAGTAGTGCCAACCCCGCTGCCCCATGGGCCGTCCCCAGCTTTTCCCTTACCGGCACGGAGGAGAACAGGCACATCCAGGCAAGATGGACGAGGCTGCACCGGTAGCCGGACCCAAGCACATCCCTCATGGCTGCCCCGCCAGCCCGTGGCCGGCGTTCCCTGTGCAGGGGCGCGTCTTGGGCTGAGCTGGGGACCCAGACCCTGGGTGAGAGGCGGAGGACTGAGGATAGCACAGCTCCGCGGGCCACCCACACCGGTGTGGACGAGGAGATGCACTCCCCGAGGCAGCAGAGGAGAAATGTGGTGTGAGTGCCAGCCGCAGGCACGTCCTGGGTTGCCACAGCCCCCAGTCACTTCTCTGCCAGAGCCAAAACCTCGGGGAGCATCAGGCAGAGCAGCTTCCCCTGGGGAGCGGGGGCATAATTGGATCACACCTCTTGGCCGATCCTGGCCAGCCCCCACGCCACCACTGCCAGCCCCCAGGGCAGCTGGCAAGCAAGTGGGCTGTGACGCTGAAGCCGGAGGGGAGCAAAAGCCACCCTGGTAACCGATGTGACAGCCCCCGCGCCACCGCTGCTCACCCCAGGCCGGTGGCCAGCACCCCATGGGAGGCCTGTTGCCATCAATCCCTGGGAAGGGGCCAGGGCTGCAGGGACAACCCCAGGGGAGGGCAAGGAGACCTCTGCGGGGACTCCCCTGGGACAAGCCGTGCCTCCCCCCACCCCACTGCCTGCCAGCCGGGACGGGACCCCCCCCAAATCAGCTGCACCCCATCACCTCCCGGCACCCTTCCTGCTCGCAGCCCCCTGCCCTGCACAGCCCAGCCGGGGGCTCCGGGGGGGAGAGGCAGCCCGGGCCCCACCAGGGCTCCCCGGTACAGACGGCCCCAGCCCGGGCCCCCCCGGACTCCCCATCGCTCCAGGCTGGACAACCCCAGCCCGGGACCCCCCGTCCAGCACGGACACCCCCCGGTCTGCGCCCACCCGTGCTTCCCGGCCAGCACGGATGCTCTCCGGTCCCCGTACCCCCCCCCGGGGCTCCCCCGGGCTGTCCCGCTCGGTGCCCGCGGGGGTCCCTCTCCGCCCGGGCTGGGCCGCCTCCCTCCGCCCGCTTACCCTGCGCGGCGGCGGCTCCGCAGCCCCGGTACCACCGGCAGCCCCGGTACCACCGGCAGTCCCGGTGTTACCGGCAGCCCCGGCTCCGCGACGTGAGCGCGGCGGCGATGGAGCGGCGTCTGCAGCGCGGCCGCCTCCCGCCAGCGCCGTGCCCCGACGGGGGTGGGGGGAGTTTGGGGGGGCGGCACCGCCTCCCGGGGCTCGGGCCGCCCCGACGGAGCTCCGGCACGGCCCCCACGGAGACCCCCCCGTTGCATCACACGAGGACCGGGATGAGGGTCCAGGTTCAGCCCCACCGGAGGTCCCCGGTTGGGTCACACGGGGACAGGGGTGGGGGTCCCCAGTTGGGTCACACAGAGGCAAGGATGGGGGTTCAGCCCTGCCCGGGGTCCCCGGTTGGGTCACACAAGGAACAGAGATGAGGGTCCAGCCCCGCTGGGGGTCCCCAGTTGGGTCACAGGGATGAGGGTCCAGCCCTGCCTGGTCACACGGGCAGGGGGATGGGGGTCCAGGCCCACCAGGGGTCCCAATTGCATCACAAAGGGATGGGGATGTGGGTCCATCCCTGCTTAGGGTCCCCAGTTGTATCATGCAGGAATGGGGATGAGGGTCCAGCCATGCTGAGGGTCACCAGTTGTGTCACACGGGGACAGGGAAGAGGGTCCAGCCCTCAAACTGGGGGTCACGGGGATGGGAACGTGGGTCCAGACCCCCTTGGTCTCCCCCAGAGCAGTCCATGCAGCCCCAGGGAGGGTCAAAGGAGTCACAGGAGTCTTTCATCCCCAGGTTTGGCGTCCCGATGGCTGTCCCCTGGCTGGGTGCTGTGGGGTGGTGGCACAGCGGCAGCCCCTCGCTGTGCAGAGCCCTGTGCCCGCAGGGTGGGCTGCCAGGGGCCACACTCCCCTGGGGACAAGGAGCGGGTGGCCCTGGGGACAATGCTGGATCTGGCACAGGGACACAGCCCATGACACAGGTCCCATCATCCGGCCCCAACACTGGGGAAACCACAAAGGCAGGGACAAGCCGTGGGACAAGCCTGGTAGCCCTGGCCATGCTGCCTTCCCGGCCACCCCACATCCTCGCAGTGGGGCGGGAACGGGTCTGTGCTGACCCACAGCCCAGTGAAGGGCAGGTGAAGGTGGTTTTCCCATCAGTGGAGCAGGTGGAGGAGATTTCAAGAATGGCTGGGCCCTCCCTGAGAGCCCCTGGAGACCCTCCAAAGACCAGCAGTGGAGCCCCCCCCAGGCTCCCACCTCCCTTCCAGCCCCGGCTGGAGAAAGCGGCTTGAGCCATCGTACTCTGGGACATCGGTGCTGGCCCTGCCCCGCAGCAGGACATCCTACTGATACCCTAAAGCTGCTAGAGGCTGAATGCATCAGAAAATGCGTTTATTCTGCAAAAAATGGGGATGTTTACCCTGAAACCGTTGCGGTGGGCTCAGAGCAGAGACAGCGATTCAAAGGGATGAGGAGTTGCAGCCGTTGCTCTATCGAAGCCAGCGGTGTCCGGTTATTCCAGGTGAAAAATAACCCCTTGGAGAGCAGCCCGTGGTAATGGTTTGCTGGTTTGGGGGGAAACCAAGCCCTGGGGTGCCTTTCTCAGCACGAGCTGCCCCTGGGCCCTTTCTGGGGCCTCTCCACCCTGTTGCGTTTGCTTGTAAGCAGATTATAGTGCTTTTTGTGAGGCCGCTCCTCGCGTACAGATGGAAAGCTAAAAATAATGCACTTGAGATTTAAAGAGTGGAGCCTGGGTGGGTTCTGGCTGGATGTGCCTGCTCCCAGGCTCCCTGATGCTGGCGGGTCCCCGGGTGAGGTGTGGGTCCGTCTGTGGGGTCCCAAAGCCCCGTTAGGGAAGGGGAGGCGACCGGGGGGGATGGTGTTTGGGGGTGAGTTGTCCCCTTGAGCCCCTCCGAGCACCGTGGTGGTGGGAGGGCTCTGGTCTCATGCACGGGGAGAGTGGGTCCTTCCACCCCTGCGGCCCTTCCCACCTGGGAAGCTGAGCTGGGGAGCAGCCATGAGCTCCTCACCCACCCCTGGATGCTCTCCTGGGGGCTCCGGAGAGGTGTGGGTGTTTGCACCCCACCTGGGCACTGGTGTGCTCTCAGCAGCACTGCTTCATACTGGGAAGCAGGTGCTAGGGCGATGCCACTCCACGATGAGCTGCATCTCCCCTACGAACCTGCCATGGGGCTCGGCGCTGGCTTCTCTCCTGCCCCCCAGCACGGTGGGGTCGGGAGCCGCAGCTCAGCCACCGACCCAGGCGGAGGGTCCCCATCGCCGGGAGCAGGACAAGGGGCAGGGACAGGAAGGTGCAGGCAGGGAACGCACCTCTCCGGCGTTCCTAAGTGGACTGGGAGAACAAATCAGTTTTCTGGCAGGACTGGAGCAGCCTCTGCGTGAGGAAGGACATAAAGCATGAGCACCAGGAGGCAGCTTTCCTGCAGGAGCTTGCCTGTGTCCCCAGCTGTGCGGTGGCCATGGCCTCGGCTCGGCTGTGTCACAGCCCAAACTTGTCCTGCTGCTGGGCTGGCACAGCCCGGGGATGCTGGGGACCCCTCTGGTGTCCTCCCAGGGTGGGCTGAGCTCATGCTGGGTGGGTCCAGGAGCTGTGAGCGATGAACTGTCAGGCTGTGCAGGTGCAGACCCTTGTGTCACCCCCTCTTTCAGGGCCATCGGTCCCCAACTGCAGCATTCCCTGGGGCTGTGTCCACCTGTACCTGGGTAGAAGGCAACCTCCTCCCACCAAAACTTGCCAGGAGCCAGGAACAGCAGCAATGGAGGTGAGAAATTGGGCTGGGAGGGAGGACTTTGGAGACAGAGGTGGGTGCTGGAGAGATACCAATGGTGGCAATAGTTCCATCAGCACCTCTTGATACGGTTCCTATAGGGGGACACCACAACCTGCCGAGTCCCCGAATGAGGATGGTATGACCCCAAGGCTGGTGTGACCCCAGCAGGTTATGGAAACACCTGGGCAGAAGGTAGCACAGTCCTTGGACACAGCCGCCAGCTCCTGTTGTGGGAGCTGGGTTGATTAATGCTCCAGAACTGGTCACTCCTAATGAAAAGCACTAAGGACCTGTATTAACCCTTTGCAGGATGTTCTAGGTGGACCCATGTGTCTGGGTTGCTGCTTGGGCATTGAGGAAAGGCTGGCTGGTGGGCAGAGGGGACAGGAGCCCATCCGGGTACTGGGGATGAGGAGGTGCTGGCAGAGTGTGTGGGAATATGTCTGTGCGTGTCACTGAAGATGGACAGTCAGCGGGGTCTGGCTGAAGGACAGGGGCTGTGGGAAGGTCTGGCTGGTCCAAGCCTCAGTGTAAGGTGGGGAAACAGCAGCAGAAGGCAGCTGGTCTCACATGGGAGTGATGCCACCGAGATTAGGACAGAGCAACACCACTGGAGGTGAAGATGATGTGATTATAGGGTGAGGGACCTCAGGAGGTCTCTAGTCCAACCCTGGTCACAGCAGGGTCAGCTCCACGATCAGACCTGGCTCAGGGCTCTACCCAGTCTGGTCTTGACAACCCCCAAGGGTGGAGATGGAAGATGGACCATGATTGAAATTTCTAAAGCCTCCAGACAGCAGATAAACCAAAAGAAGAGGGTTTCCCATGGGGTTTCCCTGCATGAGCATCACCAAGTGCGTGGGATGTGGCTGGCCACCAAGGAAACCTGTAAGCCACGAAGGGTGATGAGAAATGAGCATGGGTGCCTGCAGGCAGCTTTAGCTGATGCAGACAGAGATGCTCTCCCCCTATAACAGCCTTGCTGGAAGAAGACATAACTATCGACACAGATAAGGGTTGGTGTCACTCGGTACCCCTAGCGATGGCCGAGTAGCAGAGAAGGATGGGGACGAGAGGGAGATGTCACCCCAGCCATGCTGCTGAAGCAGTTTTTCTGGAGACTTTGTGGTTTTCCTCCTTGGCGGACAGTTAACTTTTTCTCAAGGTGACAAGCGCTTTCTGCAATAACCATGTAATTCCCAAACGGCCACCGAAAAGTGACTTTGCCTGAAGATCTTGACTCTCCCGCAGCACCTGTGGAAACGAGGAGGGAGGAGGACTCGATCCCACCCCTACCGGCTGGCTGGGGCTGCCCCTTGCAGATGGTGGCACTTAAACTTTGCTTTTTTTTTTTTCTTTTTTTTTTTTTTCTTCTTTTTTGCTGTGATTTTTTTTTTTTCTTTTCCCCATTACCACGGGCAGCCAAGCGTGACTCACCACAGCTCCGTGGCTCATTTTGCAGCCTGAGCTCCAGATGGTCTCCCCCATCTCCCCCTGCCCCCCGATAGCTGCCGTCTCCCTGCTGTTTGCTCCTCTCCCCCCCTGCCTCCCCCCCCCCCCCGGCTGCTTCTCGCTCCAGGTAAAGAACCGATTCTCCTCTTTCTCCTCCTACTTGTTCTCCCCTGGACAGATATCCCTTGGGCATTGCTTGCCAGGCTGTGGCTGGCCGTGTCCTGGCTTTGTCCCTCTCTCTACGGGCTGATGTTGCCATGGGGTGGCTTTACTGTGGATGGGGAAAGCGGGGAGGCAGCGCATGGGCTGCTGTGCACCGGCCCTGTCCTCTGCTGCGAATGGATGTGGGGCAGGAGGATGCTCAGCGGGTCAGAAAGCTCCTGTACAAGGTCTCCTGAAGGGATTAGGATTCTTGTCTTGGGTGGCAAATTGTGTGAGGGGCTCCTCTGCTGCTCTCATGTCACCCTGCCACGGGGTTGGAGCCGGTGCCAGCTCTCCCAGGGTCTCATCATAGCCATAACATGGGCCTGGGGCACTTATGGAGGCTTCTTCCAGCCATGTCCCCATCCCCAGACCCTATGGCTGCCCTGAAGACCTCCCTGTGTGAACACACCTAATGCCAATGGACTCATCCCACAGGGATGCTGAATTTGGGGGACAGCCCAGAGCTCCAGCATGAGGTGGACCTGCAATTCCCCAGAGAAGGACCACAAACCTCCCAGCATCTTCTGCCAGCGGGGTCCCCACCAACCCTGCACAGCCCTGTAGGGGCTCTGCGGGGTCGGCGGGGACCATGCTGGAGCGGAGAATCCATCTGGAGGGGATTTGCTGGCTGGTCCTTTGAATGGGGACGTGAAGAACAAGCTGTTCCTCTCCATATTGATGTATCTCAGGCAGGGTCTCCATAGCGACTGCAGCGCTTGAGGCTCAGCTGAGGCCGGATCCTGACCCCTGGGATGCTGCAGAGCTGGTCATAGGCATGGAACAGCATCCAGGTCCAAGCATTGCTGGGATGGATGTGGTGCTGGACCCCGGTGCTCCATCCCACCCTCAGGACAGCCTTGTCCCTGCCCAGGGACAACCTGTCATCGCTACTCTGCATTTTGGGGGGATGCACAGGCATCTCCTATGGGTAGTTTTGCAGTCAGACCATGTGTATCCCTCATCTTCCTCTTGACTGTGGTCCCAGCAGCCCATCAGCACGTGATGGCGATTTTTAGCACCTCAATGTGCACTCAGCCAGGCCCCAGCAGCTCCGAAAATGTCACAGCTTCTTGAAACACCTTCCCAATTCCTCACACAGTGGGTAAAACCCCTTGAGACCACCAATCTCCAGCTCTCCAACAGCTCCTGTCCTGCTGGGGTGGGTTTTGGGACGCTGGCTGTGCTGCGTGGCTGTCACCAAGGAGACACAGTTGATAAACGTGTACGTTAAAGGCAGGGTGTGCCATTAGAGAGGGGAAAATCGCCCCTGAACGGTCTTGTGCATTGAAGGTGTCAGTGGCCCTCGGGCAACCTGAGAGGTTCAGGGGTGCTGGGGAGGAGGAGAGCATCCTCCAGCGTCCTCCACCAGCGTCCCTACGGGCTGGATGCCAAACCAGACCATCACGAAGGGCTAAGTCCCTTCCTCCCAGGACCATTGCCAGGCTCACCAGCAGAAATCCCTCCTGGAGGCAGGCTTCACTTTCTCTAGCTGTTACTGACGGGGGAAAGTCACAGGTGTGTGTTACTGTAGACTTTGCTAATCACGCCGCCTTGCTCCCCATACAGCGGTAATTCGCAGAACAGAAATGCTAATCAACACATCCCCACTTGCAAATTATGCAGTGAACTTCTCAGAAAAGCCTGCCAGACCGTTACCGGGTAGAGAAATCCATCAGCGTGTGGATGCCCACCGACCCGAGGGAGGTGGGAGATGGCAGACCTCGGCGGGGGGGGGGGGGTACGTGGCTCGTATCGAGCTGCACCCCTTTGCCGCTGGACTCGGGAGGCTGCTGGGAGCTCAGGCAATCCGAGGGCTGGTGTGTGTATTAAAAAAGCAAAGTATTTTTTAAATATCAGCAGATGGTGCTGTTAAAGATAGCTGTGAAAGTGCAGCCCGGGGAGAGGCGGAGTCAGACCCACCTGAGCGTGGAGCCGCTTGCCCTGGGGTTTGCTCTTTTCGGAAGCTGTTGCCTGACTCCGAGCAAAAGCTGTTTCTTCCTTGACCCTCTCTGATGCGGGAGAGAAATGACGCTGAGCTTTGCCCAGCCACAGAGCGCTCCCTCTTTCCGACGGGCAATGGTCTGACCCCGGCTACGCAGAGCAACGGCTTCATTACCTTCTGGGAGACATCGAGTTGTTCCAGCCAACAAGGACGTCACCACCGGCTTCATGGGGCTGGACCATCACACCCCACCTCCAGGAGACTTGCTGTTTTGGGGCTTATTCCTGCAAAGACCACGAGAAATGTAACGTTTAATGCTCTGTTATGTGCTTGAGCATTTGCCTGATGGTAGTTTTTACTACAATATGATTATAAAGAGAGAACGTGTCGAGCTGTCCCATAGCCAGAAATCAGCCAAACACCACTGCCTTCCCACCCGTTTATGACCAGTTGGGGGATTTTTGTAAAGAATCAGCTGCTTGGACATTTATTTCCAATAAATGCTGGTTTCAAGAGCTGCTGGCGGGGGGACAGGACCTTGGAGGGACAGGGAGAGATGGTCTTTTGAGAAGAGAAGGCTCCGGGGAGACCTTAGAGCCCCTTCCAGTCCCTCAGGGGGCTCCAGGAAAGCTGGGGAGGGACTCTGGATGAGGGAGGGGAGCCCTAGGAGGAGGGGGGAGGGTTTGACACTGAAAAAGGAGACACTGAGCTGAGATGTGGGGAAGAACTTCTTTGCTGTGAGGGTGGTGAGAGCCTGGCCCAGGTTGCCCAGAGAAGCTGTGGCTGCCCCATCCCTGGAGGGGTTCAAGGCCAGGTTGGAGGGGGCTTGGAGCAACCTGGTCTGGTGGGAGGTGTCCCTGCCCAGGGCAGGGGGTGGCACTGGGTGGGCTTTAAGATCCTTTCCAACCCAAACTGTTCTATGATCTTTTGAGTAGAGAAGGAAGAAGCTTGCAAGTCATGTCCTAAGAGATGCCTTGGAGGGTACCCCAATCCAGCACCTTGCAGGGGTCATATGGGACCTGGAGCTTGGAGCTCTGGCTTTTACACGGTGTTTCCACCCCATTTCCACCCTGTTTCCATCCCCTCGGGCAGCGGCAGCCCGGGGATCCCACTCCATCCGCATTGTTTCACAGCAAAGGTCACTTCCAAGCCGGTGCTCCAGCGCCGCGCTGCCACACGCTCGTGATAAATGACTGTTCCCAGCTCATAAAGGCACTATTGAATTTGGCACTTACTCAGAGAAACCCTCAGCAGATGCCGTCCTTTCAGAGAGCCCCCAGGCGCCCAGGTCTGTATTCAAAGCTGACCAAGTCTCTTTAGTTTCCGTCGTGTTTCTCACCTTATTCAAGCAGGAAGGTTTAAACGATAAGATCAAGAACTTCTCTGAAAATCATCTATATTCACATCCTGCCCCGGAGCTGGACTCTTTGTACCCGTCCTCTGCTGAAGGACATGGTTTGCCCTCCTCCATATGTAAAGCCTTGGCAGGCAGCGCAGCATCCATATTCCACGTCAGGACGGCTGTACCCCCGGCGTCAGGAATTCAAGGAGCAGATAAGAGGCTGCATCTTTTATCTCCTTCCTTCCTGTTAGCAGCCTGGTTGCAACTTCTTCTATTACCACTTATTTAAGCAGAATTGTGGCTGATCTATCGCTTGCTTGTCTTCTTTCTGGCCAGACTGGTGGTGGCGTGGCCATATCCAGGGAAAACAGCATCTCCTTTTCACCTGCCAGTGTGGAAATAAGGGCGGTCGCCACCTTCCCGTGTGGGTGTGATGTACGAGGGGCTGGGCTTTGCTCTGCACCCAGCTGCATTTACAGCCCTGGGGTGGACACGCGGATGACTTTCCAAAGGTGAAACACAGTCCTGAAGGTGACTTTGGAATAATCCCTTTGGAAAAAAAAAAAATTAAAAATAATCCCTTTGCCCCCCTCTTTGAGCCAGGGACAGCTTTTTTGTCATCTTCGGGGCACAGGGTCCAGCTGGTTGCCAGAAACAGAGGGGACACCAGCAGGTTTCCAGGCTGGTAGTGCCAGGAATAAAAGATTAAACGGTGGCTGCTGCAGGTTGGGTTTGCTGGGGCAGATATAGGTGGGGATGGAGCAGGACCGTCCCCTGCCAGCACATCCTGCCCCGCTCTTTCCCTCACCTTTAGGTGTGAGCCGAGGTATCCCTGCATCCCACCGCTTGTTCTCCCCATCAGCCATGAGCAGTGGCTGCAGGGGCCCAGCCTGGCTGGAGGAGAGCAGCCGGGGTGGTGACGCTCCCGTACAGACGTCCTGCACCAAAGCTGCTTCTTCCATCAGTGGCTGGACCTGACCTCTGAAAACATCTCCCTCCATCACGTCTGGATTTGCCGGGTCTCCGTGATCTGCAAAACCACAGGCTCCCCATCGCTGTGCTCCTCTCGGGAGGCTTCGCCTGCCTTCGTGGCTGAATCACAAAGAGCTCCAGCACCAGCAGAGGCTGAGGCTGTTGTCTGAAACATCAGACACGATTTAGCTCTGGGTCTGCTCTCCCTGAGTTTCATTTTTGTTCCACTGGAAAACAGAAAAAGCAAACCCAGAAGTTTTCTCCCAATGAGCCAATTTTAGGACAAGAAGAAAGGGCCTCAAGTTGCGCCAGGGGAGGTTTAGGGTGGATATTAGGAAAAAATTCTTCACTGGAAGGGTTGTCAAGCCTTGGAACAGGCTGCCCAGGGAAGTGGTGGAGTCATCAACCCTGGAGGTATTTAACAGACGGGCAGACATGGTGCTGAGGGACATGGGTCAGTGGTGGGTTTGGCAGTGTTGGGCTGATGGTTGGACTTGATGATCTTAAAGGTTCCTTCCAACCTAGAAAATTCTATGATTCTAAATCTCATGCAAATTCTTCAGCCACCATGGCACCTGTGATACATGGGGTCTTATGGCTGTGGAAGGAGGATGAAGCTGTGCTCCTTGCAGCGGTGGCTCTGCCGGGGACTGTCCCCTGCGGCCATCACTGGTCCTGGGCACAGCAATGACCTGTGTCTTCAACCTCCATCCCTGCTGACCCCGCTTTAGGTGAAACTACTGCTAAATGCCATTAAGCTTAATTGTCATTAAGCTGGGTAGGGTCTGGGCTAACCCCAGGTGTAATCTCTTAAGGGCATCTTCAGCAGAGCCTCCCAACCACTACTTAATTTCTCCACAGGGTTCAGTAAATGCAGGGCTGGGTGGTAGGTTGTTCTCCAAAATGTTTGAGGGAAAGCTGGGCAGTCTGGAATATTTTCTTCATTACTTGCCAAAATGCACATTTGGGGAACAGTGCTGGAAGGGGCTCTAGGATCTCCCTGGAGCCTTCTCTTCTCTTCTCCAGGCTGAACCCCCCCAACTCTCTCAGCCTGTCCTCACAGCAGAGGGGCTCCAGCCCTCCCAGCATGTTCTGGTATGGTGGGAACGAGAGCCTGTAGAAGCTGTGTTGTGTCATGGGGCAGGCCACTCGAGGTGGGACTGATGGAACTTGGAATCTCTGCTACCGGTTGAGATGTGAGGATGCATCTCCTCCAGCACCCTGCCCAAAGCCCGCAGGTTCCTGAGCTTGCAGCCCACGCTGCAGGTCGGCTGTTTAACTTCAGCTTGTTGGGAAAACTCTCCCTTTTTCCTCGCTTTGGGGAAAAATAAAGTCAGAAAGGGATTTGCTGGCCTCTTAGCTGTTCCTTCTATGCGTTACCGTGTGAGCTTCCCGGTGAGCTGGTGGGGAGGGCAGAGCTGGGGCTGGGATGCTCTTCTCCGCCTGTTTGCAGGGAGATGGCTCCTCTGCTCAAATGCAGCCCTCCTTTGAGGCTCGAACACGAAGAGACGGGCAGCTCAGCACACACTGCTCTTTCTGGCGTCGGATTTCTGCGTATGTACGAAATCTTCACAAAATTATGGGCATTTGGGCTGTGTGGATCTAAAGGTATCGATCGATGCCCTGAGCTGGGCAGAAAACAGCCCCTTGGACTTGTATGTGTTATCTGGGGCTGCCTGTGTGTGTCTCTCCCTCTGATGACAGAAGGGCTAATTAATCAGTATAATCAGATATTAATCAATAATCAGATGAGGCAGTGTAGTCCCCCGGTTATCGCTCCTTCTCCACTCGCTCCCGTTTCGGCTGCTGCAGGGAAGCTCTCCGGGAGCAGCAGTGTGGACTCCGCACCTTCTGCCTTGGCAGTCTCTGTCTTCAAGGAGCTTTGCCTCCCCAGAGAAGAAGAGAGAAGATTTTTAGCTCTCGGGTACTGGCTGGGCTCCTTTCTGCTGGCCACCAGGGGCTTGCAGGACTGGCTCGGAGGGTGCTTCCCGCAACGGAGCACCCTCCTGTAGCGATGGGGTGTTAGTAAACCCCATTACTGATGAGGTGCAGGGCAGCTTGCCCACCCCGGAGGCCATCCCCCCCCGTGATTCAATAGGCTTTGGATGAGGTTTTGAGGGGTCGTCGCTTCTCTTTTCATTAATGAAACCTGAAGCTGGGTCCTGGGTGTGATGATAAAATACATGATGTATTTTTTGGAGCTCCGGTAAAGAGAGATTTCTGGGTGTACATGTCACCTCTTAAGGACATTGAAGTGCTGGAGCGTGTCCAGAGGAGAGCCACCAAGCTGGTGAGGAGTCCAGAGAACAAGTCGTAACGAGGAGAGGCTGAAGGAACTGGGCATGTTTAGTTTGGAGAAGAGGAGGCTGAGGGGAGACCTCATTGCCCTCTACAACTACCTGAAAGGAGGGTGTAGAGAGGTGGGTGTTGGCCTCTTCTCCCAAGGGAATAATGACAGGAACAGAGGAAATGGTCTGAAGTTGGGGCAGGGGAGGTTTAGGTTAGATATTAGGAAGAATTACTTTACTGAGAGGGTGGTCAGGCACTGGAACAGCCTGCCCAGGGAGGTGGTGGAGTCGCCATCCCTGGAGGTATTTAAGAAACCTGTAGCTGTGACACTTCAGGGCATGCTCTAGTGCCCGAGATTGTTGGGTTGGGTGTGTTTTTTGATTTTTTTAGTTGTTGGTGGGTTTTTTTGTGTGTGTGTGTATGGCTGGACTCGATGAACTCAAAGGTCTCTTCCAAACAAGAAGGTTCTGTGACTCTGCTCATAAAGAGGCACAGGCATCCTCACATCAGGGTGTTTTTTTTTCTGATGTGACCAGAGATCTTCCAACAGCTTAACAGCCGATGCAGGCACCCAGCCTGCAGAGAAAACAATCTATCACTTGCCCAGGGAGCCAGAGATCCTGGTTATCTAACCTAGGCGGGATAATGATTTCCCAAATCCCATAATATCTGCAGTGCAATAGCTTTTGCCTCAAGAGCGGAGAGGTTACAAGGTCTCCCTGCATCCTCCGTACGCTCCAGACAGAGGTGGGTGACGCAGCCGCAGCGCAGACGGCTGCTGGGAGCGATGCTGAATTCATGGAGGAGGGATGGCTTCCTCGGGGCTCAATTTCACAGTTGAGTGTATTTTTGCAATAGGAAAAGGGAGTTACAAGAGAGGGGTTATTTCCAGATAAGGCATGTCCCTGCTGTTGCTCGTCTTTTCTTTGTGACCATAAAGTCCCCTCAGTGCCACCCCCTGCCCTGGGCAGGGACACCTCCCACCACACCAGGTTGCTCCAAGCCCCCTCCAACCTGGCCTTGAACCCCTCCAGGGATGGGGCAGCCACAGCTTCTCTGGGCAACCTGGGCCAGGCTCTCACCACCCTCACAGCAAAGAAGTTCTTCCCCACATCTCATCTCCATCTCCCCTCTTTCAGTGTCAAACCCTTCCCCCTTCTCCTATTGTGATTCTCTGGTGCTTCTTACACCGCTCCGGCTGCGCCCCATCCATCCTGCCTGAAGCCCTTCCATCGCTTCCCCTCCGAACGTTTCCTTGTCACAAACCTATTTTTAGATGTATTGAGCCTAAACCAGCTGCCCTGCCCTTGTACCAGGGCAACAATTAATTCTGCTGCTGAGATCACAGGTTTCTGCCAGCGCAGGGACGCAGAATTGCCAGACTGGCTCAGCCCCAAGGTCTATTTATCCCAGACCCCGACTCCCCCTGCCAGGTGGGACTGGTGGAGCTGCTGTTTCACCGATTACGGTTTAACGCCCAAGCGGAGCTGGGAACGGAAGACAAAGCCAGCTCCCGGCACTTCAGGACTTTCATTGCGGTTTGATACCTCTGAAAGGTTTTTAAGCAAGCTGTTTCTTCTCCTGGCAGCGTGAAAGGTTGTCGCTGAAACAGCTGCTCGCTGTTTAAATGCTAATATTATTTCTGCATTCCCCGATGGGCTCTGCCTTTCTCTTTTTCAGAGGACAGGGCACCATCCCCATCCCACCGCAGCCATCAGGAGGGCTCCTGCTGCCCTGGTGCTGGCTGAGCAGCCACTGGGCTCTCCATCATGTGGCTTCCCTGGCCGTGGTGGCCCCCAAGCCCACCCAAGGCTGCGTGAGGGCACAGACCTCCGTGGTCCCATCATCTGCTGCCAGAAAGCAGCACCCTGAAAGCATCAGGGGAGGATGGAAAGCCATGCTTGGGGCAAAAACTGGGCAAAGGTGGCACCTCCACAGGTAAGGAGTACTTGGGATAGTCCTGGAAGAACTCCCATTTCCCCGTGTGTCCCTAGTTTTGATGACGGTGCCCAAATGATGATTGCAATCAGTTAATTAATGTGGCTGCACCAAGACCAGAGCTTGGAGAAGGGGACCTTGCCCAGGAGGGCTTCCTTCACCCTCGTGCTGTGTGGGGCTTGTTCTCAGCTGTGAAAGCAGGTTCTTGCTTGGTGATGCTCCTCAAAAAGGGCCAGTTGGGCAAATGATAACAGTGTCCTTTGGAGCCTACTTTGACTCCTTCTCCTTGTCACCTTGTCTGGTTGTTCTCCGTAATCTTCCCTCCAGAGAGGTCAAGAACCAAGATGTTTTCTTTAAAACAAAACTTTCTTTCTCACCAAAACTTTTCATGAGAAAACAATGATTTATGGCCTCAAGTTGCGCCAGGGGAGGTCCAGATAGGATATTAGGAAACATTTCTTTACTGAAAGGGTTATTAAGCCTTGGAATGGGCTGCCCAGGGAAGTGGTTGAGGCACCATCCCTGGAGGTATTTGAAAGACGTGTTGACATAGTGCCTGGTGACATGGTTTAGTGATGGTTTTTATCAGAGTTAGGTTGATGGTTGGACTAGATGGTCTTAAAGGTCCCTTCCAACCTAGACAATTCTACGACTTTATGATTTTTCTGGATCCCTTTGCCTTGTAGTGAAGACGATCTGGACTTTCAGCTCCCAGGGACATGAGGAGTGTCGTGTTGTCTATAAATTTAAGCTGAGGCATGCCAGCTTAAATCGGACACCCCGAAATTAGGCAGATTCTGGGAAATAAGCTTCAGGCAGGCCAAGTGGCACTCGGCTTTGGAGGGAGCTAATAGAGAGTGGAAATATAATCTTGTTTTTCACTGCATATAAATGAGAAGCCAGTCTCTCCTCTCCTGACCTGTCAGGCAAAGTCTGAGATAGATCTGGGAATCTACTTGCTTGGGGATGTTTTTTCATCCTAAGTAGCTCCTCTTGCTTATCTGCTGAGTGATCAAACAGAGGCCCTTGATTTATTACCCCTTCTGCTTGATACATGGGCTGCAGCTTATCCTGGGTACCGCACTCCGCTCTCCCAGCTCTTCTCTAATGCCAGCGCATTAATAGGGAGGGAGCTGCTCTGCAATGTAATTACAGGGGAACGTGACATTCCTGGATATTTTCCTTCCCCCGGCACAAAGGCTCCAGATTTCCCCAGGTTCCTCAGCGCCAAGAGCCGAGTTGAGGGTTAACGTTAAATAAAGGGGATGGAAGAAGTCTCCTTGTGAAACCCCCTTCCACGCCAGCACCAAGGGGTTTGCAAGCTGAGCCTCAGCAGCAAAGATAAACCTCAGGCTGTGGGGATTGGGGCAGAAAATGTGGCAGCCCAGGGTTGAAAACAGCTTTTAGGTGAAAATTCATCTGGCCCAGCTGGGTAATGGGGAGAGGCTCTGATTAGAGTAGCAAAAACCGATGCCCAACTTGCGAGTAAAAGCAGAAAGTGGATGCAAAAACCTGAACACGAAGTGTCTGTCTGACACTTCCACGCACCAGCCTAATGAAACCCTCGTTGCTTCCCACCCTGCCTTATTTTTATTTTTTTTTTTTTTTTGCACCAGCCCCTCGGAGCAAATTACTCTGGTGGGTTCCCTTCCTAGTCCCTCTAGCTATAAAGGGTCTATTTGTAAATCTAACACCCTCCTGCAGCACTTATCTACTGGGTAGCTTGGGAAAAAAACCCCAATACTGAAGCATACAGCGACCTCACACAAAGGTCTCCTGGGATGTCAAAGAAGCTTTGAGGCCTTTTTACCCTTTTTTCCCCAACACAGAGGGCACAGATGAGTGTTACTTTATTTTGTGCTTGAGGAATCTCAAGAATACCTGATTGTCTCACTTTTTTTTTTTTTTTTTAATTTTATTCCTGATCTAAAAAAACATTAGAGAAGTCAGAGTAAAAACGACTTGCTTTCTCACTGGATCATATTTTCAACAGCACGTTGTGTCCTAGCTCTGCTCAGAGCCACAGTCCTGCCATCCCTGGCATCGAGGACTGAATTCGCAGTACGAGAATAAACAAGTAAGACAACACCGGAAAAAGAGCAGGAAAATTCTGAAGCTTTGCAGGTCGTAGAATCATAGAATGGTTAGAGTTGGAAGGGACCTTAAAGATCACCTAGTTCCAACCCCCCTGCCATGGGCAGGGACACCTCTCACTAGAGCAGGTTGCTCAAAGCCCCATCCAGCCTGGCCTTGAACACCTCCAGGGATGGAGCATCCACAACTTCCCTGGGCAACCTGCTCCAGTGCTTCACCACCCTCACAGTAAAGAATTTCCTCCTAATATCTAATCTAAATCTCCCCTCTGCCAATTTAAAACCATTACCCCTTGTCCTGTCACTACATCTCCTGACAAAGAGTCCCTCTCCGGCTCTCCCGTAGGCTCCCTTCAGATATTGGAAGGCTGCTATGAGGTCTCCCCGGAGCCTTCTCTTCTCCAGGCTGTCATTTTACAGAAATACCACCCAGGACAGCTGGGGGACCTCGCGCCTGTGACACTTGCTTGGGGAGAAAGCCCACCCTCAGAAAAGCCTGGTTTTCTGCCCTGTTGCGTGGTCCTATTTGGAACTGGGTGATTCTGCATCTTTGAGGGCAAAAGCAGACGTAGCTGCTCCCCTAACCCAGGGAAACCAGTGGTGGGACAGGGAGAAGAACAGCAGTTTAATTTATAGAATCATGGAATAGTTTGGGTCGGAAAGGACCTTAAAGGTCACTTAGTCCACCCCACCCCCCCGCAATGAGGACACTTATTTATTTGCTTTTTTATATATATTTATATTTATTTTTGGGACATTCGTTCATTGGTGATGTGACTATGGCAGAGCCCTTGCTGGAGGCACACAGCAGAAGCCGGGGCACAGATGAGTGTCCCAGCAGGAGACAGGGATGCGTTTTTCCTCCTGCTCCTGTGGTTCAGCCTGTCCCTGGGTGTTTGTGGCCACGGTGGTGAAGCCACTACCTGCACCCCCAAACTCCCCACCAGCACGTCTCCCCTGACCCCTGCGCACAGTTTCTTTCTGAAATTTAAGGCATGAAAAAAACAAATCTCCTTTCCAATTATCTGGCAGAGGATCCACAGCCGCTCCTTGGGGCTGTCCATGAGCTGGAACAAGTCCCATCTTCACAACTGGCCAACTTCACTCCTCCGCCTGCCACATCCCCGGGCACAAGCCCTCGGCAAGCGTGGTCCAGGTCAGCCTAACCCCACCGAACCATTCCCAACAGTGGGAAGAGCAAGAAACAACAGCTCTTCACGAAGCAAAACTCCTTGTTACCGGGGGAAAATAATGTTCTAGGCCAATCTGCCAGGTACTGTAACGTAAGGATGTGAGAATTTGACTTAAAAACATGTGAGAGCAGCTTTAATGCCAAGCTCCGCCAAAAAAAACAAGCCGAGGAAAGGACAGTAAAAATAAAAGTATACGTGTTGCCAGAAAAACTCTCCTTCATCTGCAGGAAGACGGCAAGAAGAATTCGGACGGCTGAAAGGACCGACAGAGGGAAAGACTAATAGAGCTGATTATTTCCCTGTTGAGAAGCCGACAGATAGCGGTGGGGAGGGGGGATATCCTGGAGGGATGGGGTCAGGGAGATGCTGCTGAAGGGTGCAGGCAGCGCGGCCGAGCTGGGAAAGGGCTGGCTGAGGGCCAGGAGACTCCGACCGCGGGATCGATAACGCTGCTTTAGATGTAAAGAGCGTTTGGTGAACACAGCGAGGAAAGGAGGGGGGCTCAACCTGCAAATCGTTCAGATTTATTCTGCTGCTCCTAAAATGGCAATAATGGGGGTGAAGCAGAAAAAAGTATCCATGGAGGTTGCATGTTTGAGCTCCGCACATGGAGGGGGGGAACCTGTACGGAGAGATGTGGCCAAGTTGTTCTTTTTCCCCCAAAAAAGAGGAGCTTCTTTCAAGCAGAGGAGAGTGGTGTTGGTGCTACAAGGTCAGGCCATCCTTTCAGTGAGATGGTTTCTCCTTCCCATCTCTCTTTGGTCATGGAGCTCACCTCCTGCCTTGGCCCAGCCACCGAGGCTCTGCCAGTGCATGGCGAGGCTGTGTACTGCAAATTCGGGCACTATTGTTGCTAAATTGGGAGCTGCCAGGGAGACATCCATCTGTCCGATGGGATATTTGACTGATGGCTTGTTTAAAAGCACGTTGTGCTAACCACGCTCGCAGCAGCCGAAAGGGACCTGGTGGCGGGTACCCCGGATGGATGATGTTGGGCTGCCCAGGTCAATGGTTTCTCGGTGAAATCTTTTGATTAACGGATGTTCAGGAGCCAAAGGATGACTCGACTTCAGTGGAGCGTTTGGGGGTGGCTGGAAGCCAGAGAGAAGGGCTAAAAGGGGATGGCAGAGCCCTGAAAGCAGAATGGAGGGGGTAAATAGGATGAGATGATGCTATTTTCCGTGAGGCGTTAAATAATAGCTGCTGATGATGGTGTCTTCTGCCATCCCCGCTGCCTTTCAGAGCAAAGCTGGTGGCTGCAGGGGCTGCTAATTCCATATCACCAGCAGTTCAGGCTGCGAGGTGGGGTCACCACCTCCCGCTAGAGACCAGCCCGAGTGGTGGTCGGTGCCACTGGATGCTTACACACCCCTTGGATGGTGTTCGCCACCCCCGGCTGGGTTCCTCCTACACCTCTACCAGGTGCCCCAGCAGCAGTTGTGGCTTCCTACAGCCCTAACAAAAAAAAAAAAAAAAAAAACCAAATTTCATCTGAAGGAAATTAGAGGTTTTGGATGGAGACCAGGTGCTGCAGATGTGCAGCAAAGATATTACCATCTGTACTCAGAAAGCCTGCAACGTCACCTGCTTGCTCACCCACCGCCATAGAAACCTGCACCAAAATTTTGTATTTTCTGCCCTTTCCAACAAAATTTCCAGCTTTTGGAGTGATGAAGGAGGTGGGAAGGGGGGGGGGAAACCCATCCCTCGAAAGTGTGAACTGGGCTGCGGAATGGGGAGCTGTTTCCATGGAGGTTACTTCACGTGTCAGGGGAATAAGCAGAGACGTGTAAAGTTTTTGGCTTTGGGTGCAGGTTTCTGGAGATGGGAAGGTGGCGGGGGGAGAGGCTCAGCCCTCGGGGATGCGGTGTGAGCCCCTGTTCAGCTCAACGCTACACCCACTCCTTCTCCAGCAGCGCATTTGTGCTGCCGAATACTAATATATCAATATTAATGCTATTTATATAAAGCAAAGAGCTGAGGTAAACAGTATACTGACTATTTATTTCATTTATTTTACAGCTTTGGCTTTCCCCCACGTATTTCATCTCGCCTGCCTTCTGCCCGTTGGTCAATGTAACACCAATAGAGCAGGGGAATGTTTCCTTCCTTCTCTGTCCCCCTGCCCAAGTTACTTGGATGGCTGATATGCTCTTCAACTCGTAAATCATTTCAGGTTTGCTATCTCACGGCCTTCTGGCATAAGAAACCCAGCCTCTAATCCCATCTCCTATTTTCTAATGTCAATATTCATTCTTTGTAGGATTCATTGTTATTTTCCTTGCTTTTGATTACTTTTTCAATGGCGTGGACAGGGTACCGCTCAATACGGAGCCCATGTGGGCACACCTTCCGTATGCTTGGGCAGTTAGAACTGGAAAACTGTGGCCTGCTCCGCAAAAACGTCCCGAGACATCCATAGATCAGCCTGACATCCAGATTATTTTCAGCTCATCCCACCCCACGATATTGATGACCCTGTCACTAAGAGCTGCGGCCGCTGCGGCCGGTGTTTCTGCAGAGTCTCGTGGTCAGAGCTCCCGTTCCTTTAGGACATCTGAAGCCACCGAGTGTTAGCAGAGAAGCTGTCATACTGTTCTGATTTGATGCATCAACATGAAAACTGCTCCTGGTTATGTCTGCAGGGGCAAACTGAGGACACCGAGAGCCTTTAAGAAGTTTGTTATGAAACTGCTGACAGGATCAGTCAGTGTCAAGAGGTTGCAAGAAGCCGTGTCGGCTGGCCCGGGGACACTGGTTTCCGTGGGTGTCTTTGGGGACGGACAATGAACGCACAGGGGTCTGGCTCTGTCGGGCAGCCACGTGCAGTCTGAGCTGCGCCAAAGACCTCTTGTGCATTTCAGCTGGTGCTCCACGTACGGCAGTCGCTGTCTGGGTGGCTGCGGCACCCCGGATGCCCATCAGAAATGTGTGACCGTAGAGAAGGTGGTGTTCCCGCCTGCCTTCCTCCTCATCCACACCTCCCGCTCAACCTCAGCCCTGCAATGCTTGAGCAGCCAGGCTCCTGTCCTGGGAGAGATCCAAGTCCTCCTCTGCTGACAGGAGCTGGATGCGCTAACTCCAACAGGACAGAGCCAGGGACCTGGGATGCGGCAGTGGTGAGTTTGTGTCCGCTCACACAAGGTGAGAACACGGGTTTTCATATCCCTGATGACTGTTGTGGTGTCCCGTCGGGGAGCACAGCTTGTCCTCAAACCACAGCACCCGTGGTTGAACGTGGCACAGGTACTGTTGGATCTTCTCTAAAAATGGTCATAGAATCATAGAATGGTTTGGGTTGGAAGGGACCTTAAAGCCCACCCAGTGCCACCCCCTGCCCTGGGCAGGGACACCTCCCACCACACCAGGTTGAGCAAAGCCCCCTCCAACCTGGCCTTGAACCCCTCCAGGGATGGGGCAGCCACAGCTTCTCTGGGCAACCTGGGCCAGGCTCTCACCACCCTCACAGCAAAGAAGTTCTTCCCCACATCTCAGCTCCATCTCCCCTCTTTCAGTGTCAAACCCTTCCCCCTCCTCCTAGGGCTCCCCTCCCTGATCCAGAGTCCCTCCCCAGCTTTCCTGGAGCCCCTTGAGGGACTGGAAGGGGCTCCAAGGTCTCCCCGGAGCCTTCTCTTCTCCAGGCTGAACCCCCCCAACTCTCTCAGCCTGTCCTCCCAGCAGAGGGGCTCCAGCCCTCCCAGCATCTCCGTGGCCTCCTCTGGCCCCGCTCCAACAGGTCCACCTCCCGGCGTACAGGGAGCCACCATGATGCCCAGCTGGTCCCCGTTCTGGCCCAGTCCCCGGGGACACCCTGCACCCGGGCAGCAGCCACCCCGTCCGCAGGCCCCGCCGCCCCGCAGAGCCGGGGTGAGGGAGGCGGAGCCGCTCGCTTTCACCGCCCTGCCTGGTGTGAGACTGCCCCGGCCCGGGCCAAGGCCGGGCCAGGCCACGGCCCTTCGCTTTCGGCGGCGGTTTGGCCCGGCCGCCGCGCCGTAGGGGGGGTTGCCATAGCGACGAGCGGCGCCGCCCGGCCCGCTGTGGTGGCGGCGGCGGCGGCGGCGGCGGAGGCCGGCGGGCTCCCCAAACCATGTCGTTCCGCGACCTCCGGAGTGAGCGGCCCCGCGGAGGGACGAGGGGGACGGGATGGAGCGGGACGGACCCTCTCTTGACCCCCCCCCGCCCCGAGTCGGCAGGGCCTGCGGGGCGGCCCCGGCCCCTCAGCAGCCGGGCGGGCCCCGCTTTGCCTCCAAGTTTTGCCCTATAATTTCACTTAGAGAGACGGGAGGCAGCGCCGGGGGATACGGGAAGCTTGAGGCCTCCCTTGTGCCTCGGGCAAGGGCTGCAGAATTTTATTAAATAATTTAATTTCTTTAAGCTGCCTGGCGGGGCTACTGGGCCTTCACAGGCCGAGGAGTGGGAATAGCACAGCCTCCGATCACCACAGTCTGTGCTTAACTTCGTGTTTTGTAGAGACGAGCTGTTTTAGTACTGTTTTCTGCCCAGTGAGTCTCTTGTTAAAAAGCCGCCTTTTTACTCTGGCGTGTTTTTTAGTGAAATGCTATAAATTTTTTTTATTTAATGCATTCAGACGTTTTTTGAGACCAGGGCCTGTCTAATGGAAAATGACCGGCATGCTGTGGGAACCAGGGCTCTCGGTAAGGTCCCTGATGGATATATAAGAAGGAATCCCTTTTCTTGCTTGTTTTTCAGATTTTACCGAGATGATGAGGGCACTGGGGTATCCCCGACTCATATCCATGGAGAATTTCCATACCCCAAACTTCATGCTTGTTTCAGAAGTGCTTCTGTGGCTGGTGAAAAGGTTGGTGATTAGGCTAACGAGTGTTGGGGCTGATGCTGGGATGTAGGACATATGCTTGTAGCTGATGTTTTGGTGTGAAACTGTATTAAGAAGTTTAAAGAGGAGCATAGTGATACTTAGTCATTCGTTGAGACCCACTCTTCTAAATATCAGATAGAAAACGTGGTGGTTAAGTTTGCAGGTTTTTAGTTTAATTATAAAAAAAAAAAAAGTGTTTTAATAGCTGAAGTGGAAAATACAATGACTCAGTTCTGGCAGAGCATCTTGAAGGTGGACGTACTTATTTGAAACTAGCCATATCTTTCATATAACTTACAAACTCCATTATTATCCTGCCTATATCTGACCTTGTACCCCCAACAGGGAGACATAGAGAGAGAACTTAAGATACAGTTAGTTCTTACCTTGTTGCTACAGTTGTTATTGGTTCCACCTGGTGTTGTCTAGCATCCATGCCACGTTAAAAAAATAAATAAAATTAAATGCCACAGTACTAGTCTACTGCTCTCCACCTGCAGTTCTACACCCACTTAACCCATTGACAGACTCTGGCTAAATATTTATGAAACTTAAGGTGCTAATCAAATTCTACATAATCTTCTTTCTCCCATGTGAGTGAAAAAAAATAAACTATGTTTTTTAAGCTACTCGTAAAGTAGAATATTACGGTTGAAATTATGACAGTGACCCATTTGCCTGATTGCTGGTTTTTGGCCTTGATTCATAATTAGTATCCATTCAGTTTAATTATCAAGCTGTTAGAAATTTGATGAATATTGTTGCAATTGTAATAAAATAGGGAAATACTTACAGCTGTTCTAAATTACCTGGATTAAGTTACCTAAATAGTAACTGCTGTTACACTGAGGATCTGAATTCCTGATTGTTTACAACTCAGGAGTAAAAACAAAAATCTCTGTGTCCCCCCCCCAGTATGTAACAGTAAGATAACAGAGCAATTGAAAGAAGAGAAAAATACTGTTTTAAAAATATGCTTCTCTAGTGAAGCTGAACACTTTTAAAAGCTTAAACTTCTGTGTTATTACTGGGAGTTTTATGCCTAATAGTGAAATGCTTCACTTTCAGAGCAAATAGCAACCAAACACTGGCATCCTTGTCTGTTATGGGTCAGACTTACACTTGGCACAGGCAGCTTTTCCAGCTTCTAGAAACCTTTTAAATACACTTTAAAGCAAGAGAGGATCCTTTGCGCTTGCCTTGCTCTTAATTTCATATGTGATTTGAAAGTGAAGATGCTTTTTTGCCTGGCTGAATGTTGAAAATCTCAAAGCTTTGTAGAAGATTCTGGGAATTTCCTTTTTCTTCCCTGGTTCCTGTAGGCTGGTGAGACTTTGAGAAGTTTCTGTATTTTACTAGTGGGTTTTTAAAAAGCATTTCACAATCTTTCAATTTGCGGGTTTGTGAGTTTCATTTACTTTTGAATAATGTGTTTGAAGTGATGCCTGTGAGCATGAACTTGTGTGTTTTGAGAGAGTGGAAAGGTCTGGTAACATTTTAAAGGACAAGGTGGCTTGTTTTGTTATTACCAACAATAGTAATCTAGTACAAGTCATTTTGACGTACCACCAGAAAGGCTGGGAATATTAATTTAGCCATATGCTTGGTGTGTTAAATTGTGAAGCCACACGTGGTTAGGTTTAGTTTGATTTATAAAAGCAGCTTGTGATTTAAGTAGCAAATTACTTCAGAAAATAAGTATTTCCCAGACTTGATTGAGCCAGCTAAATTTTGCTCCCTTGTAAAACTGACTGAAAAGATTCAGGACCCCACAGTAACAGTTACTTCTGGAGAAGTGTCTCAGGTTTTACAGCTTTTTCAGTTTGTACACAAAGCTGTCACATGCATTCCAGGGTCTGGATGCCCCAGTCTGCAGCAGGAGCTAAAGATTTATTTTCCAGTCTCGTACATGCTTGTTTTGTTTGATTTTTGCCTCACAAATGAACCAGTCTCGTTAATATTGCACGTGTATTTCTTGTCAGACTCTACGCATCCTTCTCTCCACAGGTATGAACCTCAGACTGATATTCCTCCTGACGTGGAGACAGAACAGGACCGGGTTTTCTTCATTAAGGCAGTGGCTCAGTTCATGGTAAGTCTGCCGCAGGAGTCGTGCTTAAACACATTGAAATACTGGTTCCATTAATATGCAATTAAATGCTTTCTCTCTCAATCTCTTACCCAGCCACCCAATGCAAGGGAATTGTATGTATTGTGTCCTGGTGGACAACAGGATGCCCATGAGCCAGCAATGTGCCCTTGTGGCCAAAAAGGCCAATGGCATCCTGGGGTGCATCAGGAAGAGTGTGACCAGCAGGTGGAGGGAGGTCATCCTGCCTCTCTGCTCTGCTCTGGTGAGGTCCCATCTGGAGCACTGGGTCCGGTTCTGGGCCCCCCAGTTCAAGAAGGACAGGGAACTGCTGGAGAGGGTACAGCAAAGGGCTGTGAAGATGATGAGGGGACTGGAGCATCTCTCTGATGAGGAAAGGCTGTGAGGGACTTGGGTCTGTTTACTCTGGAGAAGACTGAGGGACGATCTGATCAACACCTATAAATACTTCAAGGGTGGGTGTCAGGAGGATGGGGCCAGTCTTTTTCCAGTGGTGCCCAGTGACAGGACAAGAGGGAATGGGCACAAACTTGAACATGGGAAGTTCCATCTCAACATGAGGAGGAACTTCTTTGCTGTGAGGGTGGCAGAGCCCTGGAACGGGCTGCCCAGAGAGGTGGTGGAGTCTCTGGAGGCATTCCAAACCCACCTGGACACGTTCCTGTGGGACCTGCTCTAGGTGGACCTGCTCTGGCAGGGGGTTGGACTGGATGATCTCCAGAGGTCCCTTCCAACCCCATATCATTCTGTGATTCTTGTGCTGTATTGTACGTGTTGTGCTGATTCTTTTGTGTGCTTGAATAGTCATAACTTCTGATGTTTTCATGATGCTATAGAATCATATATCAGTATTCTGTTGTATGAGCCTTCTCACTAGATCGAGCCTGATTTTTCTCAGATCAAATCTTTTATCGCACTGTGAATGAGCATACTTGAATTGGGCCGTCAGCTTTTTTTGGTCTCATGGAATAAAATAACATTGTCCTACATATCATTCCTGTTATTTTGATGCAGCGTGAGCCTTTGCAGTTATAGCACACTTACATAGCACTCTGAACCGGGTGGAAAAAACTTAATGGGGCTGCGGATGGGTCTGGAAGCAATGGAAGTCTTTATGCTAATGCCAAAGATTAATTTCTTATAGCACTTTGAGTTTTTAAAATATCTCAAAATGATATTCTAACCAAGCCAGCTTTTCCTTTCGGATTTGTGATGATGTTCACTGTAAAATTCCTTAATTTTTACTGTTCAGAGCATGATACACTTCTGTACGTACCAGAATGCACTGTTGAGCCCTGGAGCATCATAGGAATCTGTAATGAACAGATCTATTTTGTTTGGAGGGATTTCCTCCCTCCAAATCCAGCATGTTTTAAAAGGACAAGTATGAAAGCAGAATTAATAACTTAATAATTCCTTTTAATAACTGATTTCATATAAGAAATCCCAATGGGTTTTGACAAATTACATCATATGATTCAGAACATGAAATGAATGGAAGTTTCTTTAATCATCCTATACTTATTCTCAGTTAATAGTACAATGTAATATGGGGATTATTATAGGTTTTCAGCATTTTCAGAATGAGAAGAGCTTGTAGACATTTCCTTAATAATTCACTGTCCACGGAATCCACGGTTATCTTCTCCAGTAGCTAATAGCTTTATGCATCCGTAGCCAGATGTGAGATTTGACGGAGACGGATTTGTCTGAGAAGAGAACATCAGGATAGATTAATCATCGTGAAATATAACGAGAGTATAGCTCTCCTTTGCTGAACAAGGAGTAAAGATTTGTTAATTTTTTACACAAATTATGTATTGCTCTTTGCTACCAGTAGTTTGAGAACTTGCCAAATGTCTCCTTTTTGGACCCAAAAGTTCCTGAAGTGTCTGCAGGGTTGTTTTATGTGGGTTATTAATCATTTGTCCACCTAGAACTGTCCTAGTTTGTGTGACTCAATACCTGGCTCCTGCTCGAGCCCACTTGGATCTGGATTTGAGGCAGAGCGCAGCAAAAAGCTTCTGATGAGTTTAGTCTCATAGCAATGCACTCATGAAAACATACTTAGCAAACTAAGGTACCAAAGTCTTTGCAAAGAGAGACCTATTTGTTTTTTAAAAAGTGGTGGGAGAAGACATTGATGCAATTTCTGCTAATAATCATCTTGAGTGGTTTCTGGGAAGCATCGTATGTTCAATTCCCATTTCAGCCTGTGAAGATTTAGACCCACAGAGTACCCAGGAGACTAAGCTAAGTATTAAGCAAGACAGGGAGTTGAGAGCAATCCTCGTTCTCCCTATCGAGAATGTGCTGAGGAAAGAATGCAAAATGTTTGGGGTAGACAGGGTAAAGACCAGGACTCTGCTGGAGCACCCAGCTGGGAGTTCTGGTTCTTATAGATTCATAGATTGGTCCAGGCCGGAAGGGACCTCTAAAGGTCATCTAGTCCGACCTCCCCGCAGTCAGCAGGGACACCCCCAACTAGACCAGGTTGCCCAGGGCCTTGTCGAGCTTCACCTTGAATATCTCAAGGGAAGGGGCCTCAACCACCTCCCTGGGCAACCCGTTCCAGTGCTCCACCACCCTCAGAGTAAAGAACTTTTTCCTAATATCCAATCTAAATCTCCCCTTTTCCAACTTAAAGCCATTGCCCCTCGTCCTGTCACTGCAGGCCTTTGTAAACAGACCCTCCCCAGCCTTCCTGTAGGCCCCCCTCAGGGACTGGAAGGCTGCTATGAGGTCTCCCCGGAGCCTCCTCTTCTCCAGGCTGAACAACCCCAGCTCCCTCAGTCTGTCCTCGTAGCAGAGGGGCTCCAACCCCCTGATCATTTTGGTGGCCCTCCTCTGGACCCGCTCCATCAGGTCCATGTCCTTTCTATATTGAGGGCTCCAGACCTGCACACAGTGCTCCAGGTGAGGTCTCACCAGAGCAGAGCAAAGTGGCAGAATGCCCTCTCTGGATCTGCTGGCAACACTTCTTTTGATGCAGCCCAGGATGGGATTGGCCTTCTGGGCTGCGAGAGCACATTGCCTGCTCATGTCCAGCTTCTCGTCCATCAGCACCCCCAAGTCCCTTTCCTCAGGGCTGCTTTCTAATACCCCATCCCCCAGGCTGTATTGATACTGAGGATTGTTTCGGCCCAGGTGCAGAACCCTGCACTTGCTTTTGTTGAACCTCATGAGGTTCACCTGGGCCCACCTCTCCAGCCTGTCCAGGTTCATCTGGGCCCACCTCTCCAGCCTGTCCAGGTCCCTCTGAATGACATCCCATCCCTCTGGTGTTCCCTGGGCTGTTTCTGCATTTCTGTCACGCTGCCAAAATTAGGCTCTGTGGTAATAATAAAGCAGATTTTAAAGCAAAGCAAACTTTCCGGCTGTTGATGCCATTCTTGCAGCATAGTTCTATTGCGCTTTTCTGTTGCTTGGTAATAATCTGATCTTCAGAATAGAGGGGAGGTGATTTTTAATGATACTTTAAATCTATTTAGAGTTGTTATAAAGTCAGTGACTGTCTCGGGCTTTCCAAACATGAAGTTATGTGCTTGAGTAAGCAGTGCCATTATGCCAATCTGAAAAATATATGTACCTGTCTGTGTATTTTTTCCTCTTTGTAACTAGTTTTTGAGTGAAAAAACATTGTTTTTTCCTTTTACTAGACATTGATTTTTCTCTCTTGGGGCTGAATGGAACTGAAATTGGAATTCCTGTCTTTAACAGCCTCCTTTATGAGGTGGTTGTCTTTGTGTAGGGGATGTTTAACAGATTCTGTCAGTTTAATTACTTGCTTCTCTTAAAATTTAATATCTACTATTTCTATGATTAGTTTGTAAGATTTCTTCTACTGAAAGGGAAGGAAGGAAAACATACCTGGCTTTCCACTTTGTGTGTTGGCTCATTTGAGGTCACGCTGATCAAAATTTTCGGGAGTGATTAGGAGTTTTTTTGTACCATTAAGTCTTGTATTCTCTGGGCTCGGGGTGTACAACACCAGTAACCTGTGCTGGAAATTTTGCCTTGGCTTTTCAGCTGAGTTCCTGCCTGCAGGAGCAGATGTAGAATCGCTTTCCTCTGCTGGGTTGAGATTTTTGGGATTTCCAAAATCTTGGAAATGGAAATCTGATTGCAAAGTCACAAAGTTTGACAAGATGCAAGAGAGAGAGACGTGGGGCAAGAATTATTGGCTTTGTTTCCTTCATTCTTTGAAAGGCTGGAGCTAAATCCATTATTTGAGTTGTGGTCCTTTCTCTCTTTAGTTTCGCGGGGGATTTTGCTGCAGTCAGTTATTCAGTGAAGCTCGGTGCAAAGCGGGCAAAACTCATACCAACCACTCTGTTGGAGTCTTTTATCCCAGGTTGAAGGACTTGCACCGCCAGAGCCCTGGGGGGATGTGAATGGCTTATGGAAACACCGTAACACCAAAGTCGTGTAATACCACGAGTGAATCTTGGATAGATTCTTTCTGCCACACAATATTCCCAAAGGATAAATGTTTTAGAAGAAGTATCATCTTAAAAACATACTGAAAAGAAGATGTTAAGTCATTTGGATGCTTATTTTTTGTATCCGTAACCGGTGATCAGTTTTTGTTTGCTTGCTGCTTTAGTCGTGCCATCAGGCAGAGTGCCTCAAACTTTTACCTGAAGTTTGGTGTTGGCTCCTTGGGGCTCTTCCTTTAGGATATAATCTTGTCAGAAATTTCAAGAACAATGATTGTGTCCTTTCTGTGACAGATGCATCATTTCTATTATCCTCTTTTCTCCCCTTTATTATTTTGAAGTATAAAAAGATAATATTATAATTTTTAATGGTTTTTTTCCTTACTGGTCTGTCTGTACTTTTCAGAGATGGAAGACAAGGGAATAAAACCACTAATATCGTAGCAGGGAAAAAACTGAGAGAAACAATAAAATATTCTGAAGGTACTGCTGGAAGAGAAGACAGTTAGATTAGGATAATTGATCTTATTCTTGTAACTCATTAAGGGTGAAATTTACCTCTCTGCAGCATCATCACGAGACCTGGGCAGCATTTATGTTCCACTTAAACTTAATTTGAATTTAAGTGGTGCACAGGGTTTTTGCTGATCGTCATGCAGGGAAGAATTAATGGATAGTTTTGAATTTTTTCATTCTGGCAATTATCTGCAAATGTTCTGATGTGCGGAAAGTGCACGTGTTTCAGAAAAATTTCTTCTAGAAACATCAGTAATGCGCTGAGGCAAACTTTTGCTTCCAAACAGGAAGATTCACTTCCGTAAAGCAGAGCATGGTGTCCCCAAAAAGAGCTTTCAAGTGAAGTGTGAAGAGGTTAAATGAGTATTTTGTTCTTTGTGACACGATGAATTCATTCTTTCTTCCCAAAGGCTACCAAAGCTCACATAAAGCTCAACACTAAGAAGCTTTACCAGGCTGATGGCTACGCGGTGAAGGAACTGCTGAAGATCACCTCGGTGCTTTACGGGGCTATGAACACCAAGGGGGTGGAACGTGCAGACCCGAGTGAGGAAGACAGCAGCAAGTTCAAGTTTGATCTTGGCTCAAAAGTAAGGAAAACTTATACTTTTGTTTTGGGCAGGGATTTTGTGTTCACTTAGGGAAACCAAATCCTTTTTCTATCTGAAACTTAATCAGGGAATGTTTTCACAGGGGAGCGGCTATGGATTTAACTCGTACTTTCTGTTGTTGAGGTTATAGGCTATGATTTGCTTTAATCTCTGTGAATTCTCAACCAGAAGCGTAACATAAGGCACCAGGGGCACAAACTTGGTTATCTTTGCTACGGACTGCTGTTGAAATCATAGAAATATTGGAGTAGACCTGAATAAAGGCTATTTTCTATCTACTAACCTTGTTGCAACAGGAGGAGTTTGCAAAATATTGACTGAAAGGGTTTTTTGAGCCTGTTTGCATTGAAGGAACTCTTCGTGTTACCCTAACAGACATCAAAGCTGTTCAAGCCCTTAAAGTAGATGCCATCTCTAGATATTAGAAAAGCCCGAACACTTTGTTAAATAAGAGGAATTTCTGTTGCTTCTTTTTGTTAGTTTTAGCACCTCTTCTATATACTAATATTTTTAGTCTTTGATTGTTTATAGCTATACGATGTCATGCCCGCTTGTTAGGCAGTAAAACTACCATTCATGAAAAAAATGGTAGAACCACAGGTGATTTTTAATTTAGGTAGATCTGGTGTGTCCCTCTGAAGAAAGCACCTGAAGAAATAATAAAAAAAAAAATACTTGTAGATGATCAGTATTCCTTGCCTATGCAATCTGCTAGTCACGTTCCTTATGGTATATATACTTTTTACTTTTGCATGTTTCCTTTTGGCCCGGGCAGCACATGACCCAACAACTGGCCGAGTCACAGTTTTGAGGAGGTTTTTTCGTTGGCCAAAAGTGGCTGGTGTTTCACCCAGAAGCCCGTGTCTGAATGGTGCTTCATCTAGACCATTCTAAAGCCAGGAGACGGGCTCGCTCTGATTCCAATGGACAACTTCTTCGATGCTACAGCAGATTTTCAGCCACCGTGCTGATCTCTTACGCAATTTTAACATCAAAATAGGAAAAAAAAAAACCTGTTGTGGATTTTGTTATGCTGGGGATTCTCTTTTGCTATTGAGTGCTGTTTCTTTGTTTGCAGATTGCTGACTTGAAGGCAGCCAGACAGCTTGCATCCGAAATCACCTCCAAAGGAGCAACCCTCTATGACTTACTTGGCAAAGAAGTTGAACTGAGGGTAAGTACAACCTGGAGAGTGTATGGGAACTTGGGTTCACTGGCTGCTGTGAAGGAAAAGGGTGAAAAACATATCAGTAGTTTGTCTTAATGACTACATTTAAAATGAATATTCTCCGAGTTGAAGGGATGGCTCTGAAAGTTTGCCTTTCCTTCCCACTTGTATTCGTGCTTGAATTGCAGTAAGCCTGAGAGAACAGTTTGGCGTTTTCTCTTCAGCAGAAAACTGAAATACTCTCTGTAGAACTGTTTGGAAATACTAACTTTTTATGTACGTTTTAGTGGTGGGGATAGATATATTCAGAAAGATAAATGATTAATGCCCTTAGTTGCCCAAGTGAGAGGCTCATTATTTCTGTTACAGTAATTGAAGGCCTCGCGAGCCCGCAGGGTTCTTCATATTCTTTAGCTTCATTGTAAAATCACAAGCTGTTGCATGAAGTCACGGAAGCGTCCTGAAACGCTGCCAATAAGGCTTTCAATTATTTTCTTTAATGCATTTATCTGCAATGCTGGAGGTTATTCATTTTCTGAAAATAGACTTTTAAACAAGGGAAACCCTGAATGTTCTAGTTCTGTTACAGGTAATCTTCAGGTTAGCAGAATCTGAGCTGTAGGAAGCGCAGCCTCTAAGAGCAGTAGCCCGTGTGCCGCGATGATTAATGCTCCTAGGTCCTTGTTTGATGGAGTACAAGTGTTTCAAAGGGTAGATGATATACAGGGAAGATTATCTGGGGAACATTGCCTTTTCTGCTGGATATGTTAGCGTGGTATGCAGCAGTGTGAAAAGCATTAATATTTTATAAAAGGGAGAGAGAAGGAAGGCCAGTTTAATTCAACATACACGATTGTCACAAAACTGTTAATCAGTCACTTCTTGTCTTGCATTCTTGTCTTCATTTCTTGGCTTTGAAATAGTTTTCACACAAATACTGCCTAATGTTTGCCCTGAGCATTAAACCCTTTTTTCTAAGTACAGCATCTCTAAAACTCTGCTAAAAAGTCAGGTATAGGTCAGTATAAGGCAACATTTTTTTAAAAGTACTCGAGCATTGGTTTGAAATTGGACATTGTTTAATCCCTTTAAATCAAGGCTTTTAGGAGTCAGGCTGACTTTAGAACTGGGCCCTAGAAGAGGGACTTGCACAAGTGCAGAGCGCTGAAAGCATGAAATGAAAAATCAAGAGACGAGTAAGTGCTGCAGTGCAGCCACTTCTCATTGGGTCCATTAAGAAATCTTCAATGGAAGACTATTTAAAGGTGCAATTTCTAAAAGGACAGCATTTCTTATATATAGTAGCGAACACATGTTTCTTATGGCGTAATGACTGAGTGCACAAGATGGGGCGAACTAATCCTATATAGGTACACAGTTTATATTTTGCAAAAAGGTTTGACAGATTGAACTTGTTGTCTTTTAAGAAATCCTGCCTGAGGAAAGATGACCTTTGCTTCTGTCTCATTAGCTCTGAGTTTATATCCTAAAAGCACAAGGTGACACTCTGACAGCACAGTGAGAACCTCCAGAGAGCAGCAGAAGAGACTTGCGTGCTCTGTTCCTTATGATTTGCGACTGGTTCCAGACTTGTTTGGTGATTTGTTAAAGCTAAAGGACCCATTTTTGGCTCGCATGTTAAATGCCAAGTTTGGTACATAAGTGTGTGACAGGTTTGAGGCTTGAGCCTGTAGCAAAGCAAATAGGTTCCAGCTTAGAAGCCAGGAGGTTGCAGTAACCAGTCATTCGGTGGAATTTATCAATTTTTAATTTGTCCTTTTTTAATTAGAAGCACCCAACTCCGCTTTTCACTTGAAGTATGAGATTTGCTCATCAAACGAGAGCCTTAGAGCCAAATGCTGTTTTCTTCCACCGCTGTTAGGTCTGAAAATGCCCACGGAAGTCAGTGGAGCTGTAGTTCTTTCTAAGCAGCCAATGTTGAGGGGCAGCCTTTCTTCATTTCACGCCGTCTTCCCTGGATCCTTCACAGACTTGGTGAGGTGCTCAGAAGATGACAGGGATGGCATCTTCTGCCTGCCCTTCTCGCCTGGAACCAGGTGGGCAGAAGTAGAAGTGCAGTTAATTCTGGCTTTGTGTGGGGAATTAGAGCTTTGTCTGTGGATATCAAATTAGTTGCCATTAATCTAAGGTTCCTTTTATTATTTTTTAATGTGAAGATTATTGATTTCCATTACTTGTTTTCTTTTGACGTTGCGTGGCTAAGTAATGGGCACAATAAATTGCACTGGCAGAGGGATTGTGCGATTAAAGGGCAGTAGGAGAGCAGTATGGTTGACTTTTTCATTACACTTTATATCCTAAATCCTGTTACATATATTAAAAGCATTGACAATAGCCATGATATTGTTTTAATGAATTTGAGAACATGGTAGTTTTGTGTTTCCTGAACCTCTTGGTTTTTTTCTTTTATTTTTTTTTTCCCCCCAATCCATCCATTTCCAAATATTTAAATGAAGACTCTTGCTACCTAGGCTAAGACAGACTGATGATATATCTTGTTTCTGTTCTAAGTGAAGACTGCTTCATTTTTCCAGTAAAAGAAATGCCAGCATTTGGCACTAATGGGTTGACTAGGTCTGTTGTCATAGTCTGAGCAGCTTTTGGGGAAAGATCATTGGGAAAAAGTGAAGTAAAGCTCATTATTTCCTGTAGAAATGTTGACTCTAATTTGTGTCACAACCTTTACTTACCTTATTGGAGTCCTTTTTGCACATAATTTATATAGAAACTGTGTAGGAAAACCTTATACGTTAGATAAATTTTATTGGTTTGGGTCATGGAGCACATTGGGTTTTGTTTTTTTTTTAATAAATTGCTTTCTGAATGAAAACAGATTTCAGCCAGGGAAGAGTTTATTAGCGAAATGGTTCTGTTAGATGTTGTTGTAGGTATATAGTGATGGAAGTGTGTGTGTGTGTGTGTTTACTGGGAAGAGTTTGAGTCTGTATTCATTTTCTTGGAAATGTGGTACTGTGCTTTTCTGATGCCTTCAAAAATACATTGTTTCTAGGCTGAATGTATATGTAAACTACTTTCAAAGTTAATCTATAATTGTAAAAAACCCTTCAATTTAAGAATAGCAGAAGAAACCAAACCTACAAGTTTTCATTTGCTGAATTCAGACTGTGATGCTGTTAAGATTTTTTTGCGGGAAAAAACCAAACAACCCGAAAGCTCTACTTTCCTCACCAAGTGAAAATCACAAATGTCATTTTTGGTTTAAAGAAGAAAGCAGATTTTATATTTGAAAAAGAAGAGGAAGGCATTTCCAACTAACAATCTTAAATCAGAAGAATGCTTTCTGCAGGGCTGGAACCAAATGGCTTCTCTTCGCATTTAAGCTAAGAGATTCCCTTTCCTGCTGTCGGTGGATCCCAACTGGTGGAGTGGGTTGTGGAGCACCAGACATGGAGGGGAGAAAGTACGGGCTCTGCGTGTGCGTTACTACAGCGTGTCACCCACACTGTCACCTAACTGTGAAACTGGAGCTTGGCCCAGTTAATTTTGGGGAGCAATTCAGCTCTAAGGGGGAAAGGGATGAAAAACCTTACTTGGCCAGAGGATCTTTGGAGTTAAATGGTGATTTCCAACAAAGCTGTTTGTTTTTAGACCAGCTGTGTGTAAGAACAGCGTAGGTTGTTGGTGTCCTGTGGCAGTGCAGTGGTGGAAATGTAGAATTTTTCTTTTAAAATACATTTAATGCTTACATTTCCAAAATAGTCTGCGGTTTCCAGTCTTACTGGTCCAAATCTCAGAGCACAGAACCTGCAAAGGTGGAATTTGTAGACTCTGGTTTTGAATACGCTGGTTCCTAACGCTCTGTATTTGGTTCTTTATGTGTAAAATCATTGTAATCTTGATAGATGTTAGGATCGTAGGGGAGTTGATGAATGAATTTTGGTACAACACAGTCAGATCCCCAGCTGAAAAGCAGATTCTATGTACAGAGACATATGTCTTCACCTTCATTCTTTCCTTCACTGCCAGGGCCAGGGGAACTTCCCCTGCATTGCATTACTTTGTAGCCTTAATTTTCAGAATATTTACAACTAGCTTTGGAAGAGTAACTAGACACTTTGCATTCTTGTTTTCTGTAATCTGTTTTCTAGCTTTTTTTTTTTGGATGGGAAAAGTGGAGGTTGATTTGAGGTGGGAATGGGAGATTTTGTGTGGATTTCTTTCTCTCTCTGTACGCTGTACTAAATGCTTAGGACGATTAAAAGAAGTTGAAAATACCAGTGCTGTGATTTAAGCCAGTCAAGCCCAAAATTAAGAAAAGCAGCAACAGATTTAATGTAAGTTCTTGGGCAAAATGCAGCACCACTTCATTACACATTCACCCAAACTTTGGGTTTCATATCTGGTGACTTCCCCTGGACCTACAC
Organism: Numenius arquata; assembly: GCF_964106895.1. NCBI lineage: Eukaryota > Metazoa > Chordata > Aves > Charadriiformes > Scolopacidae > Numenius > Numenius arquata. Next base: position 16,827,374 of record NC_133589.1, on the reverse strand, counting down.
AGTGAATGGCTACAGTCTTGTCAGTGGCCTAAAGATCACAGAACCATGGAATGGTTTGGGTTGGAAGCGACCTTAAAGCCCATCCAGTGCCACCCCCTGCCCTGGGCAGGGACACCTCCCACCACACCAGGTTGCTCCAAGCCCCCTCCAACCTGGCCTTGAACCCCTCCAGGGATGGGGCAGCCACAGCTTCTCTGGGCAACCTGGGCCAGGCTCTCACCACCCTCACAACAAAGAAGTTCTTCCTAGAGATGTTAGAAGATGTTAGAGAAGTCAGTGGTCTTCTATTCCCTGTAACAGCTGGTGATCATGGGGAAAATGGCAAGGTGAATCCTTGGGGGGAGGGAGGGATGATGAGATGATCCAAATAATTCTTTAGCAGAAAATGAAGCATTAATGACCTTTGAGGGCAGTTGCGATCGGTTGAGGAAGGACGTTCCTGAGTTATCATACATCAGGCATCCAAAAGGAGGAATTCACAGCTCTTTCTAACCCCTCAGCGAAGCTGGCTGGCTCTGAGCTCCTGCCACTTGGCATCTGTCAGAGGTCCTGGGGACACATTAGCAGGAGCCTGTCAAGAACCTGCCTTGCTTACATTTGCTGAATTATTAGACGCAGTAAGATAATGAAGCAAAAAAGAAATACCAGAATAAAACTGCCTCTGTGCTGGTGGCAGGCGTAAAGATTTCTGACCTTCTCAAGGTTGTTTTCATTTTATTTACCTCTTAATTAGCTCTAAGCCATGTGAAATTGAAGAAAACAGAAAATAATATTTATTTTTTTTTAACATACTTAGCCTGTGCTGAAGATGGGCAACGCATCGGGTTTGTTTTCTAACGCTCCTCTTGGCACTTACTCCGTCTGTGACCTTGAGCAAACTGTTTATTCCCTGGGTATCCTCTTGTGTAAATAGAGTAATTTCTGTAATTTTGTAGATTAAAGCTTTTAACTGCCAGATAAAGGGCTTCCCGATCTATGGAGGATACGTTTGGAAGTACAGGGCGTTGCTAGGAGTGTTGCTGTTGTGTATGTGTAGGTCTAAGCTTGTTCCAAAACTGATGAAACTCACTGAGAATGTCTTTACCGACTCCAGTTTGTGAAACGCTTGGATTAAACTCTTAGGAGAGCCGAAGGTGTTTAGATCCAGCTGTGGAACTGTGAGGTTATCGGTTACAATGAAAAGCGTTTCGACTAAGGTTATTTAACTTGGATCTCTTTATTCCCGGCTTTTTTGATTAAAGAGCCCTTCTCCCTGCCTGCCCCCTCTCGCGCTGCTGTAGCTCGCTGCCTGCTCTTGCTGGAGAGAGGGAGATCTGATTTGAGCGCTGATTTGGCTGCGTTATTCAGTACGCTTTGGAAGTTAACGACAAAAAATGATTTTATTTGTAACATTGGAAACATTTTCCGTCTGCCAAATGTTAGTTCTGGGTACGAGCTACTGCCCTGGGGGAGGCTGATAAACTAATTTCTTTTATTTCCTGTGCTTTGGCTAAAATGTTGCCACGTATCAGGGAGGAAAAAAAATTTTTCTAGTGGAAATTTATAACCTGAAATTGCCAGAACTCTGGAGAATTCCCTAGTTTGCTTCAAATTTCTTGAACTGACCTGCTTCAAACCGAAACCTAACCTGTCAGTTTTGAGAAAAGGGGTTTATTGCAAAGCGGGAAGCTGTGTAAAACTGAAGCTAAAATTAAACCTTGCAGTTGTAAAGTATATTTGAGTCAATACTGTTCTATATTTTAGATTGCTGTAATCATAACCGTGGCTGTATGCCGTGTGGATCTAACACTTGTGGATGTGTGTTTTGTGTAAGAAATAATTTCATAGTGAACTTCCCATTAGTATTTAGCTTGGAGAGGCGGCGCCAGCTATAAATTGCTGGACGGCACATTTCTCCTCCCAGTTTGGGGACCAGTTATGTCAGTGCATTGAGGATTCTGGGGACCAGTTGGAAGATTTGAATTCTTGTTAGCTCAGTTCTAGACTGCGTTGAAAAACCGTTGTAGCTTGGCTGGGAAGAAAATCGCACTTAAACCATCTTTTTCACATCACAGCATTTGTCAAAACCTGTATGACCCCGCAAGAAGTTTCGCTTAATTGGGCTAAATCAGAAACACTGTATTCTGAATATCTGGTGAGGTTTGGGTCGTTCATTACTCCTAACCTTCCTTCATGAGACACAAAGTATGTGTCTCAAAGCCGTGTCAAAATTTTAATTACATCAGAGGAAAATGTGTTGGCTTAAACATAAGGACAATGATTTTAGCTGGCTTTACCTATTTAAAATGCCTTTTTTTTGTGCCTGAAGAGAGCCACCCTATAATTCTGTCTCTGGAATACACCAGCCACTCCACTTACTGCTGGTTAAGCTTTGCTGGGAATGGAGAATGGAAATGGAAGTTATACGGCAGTGTTCACTGAGGTCAAAGGCTTCATGTGAATTTAAACTATCTCTTTGGGTGATATCACTGCCTCCACAATGCCTGCACCTTTGCATGATGTCTTTGTGGATCTTTGAGGTCTGAAAGGTGCTGCTGAAAAACATACTCCTTTTTGTTGCTGTTTTTCTTCCCCTAAGAAAATCATATCCCTTCCTGAAGTTTTCTTATATGTTATCTATAAAGAAAGGAAATTCTGTTTCTAGTTTTGTTGCGGAAGAATGTGGACAAAAGGAGAAACTGTAAAGACTTTTTTGCCTGACTGGGTGTCTTGCCTTTTTGATGACCCTGCTCTTTTTCCCTTTAAAAAGCAGAAAGCAATCTCCCACTGGTCCATGCTGCCCATTTTATCTGTTTATGTTAGGAAATTCACTCACAAACCTTGCTTTTGCTCTGCTGGAAGAGATACATTCCTCGTTGTCTTGGCCGACTCTGGAAAAGACATCACAAGCCACCTCCTGGTTAAGTGACACCCTGTTGTCCCGTGGACAACTCCAAGCTTTTACCAATGCTGTGTGCCACAAAACCTTACATGAAGTAAATTAAAGGTGAGGGTTTTAAGGATGTAGGAATAATAGAATCATGGAATAGTTTGGGTTGGAAGGGATCTTAAAGCCCATCCAGTGCCACCCCCTGCCCTGGGCAGGGACACCTCCCACCAGACCAGGTTGCTCCAAGCCCCCTCCAACCTGGCCTTGAACCCCTCCAGGGATGGGGCAGCCACAGCTTCTCTGGGCAACCTGGGCCAGGCTCTCACCACCCTCACAGCAAAGAAGTTCTTCCCCACATCTCAGCTCAATCTCCCCTCTTTCAGTGTCAAACCTTCCCCTTCCTCCTATGGCTCCCCTCCCTCATCCAGAGTCCCTCCCCAGCTTTCCTGGAGCCCCTTGAGGGAGTGGAAGGGGCTCTGAGGTCTCCCCAGAGCCTTCTCTTCTCCAGGCTGACCCCCCCCAACTCTCTCAGCCTGTCCTCACAGCAGAGGGGCTCCAGCCCTCTGATCATCTTCATGGCCCTTCTCTGGACTCATTCCAACAGGTCCATGTCCTTCCTGTGCTGAGGACTCCAGAGCTGGACACAGCAGTGAGCACGTGCTGGGGTTTATGAGCTGAGGGTAATTCAGTGGAACAGTCTCTTGAAGCAGAAGACGGGTGGACTCCTGGAAGGGGGTAAGGGTGGTGGGAACAGAGCAGGGTCACTTCATGCCTGTCAAAAAGGTTTAAAGTTCCCTTTCGTGCTGGCGATCTGTACACCAGGGTTTGTGAGGGGTTTCTTCTGTCATAGACCATATGTTCAGATTCCTTCTTATCCGGCTAGGCAGGCCTTCTGATTCATTATGGTCTGCAGAAAAAATACGCTTTTCAGTTGGTTCTTTATCTCTGACCTTCTTGTGGCGTGTTTTTTACTCATCGGGATAGCCAGGGGCATTCGGCCCCTGTCTTTGATTGAGAGTTCTGCATTGCTGAGCAGGGAGATGTCTCAGTGGATTCCCTCTGTGGACTGCTGAGATGAGCACATGAGAAAGCAGCATAGCTTTATGGGAGCCTGGAAGCAGCAAAATTCTCAATTAGCTTGAGCTTTAATCTCTTGAGCCAGAAAATAGGCCTTTAGGAAGTATCAGATTCCTTCAGGTCTGGATTATTTTTAATGTTCTTTCTGTATCTTCCCGTTCATATGTAACGATGCCTAATTATCCATTCCCTATATTGATCACAGTGTGTGTTAGTAAACTCCCTGAATAATAAAGTCTCCAAAAGAAGAGTTTTATTGCCTGCATAGACAGGAGAAGTTGGAAAACCCGTATTTGCAGGGAGCATGGGATGTAAAATGCTTTCCGGACTAAGACTGAAGGCGCAGCACGCGTGGCAGTGAGGAGGTACTCCTCCTGGAGTTTGGAGCTTACAAACTTCAGAAAAAACAAGGAAGGATTTAACCCATGGTCAAAAAACGTTTGGTGCAAAGACCTGTATGTTGGAAAAAAGCTTTCATTTCAGGTGCTTATCCCAAAAAAGGTGTTTAGAAACCTCTTCTAGACATTGTGCACATCAATGTATATGCATATTACACCATATTTATCGTGAGTGACTTGTGTGCTGGTCATGCTTAATTGCTTGCCTTGGTTCTTTAGTGCAGTTCAGAAGACATGTGCATCCATTTACCCATACATCAAGCATGCAGAAAGCTGCTTTATGAGTTTTTGATGCATAATGATGGAAAACCATTACCAGTTGAAAACTCTTCACTGGGCATATTTACAGAATGGTTTTGCAGTAGTGGCTTTTCATTGTTAACCAAGTGTAAAGCTCCGGGGGGGGGGTGGGGGGGGTGGGAAATTCTCGGTAAGGGAAGTGGTGGGTAGCATTTGCAGGGATGGTAGCATCTTCCTGCCGCCACTTCTTGTGCGTTTGGCTTTCTGCAGGGTGACGTTACTGTGCAGCGAGGGAGTGTGTGAATTTAGGATGGCTTCAGTGTTCCCCGTTGACATTGCAGCACCCAGGGAGGCAGCATCCCCAGGGGTGGAATGAAATGGGTTGGATTACCCTCTTGCACATTAGCATGTTTGTTCAGTGGGACAACCTAGCGCTTGCTGCTAATTCTTGATGCTTTTGGAGAATTTTTCTATTATCTCAATAATTTTAATATTTCTTGTCTTATATTTGACATGCAAGTGGGCCCAAATCCAGACTTTCAGGAGCTCTTATCTGGGTTTTTTTGTTGTTGTTTTTTTGTTGTTGTTGGGTTTGTTTTTTTATTTGGGAAGATGGCAATGCTGCACTGTGCTTTTTTTTGACGTGCAGTACAGGTGCCTAAATACAGGCATACAGTCTCATTTCGCATGTCTGAGAGCGTCCAAGACATCTAAAGAGGGCTGGAAATATAATACTGGACTTAGGGAATACCTGGAAGATCAGATTGTTCAGGCAATGGATTCACCTGCATGTTACCATATGTTTGGGAGGTTGTGTACATACCCTAAAAGGTACTATACTCTGAATAAAAGATAGGTCGTCCCTAATGAGCCTGGAGGGGCAGAGAAATCCACACGTTTCCACATGCAGGAAACTTGAGGCTGCAGAGTTTTGTGGAATAGATCTTTAGTGAGAGCAAAGGCAAGTCCTGTGCTGCTTTATTTCATATTTCAAACAGCTTTTTTACATTGAGCTGGGTATTTGGCAGTGAAGCTGCACGAGGATTAGATAAGGTTACTACGTCTGTATCCTACAGGATGCTTTTTTCGCCGAGCGAGGTCGAGCTCCTGGTTAGATGCACCATCACTGTCCTTTGGCAGAAGGAAGTTGTTCTGCAACACTAAACTGAGTGTTTCGAGAATAATGGTAACTTGTGGTCCTGTCTCAGGCTGAATTCTCCCCCAAAAGGTGGTTCCTGCAGCAAACACCCAGAGTGGCAGCTCGTTGCCTCTTCCAGAAGCCTGGCTGCTGATCTGATTCCTGTGGACAGAACCTCGGGCTTCTGCTCCGAATATCTACTCTGGCCTTTTCCTTCCCTGGTGTCTGACCCAGGGGAGCATCGCTTAGCAGGGACGCAGATTTGAGCCGAGGAAATTCTTTAGACAGATGGAGTTTTGAAGGCTTTAAGATCAGTGTTATTTCCTGAAATGACTGCAGTACAGTTTTGCTCTAAGGAAATTTATCTTTGCTTTTAATGCCAAAACTGGTGCAATTTGGGCAGAGCTGGCTTCGGTGCTAACTTTCTGTGTCCCGTGGGGAACGTCCTGTCAGGCTGTGCTCTCTTCTGCTTGGTTGGGCAGTCAGCTCGTCTTTGATTAGAAATCTTTCTTACTTTGTAATGAAATTCTCATTTCCAAAGAAAACAAGAGTTTTCAAGCCTAAACCAGCTAACTCATTTGTTGGTGCTTCCAATTGGCTTTGTCCAAAGTGAGATGCAGAATTTGAAGAATTAAAGTCCCAGCCCTTCCGTGCAGCACCAAATATTAGTCCAACCAGGGGAGATAAATAATGCCAGCAAATGGTGCCTCTTGTGTGCCTTCTTGTGTTTTCTTTAATAATTATCAGCTTTAGTTCATCAAAAATAATTTTACATTGGCTTTCCTGTTTTTTAATTAGTATTTATCATGTAAAACTCTAGCCAGGGAGCCCTTGGACACTTTGAACAGGAAACGCTGGTAAGTGGTAAACAATCAGCTCCTTCATGAATCCCTCTCTGGTTTTGCGTCTGTTTTTTTTTTGTCAAGTTGTAATTACCAGGCATAGTCCTAAATTGTTCTGCTTCTAACCTCCTCTTGCCTTGATAATTTTTTTTTCTATATTTTTCATCTCTCCTGAGAACACTATTTTTGATGGTTAGTTTAAAGGAAAGCTCTTGTGTATTCTCATTAGTACTCCTAATTGCAAAGAGTACATTACTTTACAAGAAAATGAAGGAGGCCGTGTTTCTCAGCTCAGTTTCATTTACACACTTTTTTTGGAGCACAAGGAATTGTGAGTACGGCCAGTGGCAATGTAATACCTGGTATTTGGACAAATTTAGAAAATTGGTTTTGGCTTCAAGTATACAGCCTATTTGTATCCACAGATTTAAGCATGAAGAAAAGAGCCAGGTTTTAAAAATCTCTGTTGTCATGTTATTGCGTATTTTATATTGGGTAAGAAATACTAGTGAGGATGAGTTGGGTTGGAGGAAAAATGGGCTTTATTTGCTCATGTGGGGAGTCAGAGATAGTCCAAGTGGTTGTGTTAAATTGGTTTTCTTCAATTTGCTCATGGCTTAACAATGTTTAAATCAACCAACTTTGGTATTTTAAAGTAAATGCTTTTCCTAATGTCTTCATAATCTTTGTGGAGTGATTATTTTTATCCAGGCATATTAATGAGAGCTGCCTTCCTTTTAATCCTCTTCTATATGGCCAGTTGCAGGGTCCTTCCTGAAAAGAGATGTTTGAAATAAAAGTTTTCTCTTTGAGAGTTGTCACAGGATAACAGGACACGACCCAGTGCTGGAAACCCAGGGGAGCTGTTACAAACATCCCTTTAAAAATTTCTCAACACCTTTGATACCCTCAACACATATATTTATTTTCCCATTATATTTCTGTTATGTATTTACTATATTTTCCACTTACATTTACTACTCCAAAGTGTCCAAATTAGGTTAATGGCTGCGTTTGTAGCAGTGCAATGAAAAATGTAGGTACGAATGCAGAGTCTTAGGGAGGAGCTGTGTGTGTACAGAAGCAGTAATGGTCCACTTTGATTCTCGTCTTGCTCTGCTGGGCTCTGTTAACTGCCCTTACCTTCTCCTTTTCCAGTTTAGCCCTGACTCCGTACTCTGAAAATACAAATTTCTGCTTTTATGCTACTCTTCATTGCCCTGCCAGGCTTTTCCAGGCAGGTGTGACTGTAGGACTCAACCTTGTCTAGGAAACGATGTGAATTCCTGCATGAAGGCTGTGGTCTGTACGTTAAATTCCTCTGGGAAGTGGAGGGAAGGTGGAAGAAGAAAAGGCACTAAACTTGTATAAATGATTCCATCTTAAAAGTGCAGATCCTCAGAAGTTTATCTAAAATCCACGTTACCCTGACCTGACACATGCTGCAGTGTTCTGAGGATGTTTTACCAGGCCACTACAAGGAAATTGGTGAGGGAGTTGTTTATAATTAAAAACTAAGGTCCTTGCTGGTTTTTTATTCTCTTTTGAAAGTGGGAAGGAAAATAATTTCCTTCTTCCTGCTGAGTGATAAACTATTTTGTTTGAAATAGGCTCTGCAGCAGAGCTCTCGCTGTTCCCATCAGAAGAAGCGAGTGCTGTTGGTGGGGCAGTGTCTTCGCCAGGCTCATCCCGGCTGCAGTTTCAGTTCAGGGAAAGTCCTCGCAAATAAATCGGCATTTTGTTGAGCTTGTTAAATGCATAATTTTCTCAGAATAGCTACTGAGCTACATTATTCTTGCTCTGTCTTCCTCCAAAAGCGTCTACGTGTGGAGTTTGTTTTGTGCAGACTCTTTGTGTCTTATTTTCATCCAAATTAACTTTCTGCTGCTTGGAGGGGACTGGAGCCCCTCTGCTGTGAGGACAGGCTGAGAGAGTTGGGGGGTTCAGCCTGGAGAAGAGAAGGCTCCAGGGAGACCTTCGAGCCCCTTCCAGTCCCTCAAGGGGCTCCAGGAAAGCTGGGGAGGGACTCTTGATGAGGGAGGGGAGCCCTAGGAGGAGGGGGAAGGGTTTGACACTGAAAGAGGGGAGATTGAGATGAGATGTGGGGAAGAACTTCTTTGGTGTGAGGGTGGTGAGAGCCTGGCCCAGGTTGCCCAGAGAAGCTGTGGCTGCCCCATCCCTGGAGGGGTTCAAGGCCAGGTTGGAGGGGGCTTTGCTCAACCTGGTGTGGTGGGAGGTGTCCCTGCCCAGGGAAGGGGGTTGGAACTTTATGATCTTTAAGGTCCCTTCCAACCCAAACCAGTCTATGATTCTCTGTGGACAGAGGAATGTTCACAAGCAGTTCAGGCAGAGTAAGCTTTCACTGCTGTTAACAGATGTAGCTCCTGTCACTATCTCCAAAATAATATTTCTTCTACTTCTTTTCTTGTGCCAGAAAAAAAAGCCTTTGTGCAGTATGTGCAGGCTTGTTCGGGGAACTGATCCAGCAGAGGAATAAGCTCTGTACAAAAAGCTGGGTTTTTTGGCTGGATGAGCTCCCTGATTGGGTTCACCATGCAACCCCCTGCATGTGGGCTGGTGGAGAGGGAGCTGGGCTGCCTCTGCTCGTGCTTGCCGATGCAACCTGGGGCGTCTGGCACGGTAACTTCACAGAGTAGTTGTATCTGCTGCCAGAATTCATCCTGTAGTAGGCTGGGTGCAGCCTCTTGCAATGTGTCTGAAGCGTTTTTAGATTCTTAGTCAGATGTTCTCTACAGAGATGCTATTTCCATCTTTATCCACCTGTTACCAAGCAGTTCGCCAACATAAGATGATTTTAAGGACATTGAGCTGCAAAAGTCTCCCTCCTGTCCTCCCAGTAGCAAACAATTAATCCAGTATTTCCATACGATGACCAGGTCAGTGTTGTAAGTCATCATACAGATGAGCGTACGCTGCGTACCCCTAAGCCCATCTGCCCCAAAATTGCAGAGGAGGGAAGTTTTTTCATCCTTTGGGATCTAAATAAGGATCGGTGTTTGGATGAGAATTCTGAACCACTTGGTTATCAGAATCGGAGAACCCCACACATCTGCACCATCTGATTTCCATGTGGGCATAGGAGGCACCTGCTGACTGCCCCAGCTGCCTGCCTGAGTTAGATGGATTCACAGTGCTTGTTTCTCCACAATTTTTGTGACACTGCTCATCTCCCTGCGCTATTGTTTTCGTGGGTCTTGTTGTAAAGATGGTGAAATCTACTGTGCTACCTCATATACCTTGCTCAACCTGTAATCACCAGTGCAGTTTCCAAAAATCTGCATTCAACAGTGCTTTCAGTTCAGACAGTAGCACTTAGCTTGTTTTGAAAAGATACCTTAATTGCTCAGTGTTAATCTCAGCCTCACTTAACTGACTACTCCATCTCCTGTCCTTTAAATTATCTTAGCCTTGGTGAATAAACACTAAATCCTACTCCATTTATTATGCAGATGATCATATCATTGTTGCTTGACCACCCTCAGTTCTGCATATATTAGTTCCTTTGTGTAGTCTTTAAATACACTGTTGTATTTTTATTTCCCAGGAAGCAAGAACAGAATCTATTGCCAGACCTTTGGAGATAAATGAGGCTGAGAAGATGATGAAAGTTGCCATCGACTGTGTTCTGGTAAGAGAAATGATATTTATTTAATTGCAAAATGATCATTCCTCTCCTGCAAGAGGAACATAGTTCTTTTTATCAACAGCTGAGGGTTAAAAGTGCCAAATCACACATCACCTTCAGCTGGCTGGACCAAGTAGTGCTGCATCTGATCAATTAATAGCTAATGTCGATCTTCAGTTAATGCCTAATGCAGCCTTTGGTCTTTAGGTAATATCAGATGGGTGAACAGAAGTTCATCAAGGCAGAGATCGGTCTGTGATGACTCCTTATGTTGTCATAATGAATGCGGTCACTGATGACCCCTACGGTTTATTTGGGAAATCTGTTGTGTTCAGAGTGAACAAGCCTGTTAATTGACACCGATAGCTTTCCTGGCGGAGTGAAGGAGGTGCGTGCACAGCGATGGTTGTGAGCTGGCAAGCAGAAATCACAGCCTGCAGGAGAAAGGGTAAACAACGTTAGCAGCACTACCTGGGAGAACGTGTTAAGACCTTCTCGGCTTTCAGCCTGTTGCGCTGTGTAACTGTGTTGATTCAATACGCTGAAACGCTCCTCCAGTTGATACATCAAAGGACTGCACTTGACCTCCCTTGGCTTCACTCTTGTGAAAAAATGACCGAAAAACCCTCCGCATTTTAGTCATATTCCCTGCCTCTGTTAGGAGCTCAGTAGTTGCCCCAGAAGCTCTATAGGAGGGATAAAAATTGCCTAAATCAGCACAGAAATCTCCATCCCACCTACATTGTCTAAGCCCTGTAAACTTGGCAGAGTCAGGGCTGCAATGGCTGTACTTGGTAATTCAAAATGTGCTGGTTCCTCTGGAGTTGTGAAGTTGGGCTCTGGAAGCAGGATGGCTGAGCTGGCCAAGGAGTCTGAAGAACTAGCTCTGTGCTAATTAGTGCAATGCCAACATATCGTTATGCGTCTCGTTTTGGAGGACCTTTGGTGTGTCCCAGTCTTCACAACACTGTCCTTGCTCCAGTGCTTGGGTTCTTGTATTTCTGACCCCTTAGCTGCACTCACAGCCACTGTGCAAGTATGGTGATTAATTAAATCCTAGTGATTACTATAAGTTATTTAACTGCAAACTGTGTCCAGTCCAATTGAATAATTACAAGGAGTGGAGTTTCAGATTTAAACAGCTGGTGCATAATCAATAGATGCTCCAGGCGATCTTTCCTTATGTCTCTGCTCCCACTCGCAGTCTATATAAATTCTAAATGTTGTTAATATGCATCGCTGTTCTAGGCACTGGTGCTAATAAACTCACAGCAGCATGGGAGAGCAGTTGGCTGCTTGGGAAGTATCAATAACACGTACCTCAGCTGTTTTAGTTCTGGACCAGTTAATGAAATGACCTATTAGAGCTGAGCAGCATCTAAGAGTTACTGCTGGAATTTCAGCAAGTGTGAAGCCCTCTCTCTCTCTCACTCAAAAGATGCTCATGGTTTCATGAGCTTGAACACACTGAAAGTGCTCAGCTAATTTTGTTAAACTGAAGTATTCCCATTTCCCCCTCCTGATTCCTGTAGCACGTGTTGCAATGTTCAGGATGCTTCCCAGACGGATAAAGCAAGACTTAGAAAAGGATGAAGATATTTGAATAGAGTAAATTCTTTATAAAAGTGACCTTTATCTTGAAGATAATGTTCATTTCCTGGCCGGTTTATGTTCTAGCTCATTGTTTTAAAGTTATTTGCTAACCTGAGATGTGAGATTATGCAGAGGAACGGTCAGCATCTGAAAGACAATTCTAATTATTCCAGTACGAGCCATGATTCACTATCCTTCTTCTTTAGGAAGAAGTCCAAAAGACTAAAGACATGTTGAATAATGTGGCTTTGGACGAAGCCAATTTGGAAGCCAAGATTGAAAAACGAAAATTGGAACTGGAAAGAAGTCAGAAGAGGCTACAGACGCTACAGAGTGTTCGGTAAAGATTATGAACTGATTATCTACTGCACAAATGAGTGTTAGCATAAATGATGGAAATGTGCACTGTTAATGCTTAGAGCAGCGAGGAGTGAAGTCTGTAATGAGACTGAGATGGAGAGAGAGATTCTCTGCTCTAGAAATGCCTGGTGTGGATTGTAATTGTTCATTTTTCCATTACCGAGTATTTGAAATCAGAATTTCAGGGCTGTTAAAAGTGGCCAGAATATTATTTGTTGGGGTTGCCTAATTGCTGCTTGACCCACACAAAATGGTCAGGTAGCGTGTCTTGTCTTTTCCTTTGTCATTAACCATAGATTAGGTAGTTCTCCTGAAAATGGCAACTGGTGCAAACATTCCCTCTGTTCCCAGGGGCTTCCAGTAACGCTTTGGAGGAAGTGTATTGGGTAGATGTGAAGCATCAAACAGCAGTAGTGTTCTTTGGGGTGCAACAGTTCGCTCTGCACTATGAGACCGTCATCACTTACCAGTGTCAAGTCTAGTTAATCTTGTAATGAAATGGCACATTTTTGTAGGAAATAAGTCTCTGGCAAAGTAGGTGATTTACCAGCTGTGCTACAAGCTGATTTTTTGGACTCGTGGAACAGCAGGACAATTAACTTAGATTTGCCTGCTAAAGGGACCATAAATGCTGCCTTTCTGCCTGTTTGAAAGGAAATGGTAGTGGGTACACAATAACCTTTCCTTTGATATATGTAATTTTTGAGGGTTTTTATCTCGTGCTTTTAGTCTCTGAAGTAGTGTGGAACCTTAAAAACAAAAAGTCCTTTTTGATTAGTTTAGTAGACATGGAAAGGAAACTGCTTATTTCAGAATTCTGCATATACAGGTCAATATTTCACTGAGTAGTTTGTCCTTGTTCTCTCCAGTCCTGCTTTTATGGATGAGTACGAGAAGATTGAGGAACAACTGCAGAAACAATACAGTGTTTATCTAGAAAAATTCCGTAATCTAACCTACATGGAGCAGCTCTTGGATGATCATCGGCGGACAGAGCAAGAGATGTTTGAGGTAAAACAGCTTAGAAATGCTCGGCAAGACTGTACATCCTTTAATTCTTGGCCTTGTAACAGAAAATGTTTGAATACCCTTTGCCAAAGGAGCACTTTACTAGTTGTGGAGCCAGCTCTGAGTGACTGGCAGTTTACTGACAACCCGGGCAGTGTGACTGCGCTTGGGCGAGCATGATAATACAGCTTTATTTTTGGAGTTAGTGAACTTAAACCAGTGTAATGATTCCCTTTTCCAGTTTCTGACTCCCCCGACTCGTTTTCAGTCGATGTTTTTTGTTCGTGAAGAATGTTTTCAGCATTTCTAATCTTCCTTTTGCCACATACAATGTATGTGCTAAGAGTTACTAGGCGCTTATTTTTATCCCCTGCCAACAACTGATATTCTAATATCAGTTATTGGCATTATTATATTATTATTATAAATTCTAAGTGGTTTCTCAGCACAAGGTTCTTCAGTTTCCTCATAGAAGGTCCTCTTCAATGAAAAGAGTAAAGAGTATCAGTGAAAAGATCAGATACGCTGGAATCCTTGCTCACATAAACTTCAGTTTTGCTTGGCAGAAACGCTATTTTCTATTGACTTGCTGAATTGTATCTGTTCAGTGCAAGTCTCTACTTTGCATCCTGATGGATAATCTGCTTCTGTATCTCATCTTGCTCCATACTTTCTTTTGGATGTTTGTTGGGCTGCAGCGATTTCGGCCAGCCTCTCATTCAACTTCCTGTAGCTTCATGGTTTACTTGTTGGCTTTTCATCCTTCTCACCGTCATTACCTGGTATATCTTCATTGAAAACACATTTCAGTGAATGAATGACTTTAATACTGGTGGGAGCACTATAATTTGAGTTAACCAGTGCTTCCTCTTTCTGGATCATCCTGTCTTTCATATGCAGATCATGTTTTATTTTGTCAACACAACTTACTCTTGTTCCTGGCAGAAATATGGGAGAGCTGTGCATAATGTTCCTTCTGGCTATGACTGCGTGTTTTGCTTTTGCCGTGCCCATATGTGCCTACTGATCTGAAAACAAAGTGTTTTGACCCCAAGTTTTTTAGCCTTCTCCTTCAAAAATTCATTCCTGTGTTTAGTTATAGTAAAATTTTGTGACCTGTGCTTAGGCTGCAAATAAGGCTCAGTAACTTTATAGTCCCCATTCTCCTATAATCTCTCTTGCATCCGTGAGGTATCTTTTTAGAAAGCTTTATCATTCTATAGAACCGATTGTGCCGAGAAGCCTCCCCTTTGACACCTGGGCTCTGTTTCTGCGTGTCGAGGCCGTACAGTACAATGTTCAGGGGGCTTCATAACCAGGCTTCAGGCTGGTCTGGAGAAAATAGAGTCATTTCCATCACCTTTTGGACAAGGTGTGCTCTATTCTGTTGGGAAGGCTCAAGTATTTTACTGCATTATTTGCTTGAGGGATAAAGTAACCCGTCTTTTAAAAGATAACGTGGGCATTTAACAACTTGTTAATCATTATGAACCAATTTCCCGTTAACTTCTCTTTTTTTTATAAGCACGGTCTCTGTAGACATTATTTCACATATTTCTAATTTGTAGTCAACTTGGTATTTTCATGTGTCTTGTTTTATAATGTTCTAGTTCTCCATATCTTTGGTCAAAAAGAAGCCCTTGATTAAATCATAATCTTGAAATGAAGCCTAAAATCTGATTTTTCCCTTCTGTTCAAATGCCATTGAGACTTAATACCAAAAGTAGAAATGTTTTGAACGGAGCTACCTGAAACTGTTTATAAATTCATGCACAGAAGTTAGTAATGAGTTGGCGTACAGCTCTTCAGGGGATTTTTGTTAAAAGACAATAAGACGAAGAAAAAGCCTTTGTTATTCAGGGCTGTGCCCGTGCTTAGAATATGGAGAGCACTTTTTATTTCCCTTTTTCTCCTTCTTTCTGTGAGACACCTGGAAATCTAGCCATATGGTTTGACTTTTCATTTGCTGGGATAAGCAGGTAATAATACTTCAGCATTGTGCAGAATTAAAGAGTATAAAAGCCTGTGACAAAAAGATGTGTTTTTTCTCTGCACGCTTCTGTCACTTGTTATCTGCAGCGTGCGTTAGCAGGGATCACAACTGGAAACACCTTTAAGATGTGGTTTGTGTTAAAAGCAAAATGCCATCGGGTCTTCTGCATTTAGAATGGGTTCTGGCCATGCCTGGTGGTCTGTGCTTGAGTGTCTCTGTCACCTCAAGTGATTGAAGTTCAACAGGGCCAAGTGCCGGGTCCCGCACTTGGGTCACACCAACCCCATGCAGCGCTCCAGGCTTGGGGCAGAGCGGCTGGAGCTGCCTGGCAGAAAAGGACCTGGGGGGGGTGTTGGTTGACTGTGGGCTGAACATGAGCCAGCAGTGTGCCCAGGTGGCCAAGAAGGCCAACAGCATCTTGGCCTGTATCAGGAACAGCGTGGTGAGTAGGACTCGGGAGGTGATCATGCCCCTGTACTGGGCACTGGTGAGGCCCCACCTCGAGTTCTGGGTCCAGTTTTGGGCCCCTCGCCACAAAAAAGACATTGAGGGGCTGGAGTGGGTCCAGAGAAGAGCAACGGAGCTGGTGAGGGGTCTGGAGCACAAGTCTTGTGAGGAGAGGCTGAGGGAGCTGGTGTTGTTCAGCCTGGAGAAAAGGAGGCTGAGGGGAGACCTTGCTCTCTCCAACTCCCTGAAAGGAGGGTGTAGCCGGGGGGGGTCGGTCTCTTCTCCCAAGGAACAGGCAATGGGACAAGAGGAAATGGCCTCAAGTTGCACCAGGGAAGGTTCAGATTGGACATTAGGAAACATTTTCACATGGAAAGGGTTATTAAGCCTTGGAATGGGCTGCCCAGGGAAGTAGTGGAGACACCATCCCTGGAGGTATTTAAAAGATGGGTTGACATAGTGCTTAGAGACATGGGTTAGTGATGTTTTTTATCAGAGGTTGATGGTTGGACTAGACGATCTTGAAGGTCCCTTCCAACCTAGACCATTCTATGATTCTATGATTAAGTTACTTGTGCTGAACCCTGTATCTGTTAAATACCTTGTGTTGGCTTAAACCAGCATGAAGTTTATCTGTCACATCTAGTTCTGTAGCTTGAGCTTCACCCTGAAAGGACCCTGGGATCATTTCATTTCACTTCCTGGGTATTAGTCTGTTAAATCTTTTCCCTAGGTGGACCGAAAATATGAAGGGGAAAAAATGGTACATTTGACAGTTGTTCTTCAGAACTGGAGGGAGGAGCACGGGGATCAAACCCAGAAAATTGGAATGTCTAAAAATACTTAGAATATTTAAAGGCTGAGGCTGTAACCGTCTCTTTGTGGGCAGCAGAGCAGTGACTCGGGTAGCTGTGACTGCTTTGTTGTAGAAGCTGTTGCTTTGGTAGAAGACAAGGCTACGCATGTGTCTCTCTTGCAGACAGTTTTTCAGGAGTGCAGGAGTCCAAACTATTATTTGAAGTCATTATGAGATGTCAGCGCTCAAAATCAGGGTCCAAGACTTGATAACTAAAACAAGATGGAGAATCTGGGTCCCAAATTAGTCAAGAGGCTTGCTGGTGCATTTCTATTTCCAAACCAGTGGGGGACTTTTTTATTTTGTTATTTTCAAAGACTGTGCACTGTTTAGTCCATTTCAGATGAGTCTTTTGCTAACCTGGAACATCAGGGCATTTCTCCCACTTCTGTCAGTCTTAATCTGCTTTTCAGGTAGTGCTTTATCACCTTTGGCTGCTCGTTGGTGAAGCAAATCTGTGGGTTGTTTATTACATGCTTGAAAAAAAAAGCAGTTTGCTCCAGACTGCTGCCATATCTTGTCCTGAAGTTCATCATCTCTGTGTCATTTTCAGAATCAACAGAGAAAAAATAACTAGGATAATTGCATTTAACCCATTTTCATACTTACCCTCTCCAGCTGTCAGAAAACACTGAAAATTATGTTGATTTTTTTCCAACCCTGGTTTGTCTTTTGTTCCACCAAACAAATCTTAATTATCTTTTCTAGTAGAAGTGAGAGTCAATTCTTTTATCATCGCTGTGTATTTTGTTAAATAGCTCGCCAGGAAATAGCGACAGCAATGTAATTAGATTAATCCAGCACTCCGTGTGCCGCTCGGTCCTGAGGACTGATTCCTGGACCCCTTTCCTTGACTGGGTGCATGTTTTCAGGAGGAATTTTTGCTCTTATTGAGAGCCCGTTGCCGAATAACGAGACTAATCTTTAGAGCACTCAGCCTCCAGGCTGTTTTGGTTCCCTGCTGACGTTGCGCAGCTAATGACCTGGGCCGGAGTGCATTTCCTAATTAGAAAAGTGATTTAAAGATTGTGCCCAAGCACACAATTTTAATTAAGTGTCATTGAGCAGTTGAAGCACTCCCGCCTTTCCAGACTGCAGCGCTCGTTCGTGTGGGGTTTTGTGGTGGGTTCTTCCACATGGTGGATGTACAATTGGATGGAGAGGAGCGCTCCAGAGGTCCTGTTGTCTGGAATTTCCTATTTCCTTTGCCTCCCGGTGTCCAAAATAATACGGAGCAGTGATTGGAGAGCAATGGGCAGGAGTCTCCTGCCAGGCACTGGACTGGGAAATCTCTCTCTCTGTGTTAAAAGGAACTTAAAAGCTTGGGTTTGAGTCTGAACCGAATGAATTGCCAGAACCGAACAATTAATTGGTGATGAAATTACCACCGGCAGAGCACCTGCCCGTTTGATGTTGGAAGCCCTTTGAAATTTATGAAAAATATGAAATTATTTGTCTGTTATCAACTCTCATTTGTGGAGATGTCAGAAGTCCTCACGTGACTCCTCCTTTGAGTGAGTTTCTCACACTTACTGGCAAACTGTCATGCACTACTTATTACTGCACCCGAGGAGTTTAAATAAGCGTCTTTTGTCTTTGCAGTTTCCTTAGCCTTTATTTTTTTCATTTCCAGCCACCTCTTTTATTCTGTTTCTGTTCTTTTGTGCTGCTCGTGGAATTAATCCATCATCTTGCATTTCTGTGCAGAAGCAGGGATTGATGTGCCATGTCTCCTCAAAGATTCGTTCTCATTTTTCTACTTTGTAAAAAGATTTGGCACACTTCATTCATTTTTATCCTGTTTTTAAGATGAAATTATTTCTGATGTTTAGACATGAAAGCTATTAGAACTTTGGCTGCTCTAAAAATCAAAGTTTCAGGGGGTTTCAGACCTTGGGGGTTGAAATTTTCTGTGGGCTCTAAATGAATGCCTCTCTTTTAAAGGACAATACAGACTGACACAGTTCAACAAGGTGTTTTTGAAACTAGCTTGTGTAATGCCAGAATAACTTGGCAATATCCTTGAGCATTTGCCTTTTCTCTAGGCAGAATATGCTTATTCTTTCTTGTGCTTCTCAGAGGGCATCCCTGAAGTACTTTCTTCTTCAGCTACTGTCTCCTAAGGTATTTTAAGACTGCATTTATGTTAGTCCTCTGAAATCTCAGCTACGGAATGCCATGAGGTGGTGGACACACGGAAGAGGATGTTCTAAGCCACTCGGTCATTATTGTTGGTTTGGCATTGCTTAAGCCATTTTTCTTGTCATTTTTAGGATATTACTATCAGTAAGCAGTCTATCATGATTAAGCAAGAACAAGCCAAATAAATAGACTATATCATGACTCCCCCTTGGTAAACCACCCTCCCCAAATAAAATCCCCTCTTCATTAAACTAATGTTGGGGGGTTTTTTAATCAGAGCTTCATACCTGAAGCAGATGTTTTATTCTGAATATGCATATAGGAGGGATATCTGAGTTCTGCTGCACTCTGAGATACTCCTTGGTTCTGCTGCTTTTCATGTCTTTTTGCATTGAGCCCTCCCATTTGAAATATTAAATCTAAACCTTCCCATTGCAATGTCTGCTTGCTGAAATAGCCAGACAGAAGGTTAATGTGAGAAGCGGTTGGTTACAGTCTTTAATCTTCTAGCTAATGTACATTTGAATTCTGACTCTTTGGGAACATTTTTATAGGTACCAGGAGAGCACTCCTGGTCCAGTGTTACTGAATTATCAGAATATGAGATTTAAAAGTAAGTACAGGCATCTTAATTGTTGATTACTTCTATTTTGGCATTTTGTCCGGTGTACAAGGATGACAGTATCGGTGCGCTGAGACACACAAATCCCATAATGGAGAAATGCGGGGAAAAAAATAGAGGAGGAGGAAGGGAATGCTCAGGGAGAGAGTGGGGGCAATGGAGAAAAGGACAGAGGAAACTGCTGGTCTGAGAAATGGTGGTCACGCAAAAGGAGAAGGTGGAGATAGAGAAAAGGTGGAGGGGCATGAGAAGACCATGTTAGAAAAGATGGAAGTGTTGCCACGTGCATTCATTCCACTCAAATAAAAACCTGCAATCTCCTACCAATACCATGGCAACCAGATCTGGACTCTCAGAGGTACCTGGAAATGCCCTGAAGCAGTTGTGTGCATACCTGCTCCTGGTGCTTTATTGATACTGGCTCCATTAAAAGCTATAGGAAAACTTTTTGGGAAGTGAAAACAATTGAGATCAGCTCAGCTGCTCTCAATCAGATCCATCAGCTCAGTGCTCAAAGATCCATGTGTTTTTCAGGATTATCTTGACATCTGGTGTGCCAGGTGGGTGAGCACATTTGCCTTAGGATCCCAAATTTGGGGTCATTTGACTCGCAGCTTCAAGTTCTTAATGTCTGACAGATTCTAGAACTTGTTTTTTCACAGACCTAGAGCTCAAACAAGAAGTGATTAAAACTCTTGTCATCACTTGTGAGTTTTTCTGACCAATGGAAACATCCATATTCTCCCTTCAGCAGCCCACGAACAGAAGAGTTGAAGAGATCCCTTGTGCATCAGGGCTTGGTGCTATGATTGGATATGAACCCTCTGCACAGGCTACTCAGTCTAGTTCTTTTTTGCTGCTGTAAAACTCTGTAAACTCTGTTATATATTAAATACTCTGCATTGAGGAAGGAACACAGAAGAGTATCTACTGAGTTTTGCAGGGTACTAAGTCGGGGTGAGTTTCTCTCTCTTGCCAGCAATTATTTCTGTGAAGTCTTGAGATGTAACGGGGCTCGTTGATAGTGTAGTTTGGAAATCCATGAATGATTTTCATGATAGAGATCCGAGAGTCTCTGATACTTTAAGTTCTGAAGTTGTCTCACTGAATTTCGTCTGCAGTGACTCTACTGCAGAAGAAATACTGCATGAAAACAGTGTCTATTTAGTGCATTCTGAATGTACTGCCTTTTAGGGTTTAAGTATTCTCTTTATCCAGGTTTATTTAGTAAGAAGATAGAACAAGTGGTTTGCTCATATTGCATTCTTTCTGCCTTTCCTGTCAGCCTGTGTTATGCTTTTGAATATTCACAAGTACTTTAAATGTGGGAATTAAGGAAGAGAAATCCAGCTTGAGATTCACTCCAAGCAGGAGACAATCAGATCACTTGAAGCAACACTGATCAACCAGATCAGTCGGAGGTTTTTTCCCCCCAGAGGTCAACACATAAAAATCATTGAGAAACTATTTACTGGGTGATTAAAAACTAAAGAATTGGTTGAAAGAAAAAAAAAAAAAAGTTAAAATAACCCCTATTTGGGGACTGATGTTTTGCAAGCGATTTGCACTGGATGACATAAGTAGGTAATGTTAAAATGAGGTATGTGAAATTCAGGAGGTTTATGCTCTATTGCTGCAGGAGGTACTTAGGAGCAGAGAACAGTAGCTACGAGACTAGCATTTTAATTTGTGCAGGCGTGTGTAGTCTCATAATGTGAAAAAACATAAGGTTTGGGGTTTTTCAGTGTTAAATAGTGAAATAGTTCTCAGTTTTCTAGCTGTGTAGAAACAATTTCTAGTTCAATGCTGTGAAACATGAAAATTAAAGCCTACGCTCGTATGAACAGCAGGCCTCTGGGGTAGATGCTCTGGCAGAAGCCTTGTCTAACACCCACCAAGCGCACAGGCTGGCAGCATGAGTTCCTGCCCCTTCCACAGTCATCGCCTTCTCCTCTGAGCTCCAGAATTCTGTCGGGATTCACAGAATCACAGAATGATATGGGGTTGGAAAACCCCCCTGCCAAAGCCTAGAGCAGGGTGCACAGAAACTTGTCCAGGCGAGTTTTGAATGTCTCCAGAGACAGAGACTCCACCACCTCTCTGGGCAGCCTTTTCCAGGGCTCTGCCACCTTCAAAGTACAGAAGTTCTTCCTCATGTTTAGATGGAACTTCCCGTTCAAGTTTGTGCCCATTTCCTCTTGTCCTGTCACTGGGCACCACTGGAAAAAGACTGGCCCCATCCTCCTGACACCCACCCTTTAAGTATTTATAGGCGTTGATCAGATCCCCCCTCAGTCTTCTCCAGACCCAATTCCCTCAGCCTTTCCTCAGCAGAGAGATGCTCCGGTCCCCTCATCATCTTTGTAGCCCTTTGCTGGACCCTCTCCAGCAGTTCCCCGTCCTTCTTGAACTGGGGGGCCCAGAACTGGACCCAGTGTTCCAGATGGGGCCTCCCCAGGGCAGAGCAGAGGGGGAGGATGACCTCCCTCCACCGGCTGGTCACACTCTTCTTGATGCCCCCCAGGATGCCATTGGCCTTCTTGGCCACAAGGGCACATTGCTGGCTCAAAATTCTTTGAAGATGGTTCTGATACTGAGATACCAGTGGGCCAAATTGCAAGCCGTACCATTTCATAGCAGCAGGGTCAAACATTGGGACTACGGAAAGGTAAGAAATCCTAGGTTAAACAGTATACCTTTCTGCCCAGGGACTATAGGTTGTATTTGTTTTGCTAGAATTCCATTTACATTCTCATTCGGGCTTATCTTGAGCAGAGAGTAGGCCTGAAATCAATGGGAAGCTCCATTTTAGGCCACTCAACTATCTCCGAGAGCCTGTTTTTTTTAAAAAATTTGTTGACCTGGAGAGCTATATGCCCATGTCCTTCTCAAGCTTTGTTGCATCTTTGGGAGGACTGATGGGAGACCTGACGTGATCAGAGCCCAGCCTGTTCAGCAGGATCTAACTTCTTTCAGCAGTGCTGCATTCACTTTACATACCTGGTGGTGGCCATCTTCTAACAAGAAACAAGGAGCTCATGTAGTGCGTCCTACAGCTCAGCTTCTCCTCAACCACAAGAATTTTTAAACCAACAGTTCCTGTTTCTTAATCTGTATAACAGGCTGGAAGGAAGCTGTTCTGTGTCCCTACTGCTTAAGCTGGGTGATTATGTGGAGAACACCACAGTTATTGAAACTAGAGAATGAGGATGTGTAAGGTGAAACCTGGTGGTGTTGTAGATCAGTGGTTGCCCAGCAAGTATTACTGACTTGTTTCGTATTAAGAGTCATGGCCCAATGCATGTGAACAGTCCGAGAAACAGTGCTTGCCACTCCCTTTTAAAAAAAAAAAAAGTTTGTCTGCGTAATTAGTCATCTTTGCTTTTTTCTTCTCTAACCCACCACAATGAGATATTTAAAAATAGTTTTCATAGTATGGTTTGGGTTGGAAGGGATCTTAAAGCCCACCCAGTGCCACCCCCTGCCCTGGGCAGGGACACCTCCCACCACACCAGGTTGCTCCAAGCCCCCTCCAACCTGGCCTTGAACCCCTCCAGGGATGGGGCAGCCACAGCTTCTCTGGGCAACCTGGGCCAGGCTCTCACCACCCTCACACCAAAGAAGTTCTTCCCCACATCTCATCTCAATCTCCCCTCTTTCAGTGTCAAACCCTTCCCCCTCCTCCTAGGGCTCCCCTCCCTGATCCAGAGTCCCTCCCCAGCTTTCCTGGAGCCCCTTGAGGGACTGGAAGGGGCTCTAAGGTCTCCCCGGAGCCTTCTCTTCTCCAGGCTGAACCCCCCGCAACTCTCTCAGCCTGTCCTCACAGCAGAGGGGCTCCAGCCCTCCCAGCATCTCCGTGGCCTCCTCTGGCCCCGCTCCAACAGCCCCATGTCCTTCTTGTGGTGAGGACTCCAGTCAGTCAGCTAAGCCAGTAGCTAGAGCCCTGTCCTGGCGAGCAGGAGCTATGAGTGCAAAGGTTTTCAAGCTGGAGAATCATAAAAAGCAGGTCTAATTCCTGTGCCGAGGCTCTAACAAGACTGCTTGGTGGTGCTGCCTCTTAATTTGGGACTTACTGGTGGGAAGTCAGAAATAGACTGAAGTGTGTGTCAGCCACCAGTAGAAGAGATTCTCCGCTACAGGAAACATGGGCTGTGTTTGAGCTAATTGATCTTAAGATGGAAGGCATCAGATTCCGCTTTCAATTCCTGGACCCATCAAGTTCACCAAGAACAACTACTTTTTAATATAATAAAAGCTTTCCCTGAAAAGAGCCAATAATCCTGACTCCCCTTCAAACACTTAAGGGTTTGTGCTACCTGTGACGGGGGAGAGGATAATTCTGATGTTAGATTCTAGCAATGATGTGACACTGACTGCTTTATGGTGGTGAACAAGACACAGCTGTGACTACTAACTTCCAATCAATATTAATTTGGATGGTAATTTCTTCAGGCACTGCAAACTGACCCCAGGTTTACATTACGGAATTGTACGTTAATTTAAATAAATCACACATCCAACCAATATCGCTTGTAAGCTTGGTACAATAAAAATGTAATACGTGAAGGGAATGCTCAATGAGCTGTTATTGAGTCATTATAATTCATATCTTCCACAAAAGCAAATGGGAAAAATGGAGAGGAGTTGTCATTACGGTAAACTCGCGTTACATCTAATGATGAATACATTTGATTCACAGGATGAAGTCCATCCTCTGTCATGTTATTTGAGGCAGTAGTGAATTCCTGAGTGTTAGTGCTGACTTGCATGAAAGCATTTGAACTCGAAAATTCTGGGCAGGAAATGTTAGTCTGGGTCTTTTTTCTTTTTTTCCCTCTTCTTTTTTTTTTTCTTCTGGGGATGATTTAAAGGCCTGTGATCTCGACTAGTCTCATGTTGCTGGTGCCTTCGCAATCATTTTGTCTCCCATCTCTTCACAGTCCTCTGGAGCTGTGCCCTGTCGTAGACGGTCACGTAAATCCGTGGTACCTCTGATGTTCTGCTCCCTTGGCTCTGTGGTTCCTGGCTGGTTCAGGAGGATTTCTTACACATCCTCCTGGGGCCTTTTGCTTCAAGCCTCCAGCCAGCTTTATTGACTTTGGATCTTCCTAAGTCTGAAAGGAAAACCTTAACGTGGCGTAAACACGCTGGGAGTACCTGTAGGCAGGATCCCTGTGCTGCTTTAACCAACTGAAAAAGGCATTTATGCTGGTACTTGTCTCGGTGAATCATGACAGCGCAAAGCTCCTCGCTCTCAAAATGGCCCAATTTCTGTGAATAATGAGACGGCTCTCGTTGGTGGCACAGTGAAGTGTGCTCTAGGAGCAGCGCTGGAAAAGCAGTTCAGCAGAAGCATCTGGTATACGTCTAATCCATTTTTTTTTAACAAGGCTTCTCCATTTTCCATGTTTATGGTGCCTCATGCCCATTATTGCTGAATGAATGGAGATAGTCAAGGGAAAAATTTACATCAGTCTGAAAAGAAGTGATCCATACTGTGCAAAATGCACACGTAGGTGTTGGGGAGAACTGGCTGGCCCAGGAAATAATGAAAATAGGGTGCATGTGAGAAGGAGCTTCAGAACGAGAGGGAAGGGAAGGTCATGAAGTAAAGGAAGATCTGAAGCCTCAAGCTCATCAGAGCCAGAGTTGACTCCAGAACTGTCAGAGCTCATAATGAAGGGGATAAGGTTGCACAGAGCTCGACTGGTATCCTTGTTGAGAGCTTTCGTGTAGCATATGTCAAATTCCTTGAATTCCTGTGCATCTAATTATAGCCCAAAATAAGTACAGGCCAGAAGTGGAGTATTTGAGGTGGAAAGTTTTTGTGGGTGTTTTTGTTTTATTTAAACAGAAAACCAGTCAAAGTAGCTAAATAACTTTTCAACCTGCTTTCTTGGTCACTGATTCACAGATTAACTCTGTTCAAAATAAGGTCAGGTCTGGCATCAGACCACATTGCTCAAGACTTTACCCAGTCCAGTCTTGAAAAGCTCCAAGGGCAGAGACTGCACAGCCTCTTTGGGAAAGCAGTTGTTCGACCGTTCTAATGGAAAAAGTGTGATGTCTAGGCATAGAAAAAAGTGTAGTTAACCTGTGTGGAAAGCTTTTAAATTGCATCAAAAGCCACTCAAGAAACATGGTACTGGGAGTGTTACTTAATGAGGATAAGAAGGGAGAGCTGTAGAGAGGAGAGAGTTCACACAAAGCATGAATGTGGCCCCCTAGGCTATAGGGCTATAAGGACAGGCTGAGAGAGTTGGGGGGGTTCAGCCTGGAGAAGAGAAGGCTCCGGGGAGACCTTAGAGCCCCTTCCAGTCCCTCAAGGGGCTTCAGGAAAGCTGGGGAGGGACTCTTGATGAGGGAGGGGAGCCATAGGAGGAGGGGGAAGGGTTTGACACTGAAAGAGGGGAGATTTAGATGAGATGTGGGGAAGAACTTCTTTGGTGTGAGGGTGGTGAGAACCTGGCCCAGGTTGCCCAGAGAAGCTGTGGCTGCCCCATCCCTGGAGGGGTTCAAGGCCAGGTTGGAGGGGGCTTGGAGCAACCTGGTGTGGTGGGAGGTGTCCCTGCCCAGGGCAGGGGGTGGAACTAGATGATCTTCAAAGTCCCTTTCAACTCTAACCATTCTGTGAAGTCAGGAAACCCATTCCATAGTGCAAGAACAAACAATTACCAAGTTGGAATTTGTCCCTCTGAGGTAATTTGCTCTTTCTATTTTGTCCCTTCCTTTTGAATTCCCAAAGGGAAAGTGTTAATATCACCTTCATGCACAGGCTGCTTGTTCAAGAGGAACAGGAACTGATCTGCCTTAAGTCTCAAGACGCTATCTCTCAACTTCAGGTTATGAAGTGTGCTGTTCACTTCCAACTCCAATTTATCTCTTCTGCGAAAAGTGGTTATTGCATTGTTTGAGCTGGACGTACCGAAGTCAGAACTTGCTAAGTAATTATGGAACAAGTGTATGTGAGAAATGTTAAATCAATCTAATTTCAAAATGCTTGTTACGGGTCGTGTTGCATCCTTTTGTTCTAAGTGTGGGGTGTATTTTAATACACTTCACTGTCTGGCTTCGTGTAGCCTGAGCTTGGGAGCGTGAAGAGCTGCTATGTTAGAATAGCATCAGCGTAGGCATACTAGGCCATAAACTGCATATTTTTCCTGGCTCTGCATTCTGCTACTGGTGTGAGCCCATGCAAAGGCTCAGCTGGGCACTCTGTTCCTTGTTCCAGTTTCTCATGGATCCCCGATAGCATTTTACCTCCCTAAAGACTTTCCCCCAAACCAAAGCCATCATAAGAGCCCGTGCTAGATTTTTAAACTATGATAGCTTTCCTTTATGATATATTTCATTCACATTAGGAAAACATTCTAGTTTTTTTCCTAATTTTCATAATAGCATGAATGACATTCAGTTAATTAACATGTATTTCCTTGAAAAGATAAAGCTTTCAAGACATTTTTGAGGTATTTTTGTGACTTTTGTTGATGGAAGTGCACTTTGGTAGCGATCTAACAGATCTAATTTTTTTTGATAAATCTGATCACTGGAGTTGATGAGTCAGCATTTCTTGGGGAAGGGTGTTACCTCCCGTGGTGCCTGTGTGCTGTGGACTGGCCAACATCAATGCTGCGTGGTGTCCTTCTGCTGAGCCTCTTGGTGTTTCACTTGGGTAAGTGCTATTCTGTCATCTTAAATGGCTAATACTCTTCTACCCCCTTTATTGAAGTACTTTTAGGGTATCTCTTACAGTACTCCCAAGCGAACAGTTCTTCCACAAGAAGCAGCAAAATGCAAGGTTTAACACAGGAAAAGAATAAGAAAAGACGAGGTCACGTTGTTAAGGAGCATAGGATTTGCTGTTTTTCAAAAGAATGTGATCCTTTTGGAAAAAGATGTATCAATGACAGGTAATGGCTAGCTGGGACAGAAGAGTTTCAAGATTAAAAAAGCTTTCTCTGAGGAAGGACAGTCAATCAAATAAATAATTTTAAATAGTGACACTACAGCAGAAATTAATTCCCTTCCAGTGACACTGGTGGTGCCAGTGTTACAACAGTTGGTGAATTTCTGGTATCAGTTAAGTGTATAAAATACTCTGAAGAAAGCTTTCTATGTGTTTCAATAGAAATGATTACTGTAAAATGACTATTAATGATGAGAGGCAGTGACTGTTTCAGCGCTTGAGAGCGAGGGAGAAGATGGGAATAATGAGAATAAGGAGGAGACAGATGGTCTTATAATAGGGGCTGATGATTTTCAATTCTTTCAATGTGTACTCATCCACTGGAAGGATGACCTCTAAAAAAGTTTAAATGGCCAGTGCTGATGGCTTTCAGATGCTCCTCAGGCCAAAAGTGTAAAGATGTATAAAAGTCTGTGAAAGCTAAATATTTGTTAGTATGAACCTTGATACAGGATGCAGAGAATCTGCTAAAACAAGGTCACGTTTGCTTTTCTGGTGCAGAGCTCTGCGTTTGGACCAGTGGGTCGTTTGCTTGAGACCACATTCTCCAAAGCGCTGTGCTTGATTTAATATTGTGGGATGAAGGAGATTCCTCCTTCTGTATTCGTCAGGAAGCTCTATCACGGTGGTAGCACTTCTTAATGATTGAGGGGGCATCAGCAGTCAAAGCAGAAGAACCTCTAGGTGCAAAATCTCTTTCTGTGCCAGAAGGCCAGGGTCCTGCTTTACTGCTGGCTCTGAGCAGCTCTAAGCCAGCTTCCCTGTGGTTCTACACCATTTACTGCGTGCAGCATCGTGTCATATGGAAAGGAATTTTTTAATTTTCAGTTTTGAAAACTTTTGTAGGAAAATGAAAGTCCTGGTCAAATGACTATAGACAAGAGATGGGAAACCAGAGGACGCCTCTGGTGACGCTGCCAGCTGCAGCTTTTGGTTTTGGTTTTTTACTGAAGTGAGATGATCTGCTAACAATAAGCATTTAAAAGTTCAAGGTTGAAATGAACATTAGTTTATGCGGCACGATCTGTGTTGTTTTATAGGTCGGCAGTTTGTCCTCTGATCCTTAACTATAAGCTCTCAAAGGGCTCATCACCCACCAGAAGGCAATGTTCAGCGCACTCAGGCTGCTCCTTTGCAGAGGCAACAACCCCTCCTCCTCCTCCTCTTCCAGCCTGTCCTTTCGAGTGCCTGTATCCATCCAGTGCAGCCCTCCAGGCATGGAAACTCTCACCGTGTTCGCGTGATCCCAATAAGATCAAAGCAGTGCACCTTCTAATTCCTTCTGTTTTGTTTCCGATGATGTATGTACTTGTGTTCAGGCACTTGAGATGGGATCCCACTTGTGCTGCCTTCACAAGGAGCATACCAGAGCCTCCTCTTCACTCTTCACTGGGCTATCATCATCATCACCATTCCCTGCCAGGCCTAGCATGAAGCCCTCCTCACAGGTTGGCAAGCCTGCTGGTAAAGATTCTTCTGCCCCACTTCTTCAGATGGATCTTATCTCTCTCCCATAGTCTTCATTCCCCAACAGTATAAAAAGGAACAAACCCCATAGCATTGCAGTCACTTTTACTCAAGCAGGACTATAGCCATGGTCCAATTCAGCTCATGAAACTGGACATGAATTTAGGGTGAGGTATTTAATAGTAGTTCAGAGTGATAGGAAGCATCTTTTCTAGCCTTAAAGGTCAGCGCTGGGTAGGTTGGCACTCTGTGCTATCATGAACTTCAGCTGAGCAACCTCAACATTGTGTTCCCTTCCCTTGCCTTTCTGCTGGAGAGGGTACAGCAGAGGGCTACAAAGATGATGAGGGGACTGGAGCATCTCTCTGCTGAGGAAAGGCTGAGGGACTTGGGTCTTTTTAGTCTAGAGAAGAGAAGACAGGGGGGATCTGATCAACACCTATAAATACTTAAAGGGTGGGTGTCAAGAGGACGGGGCTGGTCTTTTTTCAGTGGTGCCCAGGGATAAGACAAGAGGAAATGGGCACAAACTTGAACATGGGAAGTTCCATCTAAACATGAGGAGGAACTTCTTTGCTTTGAGGGTGGTAGAACACTGGAACAGGCTGCCCAAGGGGGTGGTGGAGTCTCCTTGTCTGGAGACATTCAGACCCTCCTGGACAAGTTCCTGTGCAACCTGCTCTAGGTGGACCTGCTTTGGCAGGGGGTTGGACTGGATGATCTGCAGAGGTCCCTTCCAACCCCATGTGATTCTGTGATTCTGTTGTACCTCGCAGGCTTCCTCTTATTAAGAATATTGTCACATTCCCTGTTCAGGCACCGCGCGGTTTCTCCCCGTCCTTCTCTCTCACCCTTGCTGAATGACTGGCAACACTCTATTATGAAAAACAAACGCCGCTGTGTGCGTGTGGCCGGAGCTAATCTCCGCTGCTTTGTTCTATAACAAAGCAAGAAACAGCTGCTGAGATTAATAGGCAAGGTGAAGATGAGGTGGTTCAATCCATCATCAAATTGGTTCACTTTACGTGTACTATAGAGCAGTAGGATTGCCACTATTCTCTAGCAAATCACAAGAAAAAAAACCCCAAAAAACAGAAGGAAACATCATTTTCCCTTGCTAAGATGAAAAGGTTGTACAGAGAGAGAGATGTCTAGGGAGATTCCTGGGATTGGGAGGATGTCTGCAAGCAGAAGAAATAGCCTAGGCAAAAATGGAAATGTTAGCATCCAAAAAAAAAAAAAGTCAGAGAGCTCCTGTTATTTTCCTGTTGTTCTTTCATACTTATCCCCTTCATATTTTCCCCAATTATTTTCCTTTTCTTTGTGCTTAGTGGTAACCATGTTGTCTGTCAGCTGGCTCCGGGGTACAAATTCTTTATATTCAAAATCCCGCTTGGTTTTTCTCCACAGCTTTGCCAACAAAACTTTGAGGTTAACTTTAAAAAAAAAAAAAAAAAAAAAAAAAAAGAGAGAGAGATTTTATATTATGAAATGCTGCATTATTTTTGCTCTTTCTGGTTTTGAGCCTTTTTGGACTTGCTGCTTTGCAGCCTGCAGGGGCAGAGTTGTCTTCAATCTTGTGATTTCAGCACCTTGATTTTATTATTTGAACCCTTACTCAGCAGCATTAGGTGTATCATCAAGGACTGGCAGGCAAGAAATCATGTGGCTTATTCAAATCCTGGATGACTTGCCCTAAGCCAAACACTGATCGGTGCCAGAGCTAGTTGTGTGGGGGTCTGCTGCTGGAGGATATTCTCTGGGGGGGGCATATTGGCCTCTGTTTTAAAAACACAAAAAAACACCAATCATAGAATCATAGAATCATCTAGGTTGGAAGGGACCTTTAAGATCATCTAGTCCAACCATCAACCTAACTCTGACAAAAAGAAAAAAAAAAAACAAAACCACATACATCACTAAACCGTGTCCCCCAGCACCATGTCAGCCCGTCTTTTGAACACCTCCAGGGATGGTGCCTCAACCACTTCCCTGGGCAGCCCATTCCAAGGCTTAATAACCCTTTCCGTGTAAAAATGTTTCCTAATATCCAATCTGAACCTTCCCTGGTGCAACTTGAGGCCATTTCCTCTTGTCCCATTGCCTGTTCCTTGGGAGAAGAGACCTACCCCCCCCGGCTACACCCTCCTTTCAGGGAGTTCGAGAGAGCAAGAAGGTCTCCCCTCAGCCTCCTTTTCTCCAGGCTGAACACCCCCAGCTCCCTCAGCCTCTCCTCACAAGACTTGTGCTCCAGACCCCTCACCAGCTCCGTTGCTCTTCTCTGGACCCGCTCCAGCCCCTCAATGTCTTTTTTGTGGTGAGGGGCCCAAAACTGGACCCAGCACTTGAGATGGGGTCTCACTAGTGCCCAGTACAGGGGCATGATCACCTCCCAAGTCCTACTCACCACACTGTTCTTGATACAGGCCAAGATGCTGTTGGCCTTCTTGGCCACCTGGGCACACTGCTGGCTCATGTTCAGCCGACAGTCGACCAACACCCCCCCAGGTCCTTTTCTGCCGGGCAGCTCCAGCCGCTCTGCCCTAAGCCTGGAGCGCTGCATGGGGTTGGTGTGACCCAAGTGCAGGACCTGGCACTTGGCCATGTTGAACCTCATCCCGTTGGTCTCAGCCCATCGATCCAGCCTGTCCAGATCCCTCTGCAAAGCCTTTCTACCCTCCAGCAGGTCGACACTCCCACCCAACTTGGTGTCATCTGCGAACTTACTGAGGGTGCACTCAATCCCCTCATCCAGATCATTGATGAAATACCCCAGCCCCTGCACATCGTTGTGTGTAGTTGGCATGTAGTAGTAATCGCGTGCTGTTCAGTAATCCTTCTCTCAAAGAAATTATAAAAAATAGTCAATAAATGAAAAAACATTTCTCAGGCTCTGCTTCTGCAATAAGATTTTCAAAGCCAACTCCCGATCACGCTGCTGTAGGGACTCACCCTTGGCATTTTACTTGTCTGTAGAGCAATAAGTTAGATTATATTAAAACATTCTGCCAGACAGCCACGTGTTGGATTTTATTGCGGTTTTCCGAAGACTTTCATAGTCAGGCATGAGATGTAAAGCCACTTGCTTTGCCAGTTAAAGTAGATTGAGATGCAGAATATCTGTATTGTGCTCATTCAAACTCCCATTCCACAAAAAATATACATTAGTGCATTGTGTGCTGTAGAAGACGGGTAACGTTCTTGCTGAATTGGGCGCAGATGATTGTAAACATAAGTGCAACTTATTTATTTTAAAAGCCTTTGTTTGTCCTAGTGTGTCAACAAAAGGTTTCTTTATTTCCTGCTGCTGTTGACTGTACATAGACCATTGGTTTCTCTGTCCCAGGGTAAGGTGCCCACGATGGAAAGCTGGTGACACAACTGGTGACTAAGGCGAACTGAACCTACCGATACCACAAGACATGGAAAAATAGCAATGAAAAATAGCTCTGACTTGATGATGTAAGGAAACTTTTTCACCCCTTGGATAGTTAGGTATCGGAACAGGTTGCCCAAACAGGTTGGTCCGTCTCTCTCCTTGGAGGTTTTTATGACCCAACTACCTCAAGCCCTGGGCACTGTGGTCTGATCCCTTTGCTGCTCCTGCTTGGAGCAGGAGGTGGGACTGGGGACTTCCAAAGGTCCCTTGGAGCTGGGGTTATTCTGCGGGTCTAAGTGTTGGCAACCAAGTCCTGCCTTGCTGGCCATTTCCCTAGGCTGGCTTTTGGGTTTGCAAAGTGATTGATTTGGTTACTCCTCAAAGGGCAAAGTTACACTTCGGAAAGGCTGCGTAAAATATGAGACAAAGGAGGAATAGTTCCATCTCAGCAGAGACCTATCTGCCTCTAAAGCAGGATTTTCAGCCTCAATTATCTCCGGTGTCCTTAAAGGCCTGGGAGCCCCCTCTGATGGGGCAGGCTGGCTGTGATTTTGTGTTAATTGGCACTTCAGTTGCATTAATTTGACAGTGTGGTTCCACAGTGTATGCTGCCACTTAATTTGGGCAAAGTTAGCTTGTAGAGAAAATACGTGCAGTGTGTGACCGCAGCGTTTCAGTCCTGTTTGTTTACTGGAGTGGCTGAAAGGGACTCTTAGATGTTGGCTCCTGCTCACCCGGTGTCCCGAGGCACCCGGGCTGTCCCCACGGGTGCTTTGCCAGGTCAAGGCCACGTCTCTTGCTCCACGGAGCTGTCACTCTGCCACAAACGTGACTGTTGTCCTGTGCGAAATGCTGGTCTATTAAAGCCTGATGTACAACATTGTGTGTGTGAAAGAGCATCCGTAGTGTTCTGGTCGTCATGGCTTCGGCATTTCTTCTTTGTCATATTTGAGAAGCCCTGGGTCACACAGAAGTGGACAGCCTAAAACAGGAAAACATCTCTGATTAGCTTGGGCATGTTTTCACCGAGCTGATATAAATCCCATCTCTTAAGATAGTGTGGAGAGCAGGGAGTGGTGTCTGCAGTGAAGGTAGAAGCCGATCAGGCCAAAAAACACAGCCTGATGGTCACATTCATGAAAATTAGAATCATAGAATGGTTTGGGTTGGAAGGGACCTTAAAGGCCACCCAGTGCCACCCCCTGCCCTGGGCAGGGACACCTCCCACCACACCAGGTTGCTCCAAGCCCCCTCCAACCTGGCCTTGAACCCCTCCAGGGATGGGGCAGCCACAGCTTCTCTGGGCAACCTGGGCCAGGCTCTCACCACCCTCACAGCAAAGAAGTTCTTCCCCACATCTCAGCTCCATCTCCCCTCTTTCAGTGTCAAACCCTTCCCCCTCCTCCTATGGCTCCCCTCCCTCATCCAGAGTCCCTCCCCAGCTTTCCTGGAGCCCCTTGAGGGACTGGAAGGAGAAAGAGAAGCTGAAAATGCCATGGACTCAGCTGTTTAAAAGTTGTCATTGTTTTAAACCAACAAATCTGTTGTCGTTCATTCACTAATTTAACAGCTCTAAGATTTCTCTGTGGATTGTTTTAAGTGAGTATGTAACTTCAAAGAATTCCGTGATAAATTTTGTTTACTTTCTACACATGTGATCTGCCATCGCTTCTGCCCCCTCCTTTGAAGACCTTATGTGTTAAGGACTATAAACATCACTTAACTGATGCTATCCTGGTTCCAACTGGTTTGAGGCTGCCCTTTGGAAACGGTTTTTGTTGCTGGAGTTTTTGATAAGCTTTTTCAGGGTGCAGTCTGGCAGCACAGCTAAACTGATGGAGTGACGGGCTGCTGTTGAAAGGGACGATGTTGTACAGTCTCAGCAGCTCCCTTGGGCTGACAGCGGTGTTTGACTGACCACGCATTGAGCTGTTGAGAAACCCAAACCAGTAGAAAATCAACATTTTTTCCTGCCAGTTAAGTCTCTGGGCTGGCTATGAGGTCAGCTGAGCTGCTGGCAGCAGCACAAGTAAGAGGCTGGAGGAAAGGGGGAGAAGTAGCTCATCTGTATGGTTAAACCATTTTCTTAGGCTTCATTTCTCTTGTGTTTTAAGTCCATAAACCAGCACTGAAGCTGAAACTAACAGTCCCCCATCTTCTCACCCCCGCTGTTTTTTCCACAACTGCAGCACCCCGTCCTCTGTTGTGCCAGTCAAGAATTAGTGTAGCCACACGCTGAACCGCAGCGGAGAATTTGCCTGGCTTAATTTTGTTTTGATGGATTAGTTTTCACCGGGTTTCTTTTGTGTCGCTGCACAAATGCTCGCACCGGAGCGGGAGGGTGATAAAAGGGAAGGAGCAAGTGGCCCAGGGTGCAGGGGAGGGCAGCTGCTCGTTGGACTGAATCTGAACTGCCACCTTCAGCTCTCTTTAACGTGTGCCTGGAATTACAGCATTAGGCAATGACTATATCTGTACTTATTATTTCATCGCTCTGTGAACGTTTTAAAAATGTTTTCTGGGTTTACGAATTTGTCCTCACAATATTTGGGAAATATCCTTTCATTTTTTTCCTCCCTGTAGAATTTGTTTGCCACATAGGCTGCAACAGCCAGTGGAGTCAAGATTCAGGATTCTGATCGATCTCTCGCTTATTCCAATGCCATAGCAATAGGGAGGCTGCATTTTAAATGCTCTCTGGGGCCAGGGCAAGACTTGGTTAAATCACTGACCATCTCTGACTTGGTTAAATCACTGACTGACTGGGAGAAACCGGATAGGGAGGAAGAGGTAGGGAAAGAAGATGGCAACTACGAGGCTGTTGCCATAACTGCACCATCCTCAGCATCCCTGCATCTTCCCTTTCCTTTAATCTTCAGCCCTGACTCTCTGGAGCGAGGACGCTCTTCTGTCCTCACTGTCATTTGTTCCTTACGGAAGGAATTAATAAAGAAGAGTGCTTTCCTAAATAGGCTATTTAAATTGTTCTGAATCTACATGAAGCAAGTTATAAAAATATGCTTGTGTCTTTTTCCTTCCTTGTTCTTGCAGATGGAATTAGCTTCTCCCTGCGGAATATAAATCCATCATTTCAGAGGTTTCAGTAGTTTATATTGTTGCAAGGTGCTGCTGGAGTGTCTCAGTGTGATTTTGCATCATGACCTTTCTGCTTTATAGCCCTGGAAGCTGTCATGCCTGCTTCGGTTTTGCAGTGTTGTTTCCATAGTCCCGAGCAATCATTAGCCATCTTCCTAGCACCCGGGGAGCCTCTGTTAGCACCGGAGAGTTTGGATGGCAGACAATTTGTCCAAAGCAGAGTTTTGGATCAGAATTTATTCCCTCTGTGGCCTTGAGAGAGGCACTGAGCTGGGTTTCTCACCAGGTACAGGTGACTTATATCCCTTACCACCTGTAAGCATCTTCCCTGCATCTCATGCATCTTTTTCTGCATGAATTTCAACTCTCAAGCCGTAGATGTTCATCCCAAGGTGTGATGCATCCCACCAGCCAGTCCCCAGGCCTCCGTTTCCAGCATCTTCCTTCTGTGCTGGGTGGGACTTGGTGGTTTGCTGCTGCTTGGAGCTTGGTGGGAGGAGATTTTCCCCTCTCAGCTAACGCACTATTGCTGTAGGTATGGCATTTAAAAAGGTGGCCCATCATTCAACCGTTTTCAGATGCTCTTCTTACTTTCTTCCCTCCATCCCATGGATATTCCAGCCGAGCCCATGTTTCCTTTCTGCAAATGCACTGTAAATTGGGGATTTGACCATGTCAAAGCGACTAGTGTTTTGAATTTTAAGCATATTTTGCATAGAAAAATGAAACACTCAGAAAAATCTTAGTTCAGTCCACAGTCAATTAGCTATTCCCATCTACTTGTCTCGCTTGACTGGAATTGAAGAGACTAAAATTAGCAAAATTGGTGGCCAAATCCTTCCACCAGTTGTTTGCCACCTGTTTAGTATTGTGGGTTCTATCTGAATCCGATTGTACGTATTCGTATCTTACCTACTCCATCACGTTTAGTGTGATATTCACCATTAACATTACCCAAATTTAAACCAGGTATCATTAAAAATACATTTTTCTGTCTGATGCTTATATTGGAACAGTCAGCCTTAGTTCCTAAAGTTCAACCTCTTGGTATCTGTGCTGGATTTTAGTCCTAACTGGATGAAGAACTTCTTGAACTCAGCGAAACTCCTCCTACAATTGCTTTGTGGTGTTCAGCAATCAAATAGTCCCTTTAGTCTACCAGGTCTGTGATGCTCCACAAGTGCATGCATCCTAGAAAATGAAAATTACTCTCATCAGTTCCTGTCTACAGAGCCAGCCGTGTTTTTGTATCAATCCATTCTGCTGGAGTGAGAACGTCTGTCTTAACTGCCACTGCCCTGCTGCCACCAGCTTCCATCTTCCCTTCCAGGCTGTCACATTCCTTACTCGATTGATTGTGCAAGACTTGGCTTTTCTGAGTCTTTGTGGGCCTTTTGGTAACATTTTCTGTTATCATTCGAATGGGTTGAGACTTGCGATTTGCTTCTCTTCCTCAGCGCAGCAACCACTGTTCTACTACCGTATTCCATTTGCTCTCAACTGCGTTTGTCATAGCTTTATTATTCCGTCATTACAATAATGCTCCTCAGCATATTTTTATCTGACAACCTGCTATATTCAAAAATGAAAATCAACAGTACAGTCTCACTGTCACGGTTCTCCTTTGCACCCAAATCCTATAGTGCAGTACATGGCTATACTTCTCCAGCTTATCGATGGGGCTTTGTGCTCCCGTTTTGTTTGCGTGCACGGAAAGGTGTGAATTTATTCTGGTTTGGTTTGTGTATTATGAAGCTGAGGTCATTTCACAAACTACTTCTGGTGTTCAAT
The DNA here is from genome assembly GCF_964106895.1 of Numenius arquata. Lineage (NCBI taxonomy): Eukaryota > Metazoa > Chordata > Aves > Charadriiformes > Scolopacidae > Numenius > Numenius arquata. The sequence continues at coordinate 16,790,444 of NC_133589.1, read as the reverse complement.
GGAGTATTGGTTGAAAACAACTACCAAAGACTGCTTTTCAAAAGAGAGCAAATTCCATCAGTAGTAATTTTCCGTGGGATGAAGACAAGTGAACTCATTTTCAGTGGGATAAGTAAGGTTTCAGCCGGTGGGAATGTATGGTTGATTTTCAGTGCGCTGTTCTACCTGGGTATATGCTTTATATCCTGACCCTCATGAGCAAAGTAAGTAGGAGCTCCCATATTTCAATTAAGACGTTTTTGTCATTAAATATTTTCAATGTTGAAATTTTCTGGTCTCATTCTACCTGTGAGTGCCGCTAATGGTTGTTGTGGGACCATCCAATTAGCTACTTGATTGGGCAACGTGGCAGCTTTTCTAATTCAGTTGTTTTTCACCTCTTGCAGGAAACAGCAAACATGCTCCGCCTGATGCAGAGCAGGCTGAAGGAAGAGGAACAGCACCTGCTTAAGAGTGGAAGTAAGTGGGATTTCTTCACGGCTTTTATTAGCAGGGAAATCGTTAAGTACTTGCTGCTTCATGTATAAGTAGCCACTTACAAGCACGAAGCGGAGGGGACATGGGATAGATGACAGAGTCAACAGGCTCTGTTAGAAAACGTGGGATGATAGTAATTTTGAAAGGACAGCAGTGAAATAGGGAACCTCACCTCTGTGAAACACTCCTCTGCTTTCTAAATTTTACCCGCAGCGCCAAGGGATGAAAACAGGATGAAACAGTGAGTGGATTTTAGCCTTTGTTTGACTATTACCAAAGCCCGTATGGGCTCACTGTGGATGTCACACTTGTCCCAGCACGGTGGGATTGCTGCTGAAAGGTCTGTTTGCGAACAGACTTGGTTAGAGGATCCTACTCCGCAAAAGAGTAGGCTCCACCTCGAGGCCCCACCTCGAGTGCTGGGTCCAGTTTTGGGCCCCCTACCACAAAAAAGACATTGAGGTGCTGGAACGGGTCCAGAGAAGAGCAACAAGGCTGGTGAGGGGTCTGCAGTACAAGCAGTCTTGTACAACAAGTCTTGTGAAGAGAGGCTGAGGGAACTAGGGTTATTCAGCCTGGAGAAAAGGAGTCTGAGGGGAGACCTTCTTGCTCTCTCCAACTCCCTGAAAGGAGGGTGTAGAGAGGCGGGGGTCGGTCTCTTCTCCCAAGTCACGGGCGACAGGACTAGAGGAAACAGCCTTAAGTTGCGCCAGGGGAGGTTCAGGCTGGATATTAGGAAAAATTTTTTCACTGAAAGGGTTATCAGACATTGGAATGGGCTGCCCAGGGAGGTGGTTGAGGCACCATCCCTGGAGGTGTTCAAAAGACGGGTTGACGTGGTGCTGGGAGACATGGTTTAGTGATGGTGTTGCATTTTGTTGTTTTGTGGGTGTTTATTTTTGTCAGTTAGGTTGATGGTTGAACAAGATGATCTTGAAGGTCCCTTCCAACCTAGAAGATTCTGTGATTCTGTGAAAATTCTGGCGTGTAGGTGAGTAGTCTCACTGGTTTGTGGGACTGCTTGACTGCCTCGTATCACGCGTGTGCTGGCGTGCCTTGCAAAACCAGAGGGTAATTTCTGTCCTCGGCAGTTCGCCTGCCGCGTTGCATGGCATGGAGTTTGGTTATGTGTTCAGAATCAATCTTTGTGATGTGTCTATCAGATCATAGCTTTCACAGATGAAAACTTCTCAGCTTGAAATCCTCTTTAATGTATCCCTGATCTTCAAAGTGGGATCCGCGTTTGCCCGCTTGCAGCTGCTTGATTTTAGTGTACCTGCAAAATATGAATGCAATTAAAAATTGGGTTTTTTTTTTCTTTTTTTCTAAACTTACTCTGAATTAATTAGAATTCTAGCTGAGGATCAGAAGGGAATAACAACCTCTTGAGGTTTAGGAGAAAGCTAGCAAACCACATTTTGCTCCTTTTGAGCCAAGCATCAGCAAGAACTTCCTCATTAATTACCCCTGTGAATTTAATATTGCAGTGTGTGCATTTTTATATGGTAGTGGGAGAAAATAGAAGGGAAGTTAATTCTTAGGATCAGAGGGAGAGTTCATGAAAGCTGAAATTGAGTAAAGGCATAAAAGTAGCGCTTCACAGTTTGTTTGCTGGCAGAGATTTTCAGAGCAAGCTCATCAAAGAGGAAAAGTGCGGGGTTCTGCACCTGGGTCAGGGCAACCCCTGGTATTAATCCAGGCTGGGGATGGAGGGATGGAGAACAGCTCTGGGGAGAAGGACTTGGGGGTGTTGGTGGATGAGAAGCTCAACACACCCCGGCAACTTGCGCTCACAGCCCAGAAAGCCCCCTGCACCCTGGGCTGCATCCTCAGCCCCATGGCCAGCAGGGCGAGGGGGGGGATTCTGCCCCTCCACTCCGGGGAGACCCCTCTGCAGTGCTGCCTCCAGCTCTGGGGCCACCAACATCAGACGGACATGGACCTGTTGGAGCGGGGCCAGAGGAGGCCATGGAGATGCTGGGAGGGCTGGAGCCCCTCTGCTGGGAGGACAGGCTGAGAGAGTTGGGGGGGTTCAGCCTGGAGAAGAGAAGGCTCCGGGGAGACCTTCGAGCCCCTTCCAGTCCCTCAAGGGGCTCCAGGAAAGCTGGGGAGGGACTCTGGATGAGGGAGGGGAGCCCTAGGAGGAGGGGGAAGGGTTTGACACTGAAAGAGGGGAGATTGAGCTGAGATGTGGGGAAGAACTTCTTTGGTGTGAGGGTGGTGAGAGCCTGGCCCAGGTTGCCCAGAGAAGCTGTGGCTGCCCCATCCCTGGAGGGGTTCAAGGCCAGGTTGGAGGGGGCTTGGAGCAACCTGGTCTAGTTGAAGATGTCCATGCTCATTGCAGGGCGCTTGGACTAGATGGCCTTTAAAGGTCCCTTCCAACCCAAACCAGTCTATGATTCTATTAAATTCACTCATTTCTGCCCATCTTTGATCTCATTTTCTTATGTCAATGCGTTAAAAACTGAAGGAGTTTTAGCGGAAACATCAGATTTGTAAATGTAAATTACAAGAATGTGTAATTGTTTCAAGGATTTACTTGAGTGAAAAAGTCCAGGTCCTGCTCTCTGACATTTTTCAGGGTAAGTTCAAGAGGAGAAGACATCTATCATCAGTAATTAGCAGGGTGAAGTATAAGGTGAAAATTTGCTGACCCACTTTCTCCTTGGCTGTGGATTTTCACTTGGAAAACTATTTTTTGGCATCATGGAAAACTATAATTTGGAATTTCTGAAATCGTATGAACCTTGCCTTTTAGTGAGTGATTTAACTGCCGCCTAAGAACACATGATTATGACTTTTAATGACTCAAAAATATCACCATAATACATCTTTATTCAAGTACTTAATTGTCATAATTGGTATTTATTCTACTGATAAGAGCACCGGGATCCTGGTTTTCAGTGTTGGCTCATTTATTGAGTGTCAAATCACCTTGGAAAATCAAGTCATCTTTGTCAGCTCAAGCCTGACGTGGTGTGGAAGTCAACCGAGACAACAAATTTGGCTCTCAGAGGCTGTTTCCCCACTCACGAGCACGGAGCACGGCTTCATTACTGCATGCTGTAAGGTTAATTTATTGAATGTCGTAAAGCTCTTGGAGACCACGGTTTGCTAACATATAATGATCAGGTACCGGGCTGTGCTCTCCCTTTAGACCAGACCCCGTTCTCCTCCTCACATTATTAGTTAAATTATGCCCTTTATACAATTCGAAACCAGGAGATCTGCTTTGGTAAGAGACGGTTACGTTAATCCTAGCATCCCAGTCACAAGAAAAATAGCTATTTTTGTTAAAGGAACTGAAGAAACAGCAGCAGAATCGGTGCAGCATCGCTGAACAGCTCTGCCTGCCCAAACCGCCCCAAAGGTTAATAGTGAAATTCACACCAGAAATAGGAAGCGTGATAAGGGATGGAGTTTCTGCCCTGGAGGCCCCCCGAGAGCCCTAAACTTTGGTCTGGCAGTCAGTGATTTTATCAACCAAGTGCTGTGAGTGTTGTGTGAAGTGCTACAGGTGTGAACACTTAAACCTTCTTTCACCTGTGTTTGGGGACTCTGCTCCATCCTTCTTCTGAGATGGGATGTGCCCTGTTAATGAGGAAGACACAAGGAAGATTAAAGAAGGACTTTGATTCACTGCTAGAAGGACCTTTCTAAAGTAGGTTTTGGGAGGAGAAAACACTTATTCCACTTGTGGTTTTGAGTAATTCTTTTATCCTAAGCTGTCTTCCATCTTCAGTTTGTCAAAAAACTCAGGTCTTTGCTGTCTGGACCTTCAACCCAGCAAATCCTTTGTGCCTGCTCACAGGACTGGTAAAGTAGAGACTGCTCTGGCTTGCTCTTGCCCATGCAATGGGTTCTGGAGGTGAAGGGATGAGCTTCTTGCCCTGTGGAAGGTGAGCAGGCTGCCTTCATGTCTCCTGAGACTCCTCAGCTGCATCTTCAAGGTGTGGGGTGGAGAGGTGAGCTTTGTTTGAACAGATTCATTGCTTTCCTACGCCAAGGGGTAGCATGGGGCTGGCGCCTCCGGTGAGGGAAAGGGAAGGTTCTCTAACTCTCATTACACTTTGCCCCTGAGAGCTGCAAAACACTTAATGAGGCTCTTCTAACAGCACAGGCTGGAATTGTGATAAATTTGTTACCATTAACTGATAAAAGTCAGCATCCATTCTGCCCCTGTAAGCACTCTTACCTTTGCGTACCTTTGTAATTGATGCAGTTCTCTTATTGTCTGGATGTTCTGACCTTATCTCCTGCTAATTTGGGAAGTAGGGTTGCAAATTAACAGTTCCTTTCTCTGCAGCAGAAGTTACAGGGATTCTGGATGGCTCTTGGTTGAGTTTCAGGCTGAACTAACACCAGAGAAACCTAAATCACAGCAATGTGCCCTTGTGGCCATGAAGGGCAATGGCATCCTGGGGGGCATCAAGAAGAGTGTGGCCAGCACGTGGAGGGAGGTCATCCTCCCCCTCTGCTCTGCTCTGGTGAGGCCCCATCTGGAGCTCTGGGTCCAGTTCTGGGCTCCCCAGTTCAAGGACAGGGAACCGCTGGAGAGGGTACAGCAAAGGGCTACAAAGATGATGAGGGGCCTGGAGCATCTCTCTGCTGAGGAGAGGCTGAGGGACTTGGGTCTTTTTAGTCTGGAGAAGAGCAGACTGAGGGGGGATCTGATCAACGCCTGAAAGGGTGGGTGTCAGGAGGATGGGGCCGCTCTTTTTTCAGTGGTGCCCAGTGACAGGACAAGAGGAAATGGGCACAAACTTGAATATAAGAGGTTCCATCTCAGCATGAGGAGGAACTTCTGTACTTTGAAGGTGGCAGAGCCCTGGAAGAGGCTGCCCAGAGAGGTGGTGGAGTCTCCTTCTCTGGAGACATTCCAAACCCTCCTGGACATGTTCCTGTGCACCCTGCTCTAGGTGGCCCTGCTCTGGCAGGGGGTTGGACTGGATGATCTGCAGAGGTCCCTTCCAACCCCATATCATTCTGGGATTCTTGTAAAGAAGGGCTGTGAAATGTAGGTTGAATTGTGCAGGTCTGTGTTAAGAATGTAGAACGCCCATAGATATGTCACGGTACTCGCATAAAACCTGCAAAAATGTCTAGTATCTCTCAGAAACAGCCTGGTTTTTCTTTTCTTTTGCTAGAATACGTAGCGAATCATCTTTTACTTCTGACAGAGCATCCCCATAAAACCACTGCACTAAAAAATAAGAAAAGCTAACGATAAGCTGTATGAAAACCCATTCTTAAATTATGTAAAGGTGTCGAACTCCAGATGCAGATCAGGCTTTGAGTGTTATTTCCATGATGAAACTATATACAATTAAGTTTTTACAGCGGTACAGAAATGTGTTTTGTGATGAGCGGTAAGGAAATTGCTGTTATTTTTGTAACCTTTCTATCACATCGGATGCTCTTAGAGAAAGCAATATAGGAACGTGGTGTTTTTCACACGGCGTTCTGCCCCCGTGGCGCGGCCAAGGTTGGTGCAAAGTAACAAACGCCAATTGACTGAAACTCGGGGCTTGGTTTCCTCGTGGTTAATGGAACGGTGACTCTTAAAGCATTCTATTAGACACCGCTCGGATGGGCACTGCGAAGGTTGGCGATAGAACTATTGTCAGGTGCAGATACGTGAGGAGCTGCTCTGCTAATGGCTGGGTGTGAGGGAAAAGGGCTGGGAAGGTCACTGACCACGGCAGAAATTCAAGATGGTTTGTTTTTTTTTTTTTCAAGTTCATCCGAGGTTGAAAAAAACACGTTTTTTGCTGAGCAAAAAGTAACAAGTGGAAATGTTTCTAGACTGAAATACAGTTTTTTTCAGGCTAATCGGCTTATTTCATCTACGGATCTTTTTCTCACTTTTCTACACATTTTCACGTGCGTTTGCTCGCAGTTTCTTTTTTTTAATTTTTTTTTTTTGTCAGTTTAAAAGCAGACTATATGAACTATAGTTAAAAAAAGTATCTCAGCATTTAAAAAAAGTATTCTCAGCCTGGAGAAGAGAAGGCTCCGGGGAGACCTCATAGCAGCCTTCCAATATCTGAAGGGAGCCTCCAGGAGAGCCGGAGAGGGACTCTTTGTCAGGAGATGTAGTGACAGGACAAGGGGTAATGGTTTTAAATTGGAAGAGGGGAGATTTAGGTTAGATATTAGGAAGAAATTCTTTACTGTGAGGGTGGTGAAGCACTGGAACAGGTTGCCCAGGGAAGTTGTGGATGCCCCATCCCTGGAAGCGTTCAAGGCCAGGCTGGATGGGGCTTTGGGCAACCTGGTCTGGTGGGAGGTGTCCCTGCCCATGGCAGGGGGGTTGGAACTCCATGATCTTTAAGGTCCCTTCCAACTCTAACCATTCTATGATTCTATGAAAGTAAAATATTTTGTTTTGAAAATATAAAAATAAACCCTTTGAATTTTGCAAAATATTTCCTGTATTTTTTTGGGATAATGCGATGCCCAAGATTTTATTCCAGTTTGCAAAAATATTTGCTGTAAAAACTGCATTTTTCGTTGCCTGTACCGCTTTCTGCTCTGCCGCACCCGTCAGCCCACCCTGCTCGGTCTGTAGAATGAATAACCATCCCTGTGAATTTTGTGATATTTGCATTATTTCAATATTGTTCAGCAATAGCAGCAGGATTAACTGATGTTCCTGGGGAGCTTCAATTCTGCTCGATACCCACCCAAAGCATTTCTTTGGCCGGTTCTTCTTGCCAAACTACCTCTTTTTTTTTTCTGACAGCCAAGCAAAAAGTGCTCAGCTCTATCTCCTCGCTCGATTAAACCGGGCAAATATAGATGTTGTGCTTCGGACAGCAAATCGCCTGATGCTGCTGCAGTTTGGTGCTGCCCTGAATCTCTCGTCCTCTTCCTTCTCCAGAATTGATGCTTTAAAACCTGACAGCAGATGAAGCGAAAGTCCCACGGCAGCAACTCTGGCATGTGAAGTTTAGCAGTGAGTGGCTGGGTAATTCCCACAGGGGGGGAGAGATGCCTGGATGATATTGCTAATGCTCAGCGCTGTCGCCAGCAGGATGCTCAGACCATCCATCTTCCTGTAACAGACACTTGGAATTTGTCCACGGTAGTCTGCTGTTTTGCTTGTTAAATAATTGCAAATTCATGTTCTAATTTGATAGTGCTTTGATGGACTCTTGGCTTTTAGGACCATTAGAAATAGTTATGGTCACCAAATATGACCTCTCTATGAAATACAGAGGCCAAAAAATATCTTAGCTACTTATTCCTGTGCCAAGACTACAAATCCCAGTGTAAATGGAGCTTGTCATCGAGAGTTATTTTTAATTATTTCAAGCGACAGAGACCTATTGCTTCCCTGGGCAGTGGTTAATCACCCTTCCTGTTAAAAACGGGAGTTTGGATACTGTAGCAATAGACCATTTGACAACGACCAAGCGAGGTAAGAAAGTGCCCTTAGATCTCTACAACCAACTGGTTGGTGTTTGGTGGTTAAGTTATTGCCCAGTTTTAATGTACGCAGGTCTGAACTTCAGCTTTCTGCTGCAGTTAGTTGGAACCGGTGGGGTTTGGACCTCGATCCAAGCTCTCAGTACCAGGAGGAAGTTTTCTCAGAGATCAGATGAAGGTTCTCAGTTTTGTGCTAAGGACGTTCCCTGCTGAAATATGTATACGGAAGCGTTTCTTCCTGTTCAAATCGCAGAGCTGCAGATCTCTAATTATTCGGGCTGATGTACACAACCGGTGTCTCTGGGTTTGGAGAGACACGAGTTTGGGTTTGGTAGAACCACGGCTTTCAGGTGGGAACTGAACTTCCCCCTCCCTTAGGTCACATTAAAATCCCAATCCACCCCTTTTTCTTTTTTTTTTTTTTTTTTTTTTCTATTCTAAAATTTCCCGCTACTTATTAAAAGGATTTTATTTTGGATGAAGGGGCTGTCAGTTGCCTGCTTGATTTTTTCATTATGGTTTTTGCACCGAAATCAACATCCTGCTGAATCCAGTAATTGCTGTGGAGCCAATGCCTGTGCTTTCAAAGCGGAGATTTTTATTATGAAATTGAACACGCTAAGCAACGCTTACCTCTAATTCTAAAGCGTATCAATAAGCGATGTCTTTTGTGCTCGTTATCTTCACCACAGTACCTTCTTATTTCACAGTTGGATACATTTACTTGAATATTTATGCAAACTAACAAATCTGTAATGAAATCACTGGTAAGTTATTAAATCATGCTGGTTTCCCTTCAAGCATTGCAAATTACCAAAAATTAAATCATTTAAATATAGTATTATCGGTCCAGGTATCTGCTGTGGCTTTTTCTGGAAGCAGTAGTTGTTCTTTGGAACAAATAACGCATCTTCTGAGAGTGTTTTTCAGTTGTAACCAGGATGTACCTTTTGTGGCTGGACTTTTTAAAATCAAACTGAGTTATTTGACTGAAACCCGCCTTTCTGAAATGGAAATACTGAAATGGAAGGCAAACGGCGTTTAAAATCCCAGTATGTTCTCTCTCAGGTAGTCTGGTGTTTTGCCAGTATTCTCCGTGCGGTAGAGTAAATCACAGCAGTGGGGAAATGGGCCAGGGTTTATAGAGTTGTTCTGTCGATTACCTTTTTGTAGTAAAAATACCAGAGCTTGTTAAAATACCAGCATTAAGCCCCAGTCAGCTGCCAGCGTTGGCCTAAATTTGGGCACGTGGATTGCTGAATTGCAGTTTATTGCAGAAAGTCAAATAATCTTCACGTAAACCCGTGCAAATCCCATAAGCCAGCTCCGTTAGAGTGTGTTCCGTACTCCGTGTACCGGTACGTCGGAATTTGTAGCAGTCTGCTTTATTTTCTTCTTGCTTTATGCTGATACTAAGAAAAATCTACGTTTTTTTCTCCATAAAGAATGTTCCTTGTCTTGACGCATTGTAATTTCTGTTACGCGGTATTACACGGATGTGATTGTAACTTCTCCCGGGGCAACAAGTAGTTTCTTTCTATATGTAGTTAAACTTTCTGAACTGTCACTTTTTTATGAACACCAAGAATATTTTGTTGAAAACTGGACACACTGGGCGTGTACGGTAAGGATTTAGGATGGTTGCCCAGAGAAGCTGTGGCTGCCCCATCCCTGGAGGGGTTCAAGGCCAGGTTGGACGGGGCTTGGAGCAACCTGGTCTGGTGGGAGGTGTCCCTGCCCAGGGCAGGGGGGTTGGAACTCGATGATAACTTTAAGGTCCCTTCCAACCCAAACCATACCGTGATACGATGATATGGTGAAACCCTGTAGCGCTCTAGCGAGGACAGGTCGCACACAGCATTGCACTAGTCTGCTGTTTAATCATAGAATTGTCCATTAATCCCTCTAAGAAGCCTGTACTCAGCTTGTCTTTATCTTGGGTATTTAAATAAATTTTCAGCAATATACCCTGCTTCTGTGGCCCTGGGATTTTGGCCCAGCACGATTCTGCTCAGCTGATGATAACTGGGATTGTACTGGGCAGAGCCGGGCTGGGCGATGGGAGCCATTGAGCTGGGTTAGGGAGATTCATTTGGTTTTTTGTAAATGAAAAAGGTGCTGATTGGCTTTCCGAGTGGTGGGCAGGAGGCCTGGAGGCACAGATTTTGCTGAATTTGCAGCTTTTCTGGTCCTCCGGTGTCTGTTCACTGGAGCAACTCAGTGACACTTCGTGTCGGGGTACGTGCATCAGAATTCCAGCGAGGCTGGAAAATCCGAATTCTTGCCATAGATCCCTACCGAGGTGTGTTTCAAAGTCACAACTTGGTAGGAAAAATTACGCCTTGTGCTTATGTTATATATTATCAGTTTATGTGCTGATAATTCACCTGATTAACCTTCTCTTCATTTGGATTGAGAAATAATCCAGGATTTTTAAAGGCGTAAATGAAAGCCGGACATAGAGTTGCTACTGGCTCTGAGTTAGTAGGGGAGAAGGATACAGAAAATAGCGTGAGAAAGAGGGGATGGAGAGTAGCAGAGAACCTGAGGGAAAGAAGAAAAGGCCTGGGTGAGAAAAGAAAACAAAATCTGTTTTTAAACCATTTTCTTTCATAAAGCAGCAGGTCGGGGCCCTCCAGCCACTGATGCACTCTCCGCAGTAGGTATCACTTCTGTCGCAGGGCACTTATTCACCGGGGGATGTTCCTGCAAGTCCCACTTTCCAGCAGAAAGAAACTGCGGGGAATTATATGATGAGATGAGCTTCCTTTTTGCAAGTTGAAATGGGTCAGAAAAGGCTGAAGTGCTGCAGGGAGCTGGGAAGGGTTCACGTGGTGGAGCATTAAGCCATCAGCGTGGGTAGTTGGGAAAGAGAATTTTGGAGGGAGGTGGCAGATTCATTCCTGTTTATTCTTGTCTTTTCCTGCTGCTTTGTCCCAAGGGAAATGTATTTTACGTGATACATCTGAAATCTGTTACCACAAAAGGTTTAAAAGAAAAGGGAAATGTAAAATTAAAGCCCCGTGTCGTTACAGCCGTGCCCCCAGCCGGAGCAGTATCACATCTCTGTGTCCCTCTGCTGTACGTCCTGTCCCCGAAGTGGTGGTAGCTGAGTTTGCCACCCTGGGTTGTGAGCGGCTCGGCTGGCAGCTGATGCTCGGGAGATCCCAGCGAGAAGCAGAAAGTGCTAATGGGGATGGAATAGAAACGGTTTGGCGAAGTAATGGTAAGGGCTCTCTGCGGCGTCCTCAGCTCTGGCCGCTGGTGCTGTGTGACAAGAGAAGCACAAATAAAACCTGAAAGGGAGGAATTGCTGCTTTAAAAAAAAAAAAGAAAAAAAAAAACAAGGGAAAAAAAAAACCCCAAAGCACAAAATAAGAACAAGGGCATTTCAGTAGTAGCAGTAAGAGCCATCACAGGTGGGGTAGTCTCGCTCTTTAACATACATAGCACAAACCTGAATCCTTTCTTTAGGCTCCACGTGACTCTTCCCAGAGAGTTTGCCTGGGTAAGGACGGGACAAAACCTCGGTTTCCTCAATACCAGGTAAACAGAAGCGGAATTCAGGTCACACAGCAGTAAGCGATTCCTTCTCTGGCCCAAGAATAAAGTGCAGCACAAATAGAGATTGTAGCTAACGTTGCTGGAGCCCCGTAATCTCAGCAGGGTATCAAATATATCCCTCGCTGTTATATTTTGTCATTAACTTAATATTGCAATGAAAAAGATTATGGAAAAATGTCTAATATTTGTATATTGTCCAATAATTAAATATTGCAAGGATGTGTCAGTTCATTACTAATCATAATTAAAGTAGTTATTTCCATTTTCAGCTCAGACGTGTGTAATTAAATGTACCTGGGAAAGAATTGCCTATTTTCTCTAAATAATTAACAGCTATTGTTGCTCTGCTGGGTGCTGACCTGACACGGGGTCCTGTTGGGTTTGTTGTAGCCTGGCTGATACCATCAGCTCCTGCAGGCGGGCCACCACCCAGCATCAGCCCCGAGCTGTGGGACCAGCTGGTGTAGAGGGGCTCATCTCTGCCCCAGTGAGAAGAGTTGATAAGATGGTGGGAGCTGAGGATCTGGCTCATGGTTTGAATGTTTGAAAAGGGAAGTAAATAATACTGGGTTTAGTGAGCCAAGGAGCTTGCACAAGCAGATTGGCATGGACAAGGAGAGAGGGAATCATGGAATGGTTTGGGTGGGGAGGGACCTTAAAGATCACTTAGTTCCACCCTCCTGCCCTGGGCAGGGACACCTCCCACCAGAGCAGGTTGCTCCAAGCCCCGTCCAGCCTGGCCTTGAACCCCTCCAGGGATGGGGCAGCCACAGCTTCTCTGGGCAACCTGAGGGGAAAAAGCTCATGGGACAGGAGATTTAAATAAAGCAGAACCTGCTCCAGGCTTTCCACCTGCTTTGGGGCCAACTGTCCACCCACTGCTTTGCTTCAGCATGGGCTCAGAGGAGAATCAGTTTCCTTGTCTGTGTGTGTGAACCTCAAGGTATGACTTGCACAGCTGAGATGGAGAGCAGTCTGCTCTCTTCTTTGCAGGCTCTTTTAAATATCTGAAGACTTTTGTCATCCTTTCAAACATCTGAAGGGTAATTTAATCTAAGTTCTTTAGATTTGTTCCAATCTGATGACTGGGAATAAGGGACTAAATAGGCTTTAGTTTGGGTAGGAAGAAGAAAACAAAGGCAGATCATGAAAATATATGAAGTTCCTGCATCTTTGGAAGCTTTCCTGTCTCCCCAGCCATCCTGGGTTTGGCTGTAACTGGTTTGTTTGGGGATGTCTCACTGTGCTTTTCTAATCTATGATGCGCAAAGAGCTTTAGGAGACAATTTTTGATATTGCTTATGTCAGGGTAAAAGATTAGGGGATGTATTTTTAAGCCCACACTGTCCAAATGCTTTAAAATATTTTTATCTTTAAATCAATTGCTGAAATGGCACCTTGTGACTGTACGTACGCTTCACACCTGGAGACTGTATTCAGAACAGCGCCTTTATGGTATAATCTGAGGATTGTCCCAGGACAATTGGTGATATTGTATGCTTTGGCACTTCTGTGCAGAAGGACATCTTCCTTAGGAGGTGGACGTTGGCTGTTTCCCTGAGCTCATCAGTAGAGCCAACGCTCTATCTGCGACTGTATTTTTAATTAATCTTGGACTTAACAAAGGTAGAGACCGCTAGCACCTCTTGCGTCCTACTGCTCTTCTGAGTTGTGGATTGGTTTGAGTGATATTTATCAACTGTTCTTTTTTTAACCAGATAATGATGATTCCGACGTAGAGATTCAAGAAGATGAAGGATCTGATAGCGAAGTGGAAGACGGGCAGATCACGAAGCAGCGCGCCATCCCGGAAACACTTCTGCAAGGTACCTTAACCTTTCCTTAGCTGCCTTTGTTCAGAAGGACGTGCTGGAATTATCTGGGTAACCTTAAATGTAAGAAGACCCTGTTATCGTTCAAGGACATTGGCACTGCTGAGATCTTGAGAGCTGTAAGGGGATAGTGTCTTGGGAGCAAATTAAGGATTATTTACTAAAAAAGTACCACGTGAGGAAAAGGAGCCTGGAACTTCTCTCTTATGAGGAAAGGTTGAGGGACTTGGGCCTTTTTAGTCTGGAGAAGAGCAGACTGAGGGGGGATCTGACCAACGCCTATAAATACTGAAAGGGTGGGTGTCAGGAGGATGGGATCAGTCTTTTTTCAGTGGTGCCCAGTGACAGGACAAGAGGGAACGGGCACAAACTTGAACATGGGAAGTTCCATCTAAACATGAGGAGGAACTTCTTTCCTGTGAGGGTGGCAGAGCCCTGGAAGAGGCTGCCCAGAGAGGTGATGGAGTCTCCTTCTCTGAAGACATTCAAACCCCACCTGGACACGTTCCTGTTTAACCTGCTCTAGGTGGACCTGCTCTGGCAGGGGGTTGGACTGGATGATCTCCAGAGGTCCCTTCCAACCCCATATCATTCTGTGATTCTGTGAAAAACCTTCCTTGGATATTACCTTGCAGATTCTGAAGAAGCTTTATGCAAAACCTTAGAAAAGTAATGGTATTATTGCAAAGCGTTTATTTCCCTTTAGCTGTTGACAGTGGTTCAAGTAGGGTCTTCTTCAAGTAGGGTCAAGTAGAGAGGCGGGGGTTGGCCTCTTCTCCCAAGGGAATAACGACAGGACCAGAGGAAATGGTCTGAAGTTGCGGCAGGGGAGGTTTAGATTAGATATTAGGAAGAATTACTTTACTGAGAGAGTGGTCAAGCACTGGAACAGCCTGCCCAGGGAGGTGGTGGAGTCACCATCCCTGGAGGTATTTAAGAAACGTGTAGACGTGGCTCTTCAGGGCATGCTCTAGTACCCGGGATTGTTGGTTTGTGGTGGGGTGTTGTGTGTGGGGTTTAGTTGATGGATGCTGCTTGCTTTTTTTTTTTTTTTTTTTTTTTTTTTTTTTTTGGGGGGGGGTGTTGTTGTTTGTTTGGTTTTGTGTTGTGTTTTTTTGTTTGTTTGTGTGTTTTTTTGTTTTGTTTTTTTTTGTTTTTTTTTTTTTTGTTTTTTTTTTTGTTTTTTTTTTTTTTAATGTGGTTGGACTCGATGATCTCAAAGGTCCCTTCCAACCACTAAGATTCTGTGATTCTGTGATTCTCCAAAAGGAGACCTTTAGCAGGTCCCTAAAGCCACCTGCTCTGGCACAGTCATGGGTGCAACACACCTGACATTTCTTTCTGGGAAAGTCGTCTGGCTTCTGCTGCTTTTTATGTGGAGTGGAACTGCGGTCTCTGGCTGCTGATTCCACTAGGGCCCTGGTCAGAAGCAACTCTGAGAAGTTACTGTCTGAGGGGCTGTGTTTCATGTAGGTGGGGAAAAGAAATGTTCTGCTTAGTCTATAGTCAAACAAAACGAAACCAGAAAATCAGGTTAGTTCTCCTTGGCGTTCCTGTTAACAGTGAGTGATTCTGACCATCAGCAAAAGCCTCTCCGCGATCCGGATGAAGTGCCTGTGTGGGTAATTTCATGTGCCACTACTTCTGCTGGAACCTCTTACTTAGATAAACTGCAAATTTGTGGGGTTTTCTGAGTTGAATTCTGAATTCCCCTCTCTGACTGAGACCAGAGCAAGAAGCTGAAGTTCACAAGTCAATATAATGCAATTCTTTTTCTCCTCAATTCTGTTGTTTTTCATAAAACTTGAAAATTCTTGAAAAGTGCTAGAAATGTTAATACTCAGTAAGGGTTTTTCTGTCGCAGTTTCTCAAGGAAAGGTTTGTATGCAGTTTTGGGAGCTTTGGAGGTGACTGTAACTGTGATCCTTCATCTCAGAGCATCATAACCTGGGCTGCAGTCAGAGTCAGCTCTTAATATCAGTTTTAGGAATGAAAAGCTTTATTGTAAGAGTTGTAGATTTTGTTGCAAGTACAATTTTTTTTCTGGGAAGAGCTTTGTTCTTATTAATTACACTTACTGGCAACTCGGCATTAGCTTGTTAGACTTAAAGCAAGCAGTTCAGAGCCCTGAGCTGCTTTCTCTGCCGTGCTGTTCAGGTTGCTTTCTCTGCTTTTGTAGGTCTCTTTGTAGTCTTTAGTAAACTACTTCTGGCAGATAATTATCCTCTGAGTTTCGCATACTCTCATGCTGTTTGCCGACTACAGGCTTTACTTTCCAGGCTTTACTCTCCTTATCTCTGTTTAAGGTGGGAGCCTCCCTTAGCTCTCCATCCTCTTTTTGCCTCTCCCCTGCTGTGAACTACTGAAGCAGCTCCAGGTATGTTAAGTGGCTCCTGAGATGCCTTCTCTACAGTTTCTCTGGAAGGAGTGAGGTTGTATTCCTTCATTCTGACTCACACACTGCAGTCCTACGGTGCTCCAGTGCAGTCTCTGCTGGCAGAGATGGGTACAAACATTGTTAGACTCTTCAGGGAAGGATTCTTGGCTCACTTTTCTGCTTTGCCAAGGTTACTCGTCATCATCTTGGGCAAGTCGCCCAGTTGCTGTAGCTGGAGCTACACCGTGAGATTAACAGTGGACTCTCTGTCCCTACCGCTGGCTTTGGTTCAAAATATCTATGCTTTTTGTTTAGGAAAACTCAACCTTGGTATATCTCTGCTTCTGGTGTTAGAGTTAGCTTGCCTAGTCCGTCCAGAACATACAAACAAAAGCTTGGACTGTATCATGACACCAGTCAGGCCAAAGCTTCCCGTCAGGAGCTCCAACCTGATCCAGAGAGCATCCTTACATTCCAGCCTCGAGAACAGACTCAAATCTGCACCTCTCCGTCTGTGTACACGGGCCCCTTTGGTCTGGGTCCCCCATCAATAGAGAGGTTGTATGTTTGACTGCATGACCCTCACCAACTGAAGTGCTGGAGACATGTCAAGACTCAAGATTAATGTCAGCTTCTCTAGAAAATCAGGCCTGAACATTCACTGGCCGTTTGTCATTAAATGCACCAAGAATCTGTACGTGTTATTCAGCAGGGGTAGTTTGCATTTAAAATGTACTTAATTATTAAGGGAGCATGACAAGAACATTATTTCTATTAATTCCTGCTTTTTTCCTTGACTCAATTCAAGAGATTTCAATCATTTTCTTTTGAAGCATTGTGTGGTGCTTCTGACCCATATTTGCTCTCAAACTAAGGAGAACTGGGCTGCTGTGATCAGTTCCTGGGGTGGCTGTGATTCAATTTTTACATCTCTAATTTCCAGGTTATTAGTATTGTAAGAGAAGACTTCCTCCCTCTGCCTGTAATAGGGGGGCAGGTATTCCGGTGTGTTTTGCTACTATAGAGGCAAGATTCTCGGGGAGAGATAATCTCTCTTATTAGGCCACTTGGTATAATTGAGGAAAAATCAACACACTTTCACCCTCAAGAGTCCTTTCATCAGGTTTGTCTGGATGCAGCAAAATTCAACCTAAACGCAGCTTTGACAAAATTGCTCCTGGTTTTATTCTTGTAGCCAATTAAAAGACTTGAAGGAATAGGAGTTCGTCTCCCACGGAGCAGAAAAGAGTGTTAGCCGGGGGAGACGTGTCGGGCAGCTGGTGGTACAGAGAGAAAATCAAACCCTCATTCCCCGTGTACAACAAGGAAGAGGCAGGAGCAGGTGAAGGAGGAACCTGTAACGCTCTACGGAGCTTTTATCTCCTTTGAGTTCATCAGTTTTGGTTCGGCAGCACAGCAAACCCAGTTTTAGGAAACCTGGACAAGGAGGGAGCAGGAATTTGGGGCAGGGAGGTGAATAAATGGCCAGGAAGGCAGTCACCAAACTGACGGATGCTGGGTTACTGGGTTTGTGAAACTACAGCCTGGTTTGTTATCACAATGTCACAATTGCAGGCAAGTCTCCTCCTTGATGGGGCTTATTATAATAAATCCATATGTCACTAATCATTTGCTTTCGTAAGTAAGATTTATCATTGATTTATCATCTGTAACTTTTAATTTGAACGTTGTCAATGTGAATAAAAATTCACATCCTCTTTTATTCTGTCTGGCAATAGATAAATGAGGTTGTTACACAAATAAAACAGATGCAGGGACCTCCCTGAGGTCAAACCGTGAGCTATGATGGAGTTTGGCATAAGACTGTTTTGTCAGAGAACCAAAGAAAAAGAAATTCTTGCCACGTTGAAGGTCTTAACTGTCTGCAGTGTGGAGAAACCTCTTGCCTGAAGCAGGCCATAAACCAGTAGTCTGCAGCAGGATGGTTGTTCCTGTGCAGATGGGGTGGGCATCAGGGTGAAGAAGGCAAAGCCTCATCCTAGGAACGTAGAAGCTGCTGTGCCAGGTCAGGCATGAGGTCTCTCCAGCCTGGTCTTGAGAGAATGCCTGTGAAAGAGTGTAGGACCTTCCCCCAGGCTCCCTCCTACTCTCGGACAGCTTCATCCCTCATCAGGATGTGGTTTCCACAAATTTAATCTAACCCTTAGTAGATGCAGGGTTTTTTTCTAGGAACCTTTCCAGTTTCTTCTTGAACTAAAGTGGGTTTTTTTCATCCGCGCCATCGAAAGTGGCAGATTTTGAAGCGATGTTGTGTTTACCTGTGCAAATCCATCTTTCCAGTCTCATTCAGTCTAGAGTTCTGAAACGTATTTTGGAATCGTGAGCAAATTCAGGATCTCTGCTCCTGCCAGTGATAGCCCTGGCTGATGCGGAGGGCCATGGCAGATGGGCACACACTGTGCTCGCAACAAGGTAGGCAGTGGGAATGCTATGGAATGAAGAGGAAATGATTGGCACTTGCAGAACTGTGCCTGTCTATAGTAAATCAGCCTCTGTTCCACACTGCCAGGGTCTTTCCGCTCCCATAAACCGATTATCCAAATGCTTTAGCTCTGATATTTTCTTCTGGAACATTGGTGTTAAGGAACATTTTTGTCCTGTTGGGACCACGGAGACCATTTCACTACCGAGACAATAACAACTTCAGTGCCATTTGCTCTTTATTGGAAGAAGACGGCTTTCTGAAACTCAGGATGTTTTTCAGCGGACAATCAGCCCAAAGTCCAACAGCGAGAGAGCAGCTCTCTTGGAGCCTCTTACCTTTGCAGAACAGCCCCTGAGGATCAACGTGGAAATGATGTGCTGGCAACCAGGTTAGCGAGAGGACTTTGCCTGTGAAAACCCGCCCTGCTTAACGCAGCAAGAAGAAATATGTCTACGGATGCAGCAGATGAGAATAAAAGGGTTTTATTAAGAAAGCAAAGCGTTCCTCATTGGAAGAAGCGGAACTAAATATGCAACAATCAAACCGAAGATGAGTTCAGGGGCAGACAGAGAGGATGGTCCCGTGTCTCTGTGGACAAGGGCTGGCTCGTGCCGTGCTGTGGCATCCCCAGTCCTGTACAGAGGCAGTGCAGGCTCAGAAGCAGGTACCCAAAGCATCCTGATGGTGCCGCTGGGGCGGATACTCGGTGCTTTGAGACCACGGTGATGTTTAGCCTCTCTGTCTCAGTTTTTCTTTGAAGCTTGAGCTTGTGATTGTTAAGTAGGAGCTGGTCAGCAGATGTGGGGAGAGGGCCAAAGGTACTTTGTGTGCTGGGGGAAAGGTTGCGGAGACTGAATTACTCCTCATTTTTTCAGTCCTGTAGAGAGAATTGGAGATTTGACATAGTAGCAAGAAATCTTCTCAGGTGAGCCTGCACAGCCCTGTTTCCAAATCCCTCCATGCAGCCTGCGAGCTGAAGAGGAAGAAGGACCTGTTCTCGGTGGAAATGGTCAGACTCCGCATGTGGAAATTCTCTCTTCAGCTTGTGACCGTGTTTGGATTTCTGCTACGGAATTTCTAGAGTGTTTTTCTTCCCTCTAACCTCCCCCGGGTGCATAGAACCCACAGGTGTGTTATCAATGGGAAGGGGAGAGGAGGGATTCAATTAGGAATGTGCAGCAGCTGCCTGCTCCTTGTTGGATGTCTTGTTCACATTGGGTTCCTGTGGCTGTCACCTGCCCAATTTTAAAAAGCACATGTTAAATAACTAGCCTATTTCTTCCCTGCTTTTTGTTTCCTAAAGGAAATTACATCTCTCGACTCCAAGCCCAAGAAACATATGCAAGTGCGTTTGTCTTTACAAATACAAGTTGGTATCAAATCTGCAGTTTTTCCTCAAAATGTTACATTCTTCTCTGTTGTGGAAATCAGCCCTCATAAGAAAAACATGCTGAAGCCCACTGCGGTTGTCTGGGCGTGATTCAAACGTGGTGTGACCCCATCCCTGATCTCTCAGCTTTGTCCGCAGGGACAGCTGGCCTCTTACTGGCACGTGGCTTAGTGCAGGATACGGGCTCCTGCTTTACTCTTCCCAGGTCATTCCCCCCAGTCAGCATGTTCAGAAACCCTTAAAAAACAGTGATCAGGGTCCCTCTGCTGCAGTCGCAGTACCTGGAATTTGTGTTTTTGGAAAAAAAACAGCAGAAAATGTCTTGTTCAGAGTCATGCCAGGCTCGATGACTAAAAAGTGCCCCTGGGGAGGATTTGCCAAGGATGTTGCACGTGCAAACCGCAGCCGCAGACTCAAGAAACTATCAATGTCCTCCTGATGCCCCAGCAGTTCCAGCATGGCAAGGCCTGAGTCTCAGAAATACCAGGAATCCAGTTCTCAGTGGGGTTTGCAGGTGCTTGGCGTCTCATGCTTTCAGAGCCCAAAATAGGTTTTCTGATGCCTGTGCAGACGGGAGAGCTACAGACCCGATGTGGCGTCAAGCGGGCAGAGGTGAGTCAGATACAAACAGCAGCTTTGGCACAGGCTCTGCTGGGCTCTGAACCCTCCTGCCCGTGGGGGGTTTGTGATTATGGTTTGTAACCCCAGAGCTCCTCTGAAAATCCCCCCTCTGATTTCTTGGCAGTGAGCAATCTTCAAAATCTCTTCTCACCTGGCCAGGCTGCTCCCTTCCTCGTAGTTCTTCATGAGCCCTGGTGTTTGCAGGCATCTCGTTGCATGTGTCTGCCTTGGTTCAAAGTCTCTGAAAGCGAGGAGATGAGTGGAAATTTGGATTTCACACGCATCGTGGTAGCGGCAGAGGGAGAAGGCATAAAGAATGGGTCTGGTGGGAAGGTATGTGGCTGTGCATTAGCAGGGTTCAAGTTCTCCAGCTGTTTGGTAATGTCAAGGGGAAGAATTTCACAAATGCACCTGCTCTCAGAGCACATCGCAGGACTCTGCCAAACAGCTATTGCTCCCCAGGAACTTTTAAAAATAAATTCCTTCCTTGTGAGCTTCACAGAATGCAATTTTATGCCAACTGGGGCTCTGTACACACCATACACGGTGGGTCCTTGTGACTGTGCTCCCGGAGCGAATATACTTTTCTAGTAAAGGAAACCTAGTCCTAATTGTAAACCTTATAAAAGCATTTTGGAGAGTCAGCTAAGCCTCCTCTTCTTTGCCTCTTCAGGCCAAGCAGGAGGGAAAAACCAGTGAACACTGTGTTTGAGCCACTGGGTATCACTGCTACTACTCGGGGGAAACTAACCTGGGGAGGGAGAAAGCTGATAGAGCTGCTCTTCTCATTTTCCTGTAGTTCTGTGTGGATCTCGGCAGATTCCCATCCCCCAGATGGGAGTCTGCAAAGTCTTTTGTCTCCTGATACAGCAGCTGCTGGACAATACTACCAGGCTCCTGCGGCTGGGAAAGGGGGTGATCAAATGTGTTTGGAAACACCAAAAAGGGGCTGTGGTTGGAATTCACAGAAATTAATTTGTCTTAACTTGAAATAGAGCTTCCTCCCACCATCTCGGCATCTGCGTCCAACAGAGCTGGCTTTGGCTGTATGTTTTGTGTCAGCAAAGTCCAGCCCTCGCTGGGAGGAGGGAGGTATTTCCATATGCTTTCAGCCCGTATGATGGCCATTGCGACGCTGGACCTAGCGGAGAAGGAGGAGAGGCTGTGGGTCTGAAATGCTGGGTTTGAGACAGGCGACTCACTTCCGAGCGAATTTCCGTTTCGTGGAGGGTGTAAGAAATAAATAGAAACATGCTCCTCCTGGGCAGCAGCACAGGGTTGACATATACCCACTGCTGGGCGAGAAAATGTAAATCGTTCTCGTCCTGTGGATCCATTGTAGGCAGCTGCACGGGCGAGCGCGATGGCAAGCTTCGCACAGAGGAAAAATGGCAAACGCTCACAGGCTTAAAATCATGGATGCACGTTCGCTTCAGATGGTTGCTGGCTCAGCGGCTTAAACCGTGGCGATGCGCGGAGATTAGATTTGAATCCAAAGGTGCAGTGAATTACGGTCTGTTCATTACTAGCATTTTACCTAATTATCCCTTTGTACAGCCTGTCCCGGCTGAATTCACATTATCTGTAAGTAAACATAACAAGCTCTCACCCACTTGGAAGCTGCGTGACCTTCGGTGGCCAGAGTGGTGCTGCACTAATGCCCACTTAAATTGGACCCAGGAAATTTCGAGTGGCAAACACCCCAGCTCTCCCTGTCCTGGGCAGGTGACAACTCTGTTTCCTGCCACCCCCCCAGTGCACGGGGAAATGCCCCGCCACCATCTGCCACTCCTCTGGCTCCCACACACGGAAGCGTGGGGGTTTGCGATCTGAAAGTTAAAATAATGTTCTTGCCTTTGTCACGGAAGCTCTTTTACCGATGTGGAAAATGTGCTTTCCCTCTTGCTTGGTCTCCAGCATAGTGCACAACCCTCTGCGCCCTGGGTTGTCTCCTGTGAGTGTCCCCCAGGACCTAACGCTGCTGATCCCACAGTCGCTCGTTCAACGAGGTGCTCCTGGCTTAAACCCATGCAGGGGTCAAAGTCCAGGCAGTACCTGATTCTCCAAATGTAAGCAATTAGATGCTCACAAGATGTCCCTGCTGGCAGAAGAGCAGCATCCAGCATCCTGCAGACCTTCTGTTAGCATTCTCTAAGCTCTTCCCTTGGCGTCTTTGAACTGTCCTATTTCATCAGCTCTCCTTGTGTGATATTCTGATTCTCTTTTACATTCGGGTTCTCTCTCAGCTTTGTCTTATCGGTAGATTTTAGGAGCTCCCTGCTGCTTTCTCCTTTGAGGTAGTAATTCCCAATCTAACTCCTTATACTGAGCCTTCTACGTAGCAAAATTGCAGTGAAAATCTTGGAGCCACCTGTAGCTGGGCAAAAATGTCGTTCTGTGGTCGTCTAATGATGTCAGTTGTAATCATCTACAAATTTACTTAGTTTAGTCTCACATGTACTAGAGCAAACGTCTGTAAAGCTTGAAGAGAGGTCCTCTGTCCAGGAATCCTCTTACAATTCCATCTCCACTGCCTGTGTTATCAGCAACCAGGTGGATAGAGGACACTGCTTTTATTTAAAGACATAATATCCTTTAAATCATCTGCCTTGACACAGCAAGGGTGTTTTGATGACTTCTGGTTGAGTTAGCCAGCTTTTCGCTACAATTAACCCAAATCAGCCGGCAAAGGAGACAAAAGGGACCTGTCGTCTTTTGTACTGTGGGAGGTACAAAAGAGGTTTGAAGGGATATATTTTAAAGTTGCTTTGTTTTCATGCTAAAAAAAATGCATGGATTTTGTCTAGATGGGAAAAATCCATATTTGGCATAGAGAAAACTAGTCCTGACAGGAGATAAACACATGGTGAAGTGTGATGGTCACAGCAGGGCTGTTAAATAGGCATCCAGTTGGCGCTGAGTGACTTCTGGTGGCTGCAGAAAGCAGGGCTGAGTCACCCCATCAGCCCACACATGGAATTTCCCCAGTCACAACTCTGTTATACCCATTCCCAACACCTTCTGGGTTCTCCTCTAGCAAAGGAGACCAACCCAAAGTAACAAAGCAAGGTGCAAGTGTGTTCTCCCTTTTCAATGAACTCCCTACAACCCTGAGGTCTCCATCTCCATCTTCAGACTTCCACATCCAACTCTCAACAAGGAATTCTTGAGTTTGCCTTGGCGCTGCCTAGGCCCTACTGCAATATCATAGAATGATTTGGGTTGGAAGGGTCCTTGGGTCCAACGCCCAAGATTGGAAAGGATCTGAGCACAGTGGGCTCTCTAAAGGATGGAAGGCTTTACCACATGGAAAAGTCAGGCTTTTGGTCCCTGGGCACCAAAGCAGAGGAAGGCATGTGCCAGTTCACAGAATTGTTTAGGTTGGAAGGGACCTCTTGAGATCATCCAGTCCAGCTCCTCTGCTCAAACAGGATCAGCTAAAGCAGGTTACCCAGGATCATATCCAGTTGGGTTTTTAATATCTCCGTGGATATTAAAATCCGTTGTGGATTATACTCCACAACTTCTTTTGGCAAACTTGCTCCAGTGTTTGACCACCCTCAGAGTAAGAAATAAAAATGGTTTCTTGTGTTCAGATAGAATTTCCTGTTTCTTAGTGTGTAATTGCCTCTTGTCCTGTCAGAACTGTCATACCAGCATAAGGCAGCTCTGGAAATACCATCCTGATTGGACTTGCTGTCAGCCTTAGCCTCTTCTACCTTCTTCTGAGCTCTGGGGGAGCTTAACAAGGTGGGGGGCGTGATTTCACATGCACTGAGATCTCATTCTGTCACTGGCATTTGATGAGTCCTCGAAAAGGTAAATCCTGAACTTCGTCGTTCATCTCCCTTAGTGTTAACCATGAGCCAGACTTTATGGTGATTCTCTTTGCTCTTGCAGGAAGAGCTGGCGCCCGGATCGTGGGAACGATGCAAGGTGGAGACACGGAGGAAGATGTAAGTAACCACCCCCGTGTGCCTGTAGAGCTTCTCCAACAGTGCTTTACACTGACAGCCCTCTCCTCAGCCAGAGAAACACCTTTTTACCTGCTGAATCTTCATGTTCCAGGCCTGCTTTTCCCCTCCTTTCCTCCAGCTGACTGCGCTCTCGTCTGCATAGGCATGTATTTTCCTATTTTTGTTTTGCTCTGGGAGCCTCTGCACGCCGCCCTGTGCTTCAAACTCAGCTGCGGGGTATAACCAGCGGCACGCAGGCTGCGGGAATGCTGCTTCGTTGAGCTGTTGGGGAAGAGGGGATCAGCGCAGTGTGGCAGGACTTAGATGCGTTAAATCTAAGTTGCCTGCATTGCTCTAAAATCGCATTCCTTGGAGCCCTCGGCCTGGCACGTGCTAACGCACGGCATCAGTCTTCCAGCTGATGGGGCAGGGATGAGAGCCGAACTGTGAGCTGTGTCCCGGGGATCCCTGCCTTGCAGATAAAGCTGTCCCATGGCTCCTGGCTTTCCATCTGGTTGACCTGGTGAGCAGATAGTGGCTAAGCAGGTACAGCAGGGACTCATTCTGACTACTGTTCTCAGCCTGTGGCATATGGGCAACCCCTTTGGCGTCTTTCTGTGCCTCTGGGCACTCATAAGTGGCCGTATCTGTACTAGGAAGCTGAAGCCAGCTGCTGTGATGTGGTTTGCATCCCTACAGTAAGCTCTCCCCATCGTCCCCTGAACGTTCTTCCATCCAAGCTGCCAGCCAGGAGCTAGCTGGGGATTCCCTGGGGGGATGCTGGAATCTTGTTTTGGAGAGTTCTAGTTGGCACAGGCCAAAAGTGTGCTAGGAAATAGTACAAACACTTAAAAACTATGATGACCATGAACTTGTATTTGAACCTGTGCTGTCTAGTAATCTCCTGGTGTAGATGTGGCCTTTCTGTCTCACTGTCCAGCAGACACCCCACCCACTCTAGATAAGGAGGGTGTGCTAGGGATTCAGACATCTTCTCTGGGCCCAGCAAGAAGCCCTGTGCTGCTGGGGGATTATCCTTCTCTCTCAGCACTGCCCTGCCTTTCGTTGCCTTCACGGCATACAAATTAAGCCACTCTGAAACAAAGAATTTGCTTTTTGATTAATCCCTTCAACAAAAGCCCATTCCAGCCACCAAACCCCGGGGATTATGCTGGCTTGGATGAGGAAGCGGAGGTTAACGGACAAGTCGTGAGCTAGCACCACTCCAGGGTCCCAAGGAGAAGGTTTAAAATGGGAGGGAAATGGATGGGGGATGCACCTCTGCAGGACATAGGGTAGTAGGAAACTCCCGGTGTTCACCACCACATACAAAAACCGTTTGCTGTGGCTGTCCGACACGGCTAGGTTAGCCCTGCAGAGCTCTGGGCAGACTATTTCTCCTGCAGGCAGGGCCAGAAGAGGGAAAGCACCACTGCTGTTAAGTGTTTATTGCACCTGGATACATATTGCTATATATAGCCATAAGGGAGTTAAGTCTTTTGCTAGAGAGGGATGGGCCCTTCTTTCTGCCCATCCTCACCTTTTCTCTGGAAAGGAACTTTGCCAACAACTCTGCTGTTGGCTTCTGCCAGACGGGATGTGGCTAAGGCTGTTCGTTGCCTTCTGGGGAATGGTTTATGCCCTTGGTGTTCAGACCCATTTCTGGGTAGGGTCAGGAGTGCCAGTGCTGTAGGTGAAGATGTTGTGACCTCAGCCACGGTGCTGCCTGATTGTCCTTCACCACAGTCTTGCCAGATTTGGATAGTCATCTTCTGCAATTTCTCTTCCCTTTGGACTTCCCTGTTCACAGCTTTCCCCCACGTTTCCCTCTTGGCACCAGCCCCATCATATCCAGGTGTGGAGAGCCAAGGCCTTCAGCCTCTTATTGCCCTCACCTGCAACCACTTGAGTTGTCTCATGGCTCTTTTGCTGTTAGTACAGCATCTCGGTGGGTATTGGGGCTGAGAGGTTGCTTGTCCCTAAGCTTGTCCCTAATCTTCCCTTGCAGGGAAGGAAACTAGTGAGGCTGGTTTGAAGCCCTCAAAGAATTATTTGGGTTATGGTGGCAAGAGAGCAGGCTTCAGCCAGCCCAAGAGCCAGCAGCTGTATGCCTGGACTCTGTCACTTGCTGGTGTGGCACACAATGCCCGAGCTGTACCTGGCTTTGCTGCTTTCTCCCCTGCTCCCATTCTGGTTACTTTCTGTTTTCTTTTATGTTCTTGTGCTTGTTTTGGTTTTTTTTTTCCCCTGCTCTGCCTCTCCTGTTCTTCCCACTCTGGTTCTCCAAGGGGAGATCTGCCCCGGCACGGCCAGGCACGCGCAAGAGCATCACCAAGGCACAGGTGGGTTCCTCTCCTGCAGTTCATTTCCTTCCACTACGCCTCGATTCTTTGGTCTTGCAATAGGTATCACTTCAAAGTTAAACACCCTGCAAGGTTTTTAGTACCACCGATTTAGCAGAAGTCAGGGAGTTTGGTTTTTGTCAGCCCTGTTAAGTGGGGAAAGAGGTTTGCAATGAACAGAAGAATGTCAGGCACCAATACAGGTTAGGTGTGGACCTGCTGGAGTCAAGTTCTGAAGAGAAAGATCTGGGGGTCCTGGTAGACCGCAAAATGACAATGAGCAAGCAGCGTGCTCTTGTGTCCAGGAAGGCCAGTGGAATCCTGGGCTGCATAGGGAAGAGTGTGGCCAGTAGGTCGAGGGAAGTCATTCTCCCCCTCTACTCTGCACTGGTGAGGCCACAACTGGAATAGTGCGTCCAGTTCTGGGCTCCCCAATTCAAGAGGGACAGGGAACTACTGGAAAGAGTCCAGCGAAGGGCAACGAAGATGATTAAGGGATTGGAGCATCTCCCTTATGAAGAAAGGCTGAGAGAGCTGGGACTCTTTAGCCTGGAGAAGAGAAGGCTGAGGGGAGACCTTATCAATGCTTATAAGTATCTGAAGGGTGGGTTGAAGGAGGAGGGAGCCAGAGTCTTTTCAGTGGTTGCCAGTGACAGGACGAGGGGCAACGGGCACAAGTTGGAACACAGGAGGTTCCACTCAAATATGAGAAGAAACTTCTTCACGGTGAGGGTGCCAGAGCCCTGGAACAGGCTGCCCAGGGAGGGTGTGGAGTCCCCTTCTCTGGAGATTTTCAAGACCCGCCTGGATGCAGTCCTGAGTAACGTGCTCTGACACGCTCTGGGCAATCCTGCTTCAGCAGGGGGAGTTGGACTGGATGATCTCTGGTCCCTTCCAACTCTAAAAATTCAGTGAAATTCGGTGAACTGAAGGGAGCAGCCGCTGTCTAGCAGAGTGGGGAGCTGCTGGTGAAAGCCATGTGGGCCGTTAGCTCCCAGAGGCAGCTGAGCTCTGGCTTTTCATTATTTGGGAAGGCCAGCAGTGCAGCAGCCTGAGTTGGACCAAAGCTTCTTGCAGAGTCTGCCGCTGCTCCCCGGAGCAAGTCCAAATCTGGATCCGTTCCGGTCCAGACAAACAGCCTTCCCCATATCCCTCAGGCGTGGGGTTGCACAGAGCACAGGGGAGAATGCGACTGAGCCACCTTTTACTTTGGAGCCAGCAAAGCTGCTTTGCCATCTGAGAACCGAACTGGTCCTGAATTCTCTTTGCTTTCCATGCAGGAGGACTCGGGGGATAGTGAGATTGACCTGGATGAAGATGAAGACGAGGAGGAGGAGGATATGGAAGATGACAGCATGGAAATTTCCCCGAGCAAATCCAGTCACCGTGCAAGGAAGCCAGAGCCACTAGAGGAAAGTGATAACGACTTCTGACCCTTTAGTAGCAGGAGGCATCTGGAAATACAAACTTTGGAGAGATTCAGGCCAGGAGCTAATATCCTGCCATTTGAAAAGCGCTTGTCAGCATGAATTCAGGAGTCGGTAAATAATGTTCATTAAACTTGAAAATTAAACTTGGATTGCCACTCCTGTGACTCTCAAAGCATGAGCAGTTTATCCGTAATGAGAATCACAGTAATGTGGAGTGCGGTTATTTCCATAATTGCATTAGAACTGGCCCTCACGCACCGCAGTGCCAGAAGTCGCACTCCAGTGGGTATCGTCTGCTTGATTTCCCTGCATTTTATTATGTCCAAACAGATTTTTTTGGCTTAATAAAACTGGATGAAAAGCCGCTCTGGGAACACACTTAAATTGATTTTAAATCTGGCTTAAATCTATTTATCCTAAACATATCTTTTTCTTAATCAAGGGCTTGCCTCCACGAAGAGCAGCACCAGTTGCACCAAGGGAGTGGGAGAGCAGTGACGGGGTCCCCAAATGTCACCTTTGGCGCAGCATCTCGTAGTATTTCAGCTGTCAGTGGGAATTGTTCTCAAACTTCACTGGGCTTGAGTGTTCTGAGAGCGGCCGGTGTGAGACAGCGCTGTAACTAAATCCGTATGAAATTAGTCCTTTAATTATACTGGTCCTTCTGGGGTGGACTGAGATTGAGGTGCTCAAATGGGCCAAAAGTTGGGCTTTTGTTCAGCGAGTTACTCTGCTGCCATCAGTGAGAGCGTATTCAGGTGAACCCAAAAGCTGGGGGTTGTCTGGTGTGTTGCCTCTTGTCTTTAAGCTCTGCTTTAGCCTCACAATTTGTCTTCACAGGGGCAGAAATCAGTGCTTGATTAGAAGAGTTCATTTTGGTGTGTGTTCATCAGGGCAGACGAGAGCCCAGGCTGTTTTCCTGCCCTTCCCTTTTTTTTTTTTTTTTTTTTTTTAAATCAGCAGAGTACTTTGCTTTTCCCCCCGTCTGAAGTCTAGAGTCAGGTCCAGCCCCTCCGTTATTGTGCTGAAGGAAGGAATACACGTGAGTTATTTGAAAAACCAAGAGCTTTTTCATCTCTCCGTGTCTCTGGCCTCAAGGGTGGCACCTTCCAACCCGAGGCAGGTCCCCGTCGACAGAGCCCAGAGCTTGAAATGTCACGTCAAGGTGGGACAAAAGTTTACAGGTAAATACAGCGCAGGTTTTGTGTAGTAACGGGATATGTTTGTGCGCGGTGATGTGCTGAAATGCACACGACTGTACAGGCTTGAGCTGAGCGGGGTGATGGTTAGGACACTTCCTTGCATGCTGTAAAGTTAATTGGCATTTTGCACCTCACTTCAAAGAAAGCAGACACAGAAGATGATGTTCTTAGCGCTGCAAAGCACTGTGACAGCCATTGAGAAAGTGCATGTGCTCCCCACATCCCTCTCTCAAGGGACGAGAATGTCCTGATTTTAGGATCTGTTCTTAAAACATTTTTTTCCAGGTTAGGCAGGGAATCTGTTCTGGTCCTCTCTGAGTGCTGAGATGTGTCTGACTCGGGAGGGGGATTTCCCACAAGACTGGGTCCAGTCTCCAAGTCTGGGCTGCAGTTTCAGAGTTAGTTTTCTATGTTATTTCTGATATTGTAGGCCAAAATGAAAGCTGACTTAATACCTTGTGTGCTCAAAACCAGAGCCTTTCAGCGCAGCCAGATGGGTTTTGGGGTAGCCGTGATTTTGCTTTGCAGCTTCTCATGCCGGGCTAGAAGAGCAGCGCTGTTGGTAGCCACCCCCGGTGCCAGTGAAAATGCACCCTCGGAGCACTTGGTGCTTTCAGCTCAGGAGTGTTTGTGTACAGCTGGGTTTGTGCATAACGCGTATAGATCGATTAAATATATTTCAAATTGTTGTTAACCCCCTGTTTCTCGGAGCTCCAGGGCGCTGGAGCTGGCTCGGGGTTGTCGATCGCGCTCTCCGTTGGTGTTTCAGGTGATGTTTCAGCTCAGGATTAGACACAGGCTTTGGGCAGAGCTGGACCCGAGCCTCAGTCTGCCCTGAAATAATGGTGAAAGAGGTAGGACTTAAATCACTCAACGTCACTGTATCCTGTTGGAGAGCGTGTGCCAGCCCCTGATGCCTTATGGAAAAGCCATGAGCCCTCTTGTCACACCAGCACAGGGCGTGGGATCTGCAACCGGGGCAGCGGAGCGCAGCACACCCCAGATCTCCTAAGTCATGGTCCATGACCAAGAGAGGAAGGCAGTGCAAGGCATCTTCTCGGCTAGGAACCAATTTATTTCTCAGTATGTACATCTCGCACAGCTCAGCCCAGCGTTTCTCCAGGATCAACCCACAGAGGTCCCTGCCTGCAGCAGCAGCGTGGCTCAGGGTGGGCACTGGCAGAGGTGGAGTGGGGAGAGGGGACAGTGGCTGGAGGGGGGCTCTGGGAGGCGTTGCATAGTTTGGCGACTGGTCCACCTGCAAACCTGGCACCTTCTGGAGAGTCTGGGTCTCTGCTGCGCACACGAGGGCATCACCTGGCACCTCTGCCCAAAAGGTGACCTGCTAGGGGAGGACCCTGCCTGCAGCTGGGACATTGGGAAGAAACATCCCAAGGTCACACAGCTTGTCACCGATGACAACAGCAGGAGTCCAAAGAAGTCCAGCCTGTACTCAAGAGGCAGAACTTCATGATAAGGCAGTCCTGGTGTAGCACCGAGACACGTGTGCTGGAGACAGCCCATCCATGTGCAGTGCTGTTCCTCTTATGTTCACCCTCCCACTCCTCCTCCCATTCTCCTGAGGGCTCTTTATTTCCCAAGGTCTTTCTAGATGGTTCCACTCCTATGTCTTGGGATGTCTCTCTCTTTGACAGAGAACAGCACTAACGAACACTTCAGGCCTGCTGGGCCAGCACCAAAGTGTTATTGAGGGCTGGCAAAACACTCGTTGCCTCGGACCCTGCTCTGAAGTGCCCAGGTCCAGGGCACCGCTCTCATCTGAGCAAGGAGACAGCAAACCTCATCTCTCTCCGAGATGCCAAGGGCAGCCTGCGGGGCCAGGCAAGAAGGGGTGGCTGTGAATCCTGCCCGTGTTTTATCCACTTCTGCTGGAATCCCTGCCAGAACTAGAGGGAGAAGAGCTGGAGCAGAGCGCTGGGACCTCGGCTGGAGGAGAGCAGAGCTCTGGGGCGGTCAGGATGCGCCCAGTCTGGGGCAGGCTCTGAGCACAGCGCTGTAACCCCATGGAGATCACCGGAAGGGGTCGCGGCCACCGGCAGTGGCAGGTGAATCACCCACAAAAACAAGAAGAGTGTGGGATCTGCCCCCTCCTCCCTTCTTTTTCCATTTCACTCATTCCTTGAAGCTCCCCCAGGGCCTGGATGAACAGGGACATGGTCGCACATCCCCCAACTTTCAACACCAGTGAGTTTTGACCCTCCTGCATTGCTGATCCAGGGGCCCCAGCTCCTCGTGGGCCATGACGGGGAGCTCGGGACCTCTCCTTGCCCCAGCTGAGACAGGCAGGCAGAGGGCAGAGCAGCTCCCTGGGGGGCACGCTGGCCAAAGGGACGCAGCAGGCCACCTCCTGGCTGCGGCCAGGAACCCTCACACGTCCACAACGCAGTCGGGTGAGTTCGTCCGGATGGCGTCGGAGATCATCTTGGCTCCCGACTGGCCGATGCGGTTCCCCTGCAGGCTGGGAGCAAGGAGAAGAGTTCAGGCTTGGACATAAGGCAAAGTAGGATCCTTGGTGGCTGTGAGAGATGCTCCCCAGCTTTGCACCAGCATCATCTGCACCTTCCCCACACCATCCAGGAGCTCTTGCTGGGACCCCAGTCACAGGAGACTCTGGGTTTGAGAGCCCAGAGACAGACAGGTGAGAAGGTGGAAAAAGCCCCTGGGGAGCTGGCGGGGCTGAACCAGCCCTTCCTTGTGATATTTTGGAGATTATGTGGCTTTTGGGGTGGTTCTTCACCCCAGAGGCATCCCCAGAGTGGAGCTGTGGGGTCTGGAGCAGTGCGGGGATGGTGGCTGTCACACCGGGAGCAGCACAGGGCGCCCTTACCCCCTGCCCCATTGCAGGGGTCCCTGTGGGGCAGCCAGGAATGGGCAGTGCCAGTGATGGGGATGGTCCCTTGATGGTTCCCGTGGTCTCCCCTGTCCCTGCCCTTACCATCCAGCTCAGCAGTCACTTACTTCACGTAGGTGAGGCCGTGGTTGCCCTTCAGAGCCGTGGCGATGCAGATGGCTCCGTCCATGCCCAGGGAGTTTTCCTGCAGGCTGCGGGAGGTGAGAGGGTCAGAAAGCACCAGCCAGGGAGATGTGGCCACCAGGAGGTGGTGTGGGCGTTGCAAAAAGCCACCAGCTGAGGAGTTTGCCCCACTGAGAGCTGCTGGCCTGGCCGTCCCCTCGCTGAAAGGTCTGGAAAGGCTCTTTCTGTCTCCCAGCATGGGGAGCGGGATACTTACTTGAGCCAGCGGAGGCTGCGGTTCACCTTCAGCGCGTTGGCCATCGCCTTGGCCCCTGCCGCACCAATGGAGTTTCCCCGCAAGCTGCAGAGGAAGGCAGGCGGTGAGAAAGGACGGCCTGGGATGGCCCCATGCTGTTCGTGGGGAAGAGGAGGAGGTGGGAGAGGTGGCTCCAGGCCAGCGAGTCATGGGACAGGCAAGCCAAGTCTGGTAGGACACAATGCAAGGGTGGAAGCGGTGCTGAGCTAAGGACCAGGGTCTTGGACGCCCCCAGGGAGTGGTGTCGCAACCAGGGGGACTTGGTAACCCCACCAAATGCTTACTCCAGGGTCTGCAGGCTCTTGTTGACCACCAAGGCTTCTGCCAGGGCTTGGGCACCAGCTGCACCAACTGAAGCCATCTGCAGGCTGCAAGAGAACAAGGACCCTTCAGCGCATGTCATGAGGTAGCCGTGGTGTGCTAATTGGAGAAGCTAATTAAACAGGCTGCGGTGCCAGGGCCCTGCCACAGCCTGGATACTCACTGGAGATCTGCCAGGGTTGTGTTGACCTTCAGCGCGGTGGAGAGGGCAGCCATTCCCTCATCTCCAATGGCGTTCTCCTGCAAGCTAAGACATGCACGTGCTACCTCTGCCCATGGCCCACGGGAGCAGGGCCAGGGGCAACGAGGGGCATCGAGCACAGGACACAGTGTGCTGGGCTTTCCCAAATGGCTTGGAGTGGTCCCTGGGCCACCAAGCACTTACTGCATCCCCAGGCAAGGACATGTGATGGGAACAGAGGATGGACTGGAGCCCGTGGAGGAGGCAGCAGGGAAAGCCACCTCCCCTGGAGCAGCATGAGGGCAGAGTCCTTGGGCAGGTCCCAGTAGGAAGACACTGCCCAGGACCTCTCCACCCGTGTCCCCACTTACTCAAGGCTGGCCAGGCTGCCGTTGGACTGTAGTGCTTGTGCCAGGGCCGTGGCAGCGTTCGCCTGGATGAAGTTCCACTGCAAACTGCGAACAGGAGAAAACAGGAGGTGAAGTCCAGGGCTGTGAGGATGCCCCGATCCCTACAGGCTCAGCATCCATCCGCTCCCATGCAGTCTGGTGGAGGCTGGGAGGCGACCCATGGGTCCGTCTGGGATGGTACAGCACGCCTCCCATGGAAGGGTGACCCCATCTCACAGCCTGAGGCCTGGGAGCATTTTTCCCTGCCCCACATCCACACAAGGAGCTTCAAAACCATCCAGGTCCAAGGGGAAACTCACTGGAGGGAGGTGAGTGCCCGGTTGTCTTTCATCGCTAAAGCAATGGCCTTGCCGCCTTCGTCGTAGAGCAGGTTCGCCGCTAAGCTGGAGGGAAGGGACAGAGGACACAAGTCACACACACAGAGTTTGGGACAACTCCAGCAACGCTGCACAGCAGTGTGGGTGCCCTTCTGGGGGCCACGGGACTTACTCCAGCTTCCTGAGGGTGCTGTTGGTCCGCAGGGCACGGGCAATGGCGGGGCCCCCCTCCTTGCTGATGGAGTTCTCCCGCAAGCTGGGGAAAGACACAGGGCTAGGGAGGAGCAGCCAAAACAGGACTTCGGCTGCTCTCCCACAGCCCACCTCGCCCCCAAGCTCTGGGGCTGAGACCATCCATTGCAATGGGCAGTCTGTCTGACTTGCATCCCCATCAGCATCTGGGTCTCCTTTCCCTCCATCCCCATCAGCATCTGCATCTCCTTTCCTTGCATCCCCATCAGCATCTGCATCTTCTTTCCTTGCATCCCCATCAGCATCGGCATCCTCATCAGCACCTGCATCTCCATTCCCTGCATCTCCATCAGCATCTGCATCCCCATCAGCATCTCTGTTCCCTGCATATTCCTTCCCCACTTCCCTATCTCAGCATCTGGATCTCCATTCACTGCGTCCCCATCAGCATCTGGATCTCCATTCCCTACATCTCCATTCCCTACATCTCCATTCCCTGTGCATCCTACAACTGTGACCCCCGATGCCACCAGAGCTTTTTCCCATCCCTACTGCCATTGTTTCATTGCCGGACACGGCTGAACCGATAGTGTCCCAAGGGGAGTAAGCTAACGATGGAGGGAAGGTGCTCACAGCCAGAGGGAGGGACAGAGGCTGCTTTCCATGTCCCAGAGCACTTGTGGAAACAACCAGGCACAAGGAAAAGTCCTCGCATCCCATGTCCCAGCAGCAGCTTTTGGCCAGGGTGGCAGGAGGGACTGTCACTTACTTGAGGCTGATGAGTCCCTTGTTGGAGCAGAGAGCTGCTGTCAGTGCAGTGACCCCAGTGCTGCTGATGGAATTACTCTGGAGACTGAGACAAACAGGGCAAGGCATGAGGACGGGCCAATCTTGCGGGCTTGGGCTGCAGGGTTGTGTTTGGGGTGAAAAGTCCCCATTTGCCCGTTTAACTGAGAAACCGGCATCTCCCAGCCACGGGAGGCAGGGGGGAGCCAAGGCTAAAGGGCCACCTTTATGATCAGCCAGACCAGGATCAGCATCTCCTGGAGCACCAGTCCCACTGAGCAGAGGTGACAGGGTTTGCTGGCACTTCGGGGCAGATGTGTCCCCAGCCGGCTGTCACCGTGGCTACTGGCTCACCTGGGGATGCGGTTCCTGCACTCTTTTGGTCCTTTGATGGACCCAGAGAACAGCAGCTTGTCCCCAGGAGCCATCAGCCCTCTGCTTTGGAGGGGTGGGAGTAATGGTCCTCTCTGGCTGCCATTCTCAAGGGGGATGAAGGTCACACCATCTCACCCTGACTCTGCCAGTCCCCAGCCCGTTACCTTCCTCGTTAGCCAATTCCCATCACTTTTGAGTGAGAGAAGACCTAAAGCTACCAGTATCCTCCAAAAGCAGAAAAAAAAATAATCATCATCTGGGTTGAGGATTAACTCCTTCTACGCTCCTTTGGTGAAAGCAGGGCCAGCCCAGCTGCTGCCGGCATTGCCTGGGGCTGCTGCACGGTGCTCCAGCCCACATGGAGCACCCACAGCGCCCGTGCCCCTCCAGGGAACGTAGGGGGGGAGGATCCAGGGCAGTACAAGGGGCTCTGGAGGCAGGGGAGGGAGCCTGGAGTAGGTGGGAGATGCTGGAGTGAGGAGGCTGGACTGGGTTCTGCTGGGCAAGCAGGAGACCAGGCATGGAGGGGGGACCACCAAAACAGTGGGTGGACAGTTGGTGCAGAAGTGGGTGGAAAGTCTGGAGCAGACTCTGCTCCATTTAAGTCTCCTATCCCATGAGCTTTTTCCCCTCAGGTTGCTTAGAGAAGCTGTGGCTGCTCCGTCCCTGGAGGGGTTCAAGGCCAGGTTGGACGGGGCTTGGAGCAACCTGGTCTGGTGGGAGGTGTCCCTGCCCAGGGCAGGGGGTGGCACTGGATGGGCTTTAAGTTCCCTTCCAACCCAAACCATTCTATGACTTACTCGAGGCTTTGCAGACTGTGGTTCACCTTTAGAGCTTCAGCCAAGGCAACCGAGCCGTTGTCTCCTACCGAGTTGCTGGAGAGTCTAAGACACAAGAGGAAGAGCAGGCGTTACCAGCAGCCGCGCTGCAACCAGCTTGGGTCTGCCGGCAAAGGATTCATCCCCCCTGGTTCCTTCTGCTCCAGCAGTAAGTATGAACTTGCTGTGATCTCGTTTCCAACCTTCCCATACCTTTTGTTCTTTTATGTTGGTTTTGAGCTGAAACTCAGCTTTTAATGTATCCACAGGGCCTGGAGACCGGACGCTTGCCTCTGCTGGAGGGCAAGCTTGGCCTCCCAGTTCTCTGCTCCCTGCAACCCTGGAGAGTCCCCTCCACCCATGCTGACCCCCTCAGGCAAAGCTAGTGGAGTCCACCCTGCCTGCATCGCATGGCCCAGCCCCTGCCCATCGCTCCTGCCCGCAGATCCAAGGAGACGTAGGGCTGGTGTCACCATCCCTCCACCTTGCGCTGCCCTTACGTCAGCTCCTTCAGGCTGCAGTTCTGCTTCAGCGCCTCCGCTATCTTCCTGGCACCCTGGGCTCCGATGGCGTTTTTCTGCAGGCTGCAAAGGTGAGGAAGGCACCCATGAATATGGGGTGCCACGTCCCCCTCAGTGGCACCTTGGTCTGCTGGGTGGCTGGGAGAGGGGAGACAGCAGGTCATGGTCACTCACTGTAGGGTCGTCAGCCTGCGGTTGGTCAACAGGGCCTCAGCCAGGAAGGTGGCACCGTCCTCCTTGATGGTGTTGTGCTGCAGGCTACCAGGAGAGAGGAGCAAAGCCATGTCCAGTGATCATCTGCCCAGGCGTTTGCTTGCCCCCATCCCTGGCATGAGAGGGTTGTCTGGCCCCCGAGCATCCCTGCCCAGTGCTTTCCCTCCCTCCCTCCTTCCGTGGGAGACGCCTCCTCCCATGCACCAGCATAGTGTGAGCTCTCGCGCGAGGGATGGACCTGGACCTCCACCTCCACCTCCTGAAGCTGAGAGGCAGAAGGTCCCAACATCTCTGGCCCATGGTCACCAGGTCTCTGCCGGCTGCAGTCGTGCTCGCTGCCTGGCACAACCCAACCAGGTTGTGTCCAGGATCTCCCCCCAGGCTGACCCTCAAAGTGGGGAAAACCTCAATGGGACAGGAGAGGGCTGGAGGGGGGTTTGTCCTAGGGATCTGTTCCCGGAGGTGCTGCAGAAGTTGAGACTTACTTCAGGGAGAGCAGGACTTGGTTTTTTTTCAGCGCATCAGCTAGTGCTTTTGCTCCGGTGGGGCCGATGGAGTTGCTCCGCAGGCTGGGGCGAGACGGGCAGAAAAACCAAATTTAGCAAAGCTGGAGTGGCCTGTGCCCAGTTTAAGCCAAATGCCTCCACGTGGCACAATCTCCGGCACTGCTGAGGTGGGACATCAGGCCGGCAGCTCACAAGAGTTACATTCACCTCTTGAGCAGTGGTGGCTTTAGGGGCTGGAGACCTTCCCCAGCTTGGTCGGGCCGGGTGGTATCTGGCCCCGCTGTGGCCATGGGAATGGTTCCCGTGGGGAATGTGTGAGTGGCAGGAGCTGGCAAAGGGGAAACACTTACTCCAGCACCACCAGGCTCCTGTTCACCATCAGTGACCTGGCCAGCGCTTTGGCTCCCTTGTTGCTGATCTGATTTTCTGCCAAGCTGCCCGGAAAAGAGAAAAATCAGGTGTTTTTCAGGGGAAGAAAGAAGCTTTTTCAGCCCCTGGCATGTTCCAGGATGCAGCTGGGATGGGTGAGCAGAGGAAAGCCATGGGGAACATTTCATTCGTGGTACAACCATGCGAAGTGGTGGATCCTCTGAGGTCTGCTCTCCTGGGGTGGACACCAGGCAGGGGTTTGCAAGGACAGGGTGGAAGGGGAGTTTCTAGACTTAACATTCATTGGTGTCATGAAAAGGGGGTTCCAATCGCAGCATGGGGGACTCTGTTCAGCCATGAAGACAGGGAGGAAGGTGGAGAAAGTGGGCAGCATCTGTCTGGGGTGAGGCATCTACCTGTGTGGGGGTCAGGAGCCCGTCCCCTCCATACATCAGATGCTCCGTGCGGAGCCTCAGGTGTCCAGCAAAGAGCTGTGACCTTGGGAAGCAGTTTGTTGGGATAACCCATGGATTTCTACACAGTATTTTAGGAACAGCGAGGAGGCCGTGGTCCCAGGAAGGCTGGGTGAGACAGCCTGCCCAGCCACCGTGAGAACACAGAGGGTAAGGTCACCATGGCTGGGTGCAGGAGATCATGTGGGGCTGTCCTTGTCACTAGGCACCCTGAGGAGCCAGTGGGAGAGACATTCCTGGAAGACCCTCACCCTGGTTTTGAGATGCCCCCAACTCTGCTCTGCATCCCCAGGAGCAGCCTGTCTGCCCTGGGCCAGCTCCTACCTGAGCTTCTGGATCTGACAGTCCTTCACACTCAACACGCTGCCCAGCAGCTCCATCACGTTGTCCTTAAACTGGTTATTGTCCAGCCTGGAGAAGATACAAAGAGAGAGCAAAAGCAAGCATTTGGAGAGCAAAGTGGAGAAAGGACTACCCTCCTGTGACATCTGCCCACCACAGGTGGAAAAACTCAGAGAAGCAGAGCTGAATCAGAGGCATCCCTAGGAGATCTCTCTGCTGAGGGACAATGTTAGTGGGCCCGTGTCTCCCATCGACACCCAGGATTTTGAGTCACAGCCCGGCACCCCTGGTTGCTTCTCCTGATGCAATCCAACCAGGACTCACCTGAGGTTGTGGCAGAAGAGGAGCTGGGAGAGCAGGCTCTTACAGACGTTGTAGGTGAGACAGTTGGAGAGGTTTGTCTCCTCCATGCAGACGTCAGAGACCTGCAGGAGATAAGCCAGAGCAGAGCAGTTCACGGGGGTGAGCATCCCGGCCAAGCTCTCGTTCTTCATGGCTTCTTCCACAGTCTTGGCAATCTCCGTGTGCTGAATTTCATACAGGCAGTGCATGGTGTTCACTGTTCGTGAGGAGATGACATAGTTGGTGTTCAGGCAGCCCTGGAGGAAGCTGATCGCTTGGCTCCTGAAGCTGTTGTGCTCGTCCTTCACCAGCAGCCACCCAGAGAGCAGCTTGTTCACCTGCGGGGAGAGGAGCCCGGAGAGAAAACGCACAAATATGTCCAGCTGCCTGTCCTCTGCCTGCAGTGACTTCTGAACAGCGCTCTTGAAGTGGTTGAGGAAGCCCAACTTGGGCCAGGACATCCCGCTCTCCGTGAAAAGGTCAAATATTGCCCGTTTCGCTGCCGTGTAATAATAAATAGCCGCTAGAAACTCCTGGATGGTTAAGTGGGAGAAGTAGTAGGCCGTGAAGGACTGCATCTCTTCCTTGAGCAGGAGCCGGCTGCACAAGCTGCTCTGCAGCAAGGAGAGGTCGATGCCGTACGCCTTCATGTCCTGCTCGTAAAACACGTATTTCTTTTTGAGCAGCCCGTAGAAGGCCAGTCTGCCCAGGCTGCCCACTATCTTCTTGCTGTTGTTCACAGCCTGCTCGATCCTGAGGGTTTCTCTCGGCTTTTCTGGCCAGTCGCTGCTCAGAGCCATCTTAAAATAATAGGAGTAGATTTCTGATAGGGTCCTGGGGACGACGGGTGTTTCTTGGGATTGATTGGTGCTGTTTTTTAGGTAATAACCAATGGAGGAGCCAGAAATCCAGCAAAAGCCAGGAACAGTGCACATGACGTGTAAGGACCTGTTAGCCCTGATGTGACGCAGGACTTGGCTGGATAAGTCTCTGTTGTCAAGGAACATCTGGTCCAAGAAGTCCTTCATCTCTGCAGCTCCAAACCCTCGTATTTCCGTCATCCGGTCAACAAGCCCACCGGGGATTTGGCTGGCTGCAGTTGGCCGTGACGTGACCCAGACAGAAGCCTCCTGCAGCAAGTTGCCACGTATAATGTTTGTGATCAGGTTGTCCACCTGGATCTCCTTTTTGGGATCGGTGCATACTACCGTGTTGGAAAAATCCAAAGGAGTCTTGAACTCATCCAAACCGTCAAGGATGAGGAGGGTCCTGGCGGCTCCCGCCCAGATGCAGTTGGGCTCGGTGATGTGAGGAAAGGCCAAGCAGATGAGCCTTTCGGCAGAGAGCTTCTCGTAGGTGTTGAGCTCCCGGAAGGTGAGGGGCAGCACAAAGATGATGTCCCTGTTGATCTCCCCCTTTGCCCAGGTGTAGACAAACAGCTTCACCAGTGTGCTTTTGCCAATCCCGGCCACTCCGATGGTGACAGAGATCCGGGGTGGGATGCTGACCTTGGAGAGAGGCAGGAAGAGCTTCTCCAGAGGGATGCTCTTGGATGCGTTTCGTAAGCCTTTGGTGGCTTCAATCTGCAGGATATCATGCTCCTTCTGCTGGATATCAGTCAAGCCTTCCACCAGCAGCAGGCTGGTGAGTCGCTGGAGGGGACCTGTCTCCAAGCCATTCCCATAGTAGTTTTGGAGGCTCTCCAGGTGCTTCTGCACCATGGGTTCTGCACAGAGAGAAATGAAATGGGGGGGTGAGCAGGAGGATGCTAACCACAAATGCAAATGAGAGATGCTGCTTCACTTTTCTGCCATGCCCACGCAGAGGGGAAGCTGCACAGAGCCCTCACGTCTGGGCAGGAAGGTACGTGCCAGGGCCTGGAGGGCACTAATAGGCTTAAATGGCCCTGAACAGCCTCACCCATTGGTCCAGGAGCCCATTTAAGTTCAACCCTGGGCCTTCAACCCCTGCCTAAGCTATATTGTAGGAGCACTTATCTACAGCACCATTGTGCCTGTGCCTGCAGGACCTTGTTCATCTGGGCCTTGATCTTGGGCCTCATCGCTCTGCGCTTGTCTAGTGACAGCTGGACTATGTCTTAACCTGATTGCCCTCGCTGGACCTGGCTATGACCTCCGGATTGACTTCCCAGCTTGACCTCAGCCCTGCCTCATCGCTATGGACTTGTCTGATGAGTTGGACTCCTGGCTGAACCTGGTGATCATCTCTGGACCTGTCCTGCTCACCTGACTCACGTACCACGGCCCCTGGGACAGAGTATTTAAACCCTCCAGCAAAGGCTGGGCAAGCAGGGAATGATGCTGCGAGAGAGTCAGAGCAGACACCAGCCAAGGCTGGAGCCTCCCAACCAGAAGGGAAACCTCTCCTGGCAAGAGGGTTGCAAGGAGAGCCTAGAGTTGGGGCAACCACCAACAGGTGGGGTCAGGGATGCCCAGCTGTCCTCCTCCTGCCGTCCCCCTGTTCCCAGCACAGCTGCTGGGAATGACTGGTGTGATCTGGATGTTGACGACACTAAAGACTCCTCAGGCTGCCCAGAGAGGTGTGCTGAGGGCAGTGAGGGACCCACAGGAAGGTCCCTCAGACGTGGTAGAGAGTCCTTGTCACCCCCTGGCTGTGTCCTTCCCCAGCAGAGACCCCAAGACAGGACTGTCACTTGCATGGACACTCCCATTGGAGCTGCCAACGTTGCCCAGATCTGTGCACATCTTGGGGTGCTCCAGCAAGCACCCACAGCCAGGACATGTGTGCAAACACCCCTCGTTGGGTCCAAAGTGGACTGCCTACCATAGACAGTGATGTGAAGGTAGAGCTGGGAATTGGTGGTCTCGATGAAGGTCTGCAGGGACTGGGAGGCGTAGCTGCCCTTGCCAGCCAGGATGTCCACCACTGCCCTCACCTGCTCGGGCAGGGAGCTGGCCTCCTGCGCCCGGCCGGCCTCCTCCACCGTGAGGAGGTCCAGCCTCCGCAGGTAGCAGATGATCTCCTCCAGGAACTGTGGTGAGATGGACCTCACCAGCTGCTTGCGGTAGCGATTGATCCAAACCTCTGCGGAAGAGGAGAGCAGGAGAGTTGAGTCTTAAACAAGGCTCTGGGCACGTTGCTCAGGGGTCATGGGGAAAGGTGGCAGTGGAGCATCCCATCTGACTCTG
Source organism: Numenius arquata (assembly GCF_964106895.1). Classification (NCBI taxonomy): domain Eukaryota; kingdom Metazoa; phylum Chordata; class Aves; order Charadriiformes; family Scolopacidae; genus Numenius; species Numenius arquata. Next base: position 16,748,750 of record NC_133589.1, on the reverse strand, counting down.
AGGGTAGCAGGGGGTAAACTAGAGCCCTTCAGAGCAACCTGCCAAAGTCCTCCTTGAGATGATGCCATCCCAAAGCTGTGGCAGGCTGTTTTGTTAGGAGATGCCTGGCCAAGGCAGCAGCTATCGAAATTGGAGTCAAAGAAACGGAAGAACACAATCATGAAATGAAATTTCCTCCTGGTAACCAGGCCCATGCAGATATAAAAGTCTGAGCAAGATCATTTGTCTTTGGAGATAGCCATTCCCCTTGTTCCAGCAGAGTTGTTCCCAAACCCTTGGACTAGGAACCACTGTCAACCCTCATTCCTTGGTCCCCCACCTTGTCCCATATTTGAATTTGAAACTCCAAGGTGGTGGGTCTCCGGCTGCCCAGCCACCACTCACCTTCCATCAGAGGCCTCCCGTGACATGAGTGATCCCTGGGCGAGGAGCGCTGTGTTGGCAGCAGCACGGCCGTCCCATGGACCGCCCCGCGTCCCCCAGGCTGGCTCACAGCGTCGGTTGAGGCTCCTCAGCCTTTATCCATGTTCCTGGTGGGAGAAAAGGAAAAGCATGAGAAGCAGCATGGGAGGGAGCCCATCTTGAGCTAACGTGGTGCTGACTGTGGTGGAACCAAGGGTCCTTTCGTCAGTTTTTGGCTAAGACCAGAGTCCCCGGTGCTGTGGACCTGGCAGGGGCAGAGCCAGGGCCATCATCTATACCCAGACCTCATGTGCCACAAACTTGGTGCCTTGACCACCGCTGCTTATGTCGGAGCCTTTCTCGGGCAGAGTGGTTGCATTAATTGCCCTGACGATGCACCCGTGTCATCTGTGGGCCACCCAGTGATTGCTGTCACCGGAGGGACATCAGGGCCGTGAACCGCTCATGCGTTTTTCTTCTCTGTGTTGTGAAGGAAGCTGTGGGGCAGCAGACTGAGCGATGAAGAGCCTGTTTCAGTTTCAAACCCACCTCACCACCGTCCAGAGCCTCCGTCAGGGCTTGCTGAGCGTGGCCAACACCACATCCTGTTGCAGAGCTCTGTAGATGCTCCACTTTTGCAGCACTCTTGAATCGTTGCCTGGAGAAGGAGCATCTACCTGCTCCCTCCCCCTCGGCTGCTGCCAAACCACACTGAGGGTTTGGTGTTTTATTTTTAAGAAGTGTATCCGCTCACTGAGTCCAATTGTTTTATGAACAGAGGTGGAGAGGGAAATGCCTCCAGGCCTGAGAGTGCTCCCAGCTTCACCTGTGTTAGCAGATGGCACTGTGCTATGGCGTCTCCACCAGCCCCAAAGTCATCTCCAGGAGTTGGCCATGTCCAGGTGGGAACTTCTCAGCCCCAGGGGCTGTCTGATCACGGCAGCGATGCAAGCGCAGTGTCCCAGTGCCCGTGTCCTGGCACAGCATCCCTTCCTCACCTCCACCTGGCCTACAGGATGCTCTAGATCCACGCGATCACCCCCGTCCATGTGGGTCAGAGGCACTTCAAGGAGGTCCCTGCCCACAGGCAGCATTGCCTTTGCCCAAACGCACTCCGCAGTGGCACGTGGGCACCGTGGGGGCTTCGGTGCAGCCTTGCCAACAGGACCAGGTAACACTTTCTTTTGTCAAACCCAAGCTCTTCCAGGAAGAAAGAACAAATGTAGCTTCACCAGGGAAACTTGGTAGAGTTTCTGGTCCATGGTTAGGTCCATGGCACGAGGTTAAGGTGCTTGGGATGTCCCCTTTGTAGACTCTTCCCTTCATCTTCCTGCCAGGAGATCCATGCTGAGGTGTATTTCTCCTACCAGAGGACACAAGGGCTCAGCCACCAGCAGTAGCCCAGCCGTGTGTGGATGGTGGCCAGGCTGCAGGAGGGAGGACCAGGCACAGCATCTCCCAGAGCCGGGTCCCTCACAGACCCCACTGGCTGGATCTCACATGGACACCCCTTGGCAGCACCTCCTATGGAGTGGGGTAAGTGTCCGAGGGGCACTGGGTGACAAAGCCCATCCTCAGCTGCCCAGATGGTTTCACATGTGGCTTGGACAAGCCCTCATAGGGGTGGTGGGTGCTGTTGTAGCTGGGTCTGAACCCACATCCTTTCCCTTCAGGAGGGAAACCCGAGTTCCTCCGCTCTTCCTCGGCTGCCCAGCTCTGACCCCCTGGTTTCAGAGGTGTCAGAGGTCCATGGTCCCCCTGGCAGTGATGATGGCCCTACAGCAAAGCCGTTTTCTCCATACAGGGAGCAGCAGGGCTGAGGCAGCAGCTCCCCTTGCTCTTCACCCCCCCAGGCACTAGCTTGGTCAATTAAGATGCCGCCAATTAAAGGAGCTCGGTGAGCAATTCACAGCAAATTTTTCACCCTTTGATGTCTTCTTGTCTCTACCTGGCCTGGAAAGTTCAATTAAGTCTTTGCAGGCAGCAGCCCCCGGATCTCTCATCTTTGGCGTGGAACCAAGAAGGCAGCCAGAATGAAAGGGGGATTTGCTGCTGCTGGCAGCGCTGCTCCCCACAGCCCTTCCTCTGCAGCGTGGCTGGCGAGAAAAACCCCTTTGATGGGAGAAGCCTGCTCCAACACCACAGATGATTTGATGGTGTCTTCTGGTGCTACTTCAGAATGTGATCCCGCTGCTGGAAACCAGCAGCCCTGGGTCAGCTCGTGCAGAGGCATCTGACCGGGAGAATCAGGCAGCAGAATTCATAAAGCAGTGGAATAAATAATGCAATAGCTGCTGGTTTTTTTATTGCTTCCAGTGGAAAAGTTTCAGATGCAGCTCTAGGACCACCCAGTGATGCTGGAGGCTGCATCCTAGGAGGGTGAAGGGTGTTATCTGAGCTGTTTGAAGGGTGGAGGCCAGCCAAGGCCAATCTCTGAAACCCCTACAAAGATCCGAGATGTTTCCAGGATGCGACCCAGCCCGTCCCGAGGCTGCTGACATGAGTCGTCTTCTGGAAGTGCCGCAGTCACCGTCCCTGAGGCTGGAAGGTGGTGTCCATGGCCATCCTGCGAGCACGGAGCTCGGCCCCGGGTTTGCAGCTATCGCTTGGCCGGGATCAAGCAGGGATGCCTGTCCAGAGAAGCCACAATCCAGCGATGGTTTGTCTCTGCCCTGCTTTGTTGCCTCCATCTCCCGGGGCGCTGGGAGAAGAAGCTGGAGAGTGGGAGGCTGCCCAGCCAAACTGATGAACGGTGTCTGCAATCCCCGGTGAGGGAAATGGGGGATTTTGGTGGCAAAAACTTGGCGTTAATGCTTCTTCTCCTGGTGTGGTCCAAGAGCCCAGCCCAGGGGAAAATCCTTCCATCTGAGGGTATCCAGTCAATGCTGATGTGTTCTTCCAGCAGCTTCAATCCTACGTCCCACCATCCCCATGTTTCACCAGGCCTGTGGGCCTACAGTCCGTGTCCCAAACCCATCCGTGCCTGGGAGCCACAACCACCGTGCTGGAGAGTCCCTGACCAGGAGCACAGACAAACCCTCTACCAAGCAGCCGCTGAGTTTTTTCATCACCATGTGTCCTGCTCCAAGATCCAAACTGCCTGGCATTGACACCGGGAAACACGGACCCAGACATAGCTGCTTCTGCTCATCTCTGTCTCTAATTACATACATGTACTTTTGCTCCTGGAAGTCCAACATAGACCAAAAGCCAGGGGATCTGAGATGAAGGGGCAGTCCTGAGATGGCCACAGCATCTCAGATGGCTGGAGATAACAGATATCTGCTGCCTCTCTGCTCTGTCTGGCCTCTCAGGTCTTCCTCCTACTAGGAGGTGGCTTTGGTTTTCATATGACAGCCACCCCCCCCCCCCCCAGAAAACAGATCCATCACCCTGTGCTCTGGGAGTCTGCTGAGGACTTGGGACTGTGCCTCACCAGGAGCTGTCGCAGCAGCCACCAACAGCACTGAGGCGACATCGGGCTCAAGAGTGGGACATCCGTGGCTGTTCCCCCACGGGGGCTCGTGGGCAGATTCACCAGCAGCATCAGGGGACGTTGGTTGTCACCTTGAGCAGGGCTCTCCAGCTGGCAGAGCCTCGGGGACCTGACCTGCTGTCACCACGCTGAAGCGTGCCTAAGTCTAGATGGGCACCAAAGTGCCAAGCAAGAGCTCCTGGACAGCTGCAGGGAGCCACAAGTGGAAAACATCAGAAAATGGGCTGATCTGCAGCGTTTAGGTACGTTTAAAGCTTTTGATACAAACTAATAACGGCATCGTTAAGCAGGCACCTGAAGGAGCAGAGAAATGCCCGCTCCAGGGCTGCTCTGTGCCCCCCCACACACACAGAAACCCGGCCCTTGCCTTCTCCCTGTCCCATCGCCGCGGGGTTTGGGATGCCACCGGTTCCTCAAAGCTCTGCAAAGCCTGGGGTGATGCCTCTCGGCGCCGTTCACACCCCGGCAGCGCAGCACCCGTCTCCCCACCCCAGACACGGGAGCGGAGAGAAACCAGCCCCGCCAGACCTTCCCACCACTTCCTGGCGCCCCGGGCTTCCTCCGGCGAATCTCAGGCTCCTTTACCAACACACCCTCTCTCTCTCTCTCTCTTATTTCTTATTTTCCTCTTATTTCTTTCTCCTGCCCTTTTTATTTATGTATCCACCCTGAACGGAGCCTGGCTGAGCCAACATCTCCAGCCATTCCCCATCAACCCAGGAGTTGCGCAGGTCCTGAAGGATACAAGATACAGGCTGCCACCTTTTGGCAGAACCGAAAAGATTTCACATTGTTAATTTACGTTAATTAAGCAAACCCTTTTGCATTATACCCAATTATGAAACTTCCAGATCTGCGGGTAATTCATTTAGATAGTTTTTAGCCAGTTTACATATGACTTTCAGAAGCGGTCCTATTTATTTTGGTCTGGGTTTAATGCTAGCAAATTTATTGCGAATAGAGAGTGACCCCCTGTGCCAATTTGGGTTTTTTTTTTCCCCAAAACCTCAACCAGAATAACTCAGCCCAGACACAGCGGGAGTTAAATAGTGAGTTGTGGAGGCGAGGAGCCGTGAAGGACCCCCGGGCTGAAAGGCAGCAGTCCCAACAGCAGATCTCAGCAGGGAAAAGCAAAGATCAATCGACAGCTAATGCCAAACGGATGAAAAGGAAGCTAATTTCAGAGAGGAGGTCTGGCCTCGGGTGACCCTTCCACGCCGCGGTCAAACCCCAGGCGCTGGTGGGTGACATCTCAGTGGGTGACAGCACCCAGCCAGTGCTCCAGCTGGTCCCCTCCCCAGCAGCCCCATACCTATCGGATATCTAGTGCCCTTAATGACCTTAGAGTGCTTAAACAACAGCAGGATTAAGCCTAACGCACTGACGAATTCCAGCCTGGCCCAGGCTCCGTGCCCATGCTCTGGGTGCAGAGCCGCTGGGCACGGCCGTGTGTCCCCTGCTGAGCTCCATCACCTCGACCTGCTCCCTGCACCTCCGGGCCCTGCACGGCGCTGGGGGATCCCCCGCAGGGAAAAGGGCTGAAGAAGGCCCCAGCCGCAGCTTTGGAGACCTTGGTGTCGCTGGTCCCTCCGGCTGAGCTCCGGGAAGGCGCGATGAGCCCCGTTCCCGAAGGGGGACGTGGGGGTGCAGCTCTGGGCTTCGAGGTCTGACAGACCCAGGACGCTGCCTCGCTCTTTAGCGCAACTCTGCGCCGTGCCACGGGCAGGTATGTCACTAACCTCATCCTTTTCTCTTAGCGGTACACACTGGGGGTTTTTTTTGGGTGGTTTTGGGGTGGAATGAATTTGGGAAAAGACATTAAGATGGAGGCGAACGCTGGCGCTGCACGAGGCGGAGAGGCGTTGTGCGGGCAGGGCAGCCTGCCCACGGCTGCCTGCACCTCTGGGCAGACGGCAGCAGGCACGGGGACAGGATTTGTGACAAGTGCCAGGTCCCCCACGAGGTTCCCCAGCGCGTCCCCGTCACTCAGGGCTCGGCGCCGTGCGCCACCAACCAGCAGCCATGGCCGTGCCACACCAAGCCTGCTCTTCCGGGTGCTGCTGGTGGTCCCTCACGTCTTGCCCGTCCCAGGGACCTCTGCCCAGCTCCACGTGTTGGCCCAGCGACTCCATTTCATCTGGTGGTGGCAGCAAGGGATCTGCAGCGGCTTGACCCAACACGGGAGGGCCGAGTGACACCTCCCCTTCTCCCCCAACCTCTCCAAAGCCCCCCCAGAAGCTTACCTCGGCTTTGTGCCGCCTTCCCCAGGGCCGGGTGGGAGCAGGAGAGCAGGGAGGGCATCCTCGTCGCGGCGGGAGGATGCAGCCCCTCCAGGCCCCCGCTCTTTATCCCCAGAGCTTTTCTTCTTCCTCCTCGCCTGGATGCTCAAGCTCAAGGTAGAAAATGGAAGTCCCTCCGGCTGGTGGCCCCCGGCCCTAGGGGACCCACGGAGGTGATGGGAGCCGGTGGCCGGGGCGATGCTCGGGGCAGCACCTGGGGGAGGTGGGTCCGGCTTCCCCAGCCGCCCGCCGTCACCGTTTCCAGCCTGGTGGCTTTTTCTCTCTTTCAGTTTGCTTCTCGCCCCTTCCTGTGCCGTGGGTCTCGCTCGATCTTCCTTCCTGTCAGCGCGGAGCTGCCGCCTATGCAAATTAATGCGAATTACCTGCTGAAAAACAGCAGCGTGTGGTAACCACCCGCGGCCTGCGTGACCCCCTGACAGCGGGTCTGTCCTGGTGGGATGCTCGGTGCACGGCCGTTTTCCCAACCTCGGCTGCTTTCTCCTGGGCAAGCCACAAAACCAGGCTGCCCAATGTCCAAATTACTCTGAATTCCCTCAAAACAACACCACGAGCTCGCCCTGGCCTGGGAGAGCTGAGGGTTTTTGCTACGTGCCCACCTCGCTGGCCAGGAACGCTGGGGAGATCCGGGGAAGAGGCTGGTGCCGCAGCAGCTTTGCCCTTTGCTGGACCGTGCGTGGAAGCGTTTCCACGAGTAACTTCTGAAAGAGCGGAATAAAGGGGCAGGAATAAACTTCCCTTGCTCCAAAGCCGTTTTTCTGGCAGCGCTGAAGTTTTTCTCGAATTGTGGGTTTGAAGAGGTGGATGGCGTGGCAGCCAGCAGCGCTGCGTCCGCACCCGAGGAGGAGCCAAGGGGCCACCACAGCAGCAGGACCGGCGGGAGCTGCCCTCCCCAGCTGCGCTCAGGCAAGTGGGGTTGATTGTTTTTTCCCATTTTTGTCCTACAAAAAAAAAAAAAAAAACAAAAAAAACCCCAAAAAACCCCAAAACCTTAATTTGTAAATCCTAAAGCAGGTTTTGTTGGCATTTAGGCAAATCCTATCAGTTCGGAGATGCTGAGCAGAGAGATCCCCTGGAGGCAGGTGGGGCAGGGTGGCACAGCAGCACTGAGACCCAGGGCAAGTAAATCTGCTTTCCGTGAGTCCCGGGGCAGAGCGGCCGTGCCCAGAGAAGGAGGGGGAAGCACATCCCACCAAAATAACGGGATAATTGCACGCCATGTTGGGGTTTGCCACCTGTTTTATGCCCAGCGGCTTGTTTTTCTGGCCAAAAGCTCCTGCTGATGGTGTGGTTTGGGAGAGATCAGAGTAAGCAGAAGTCGGTGATGGAAACAGATGAAAATAGCACGTCCTGTTGGGAGACCTGCCCTGGTGGGGTCCGTTTGTATCTAACAGGTAGCTCTAATTAAGCTACATCTAAATCTGTAATTGCACGTCTTTCCCTTCATCAGGTCTAGCTGAGAGGTGGTTGATGACTGATGGTGGAGATGATGTTGGAGATGATGGAGCTCTCATGGTGCAGAGCTGGTGTGGGACGGGCTGGGCTCACAGCCAGATCATTTGCATGGGGTGAAGAGTGTTTGGGGAGGAGAGGTGGGGGCAAGCAGAAGTTTGGACTTCCAGCCACAGCTGTGGGCTGTGTGTCTCCCAGGGATTGGTCTCTGCTGGTCTTAGGGTTGCGCCTGGCAAGGGGTTAAAACCTTTCATAGAATCATGGAATAGTTTGGGTTGAAAGGACCTTAAAGCCCCTCCAGTGCCACCCCCTGCCTTGGGCAGGGACACCTCCCACCAGACCAGGTTACTCCAAGCCCCCTCCAACCTGGCCTTGAACCCCTCCAGGGATGGGGCAGCCACAGCTTCTCTGGGCAACCTGGTCCTCTCTCAAGGGTTAGGTCTGTTGGTGATTTCCCACCTTGTCAGGAGGCTGGTTTCAAGAGGAGATGACATCTGGGAAGTCCCATGTGTTGTCACCTTCCCGATAAACTGTAACTAAAGATCCCTCACATCAAAAAATGACTGTGCAGAAGCCCCAGTTGGGGCTGTACCTCCTGCTTTCACAATTATTCATTTATGTTAATTAATGCATCTGAATTATTTCTTTGCAACTGTATATAACACACCTCTCACAGATTTTCTGGGCTGTTTATCTGATTCAAACCCAAATTTCCCGACATATTTACTAAGTTCAACCTTATGATGAGTTTGACCCATCCCTCAATGAGCACAGCCCCTGATCGGCATCTCTAACCCTCCCAGCGAAGCTCCTGAGGTGACACAGAAGTCATGGGGGTGGTTAGAAAAGCCCCAGAGACGCCTCTGCTTGTTTTGCTGGCCCGGGTTGCCTGGCAAGGGGGTGATCAGGGACTGTCCCCTGAGCTCAGCAGGATGCAGCAGTCATTCTCCTGGGGATAACGAACCATCCCATCTCCAGAGGGAGCAGGGGGGATGCTCCTTGGGAACAGCCAGGTTCCCAGCCCAAGGAACGCCAGCCGGGTTCCCACGCTGAGTCCAGAGAAGGGCAACGGAGCTGGTGAGGGGTCTGGAGCACAAGTCTTGTGAGGAGCGGCTGAGGGAGCTGGGGGTGTTCAGCCTGGAGAAAAGGAGGCTGAGGGGAGACCTTCTCGCTCTCTACAACTCCCTGCAAGGAGGGTGTAGGTGGGGGGGGTCAGTCTCTTCTCTCAAGTCACAGGCCATGGGACAAGAGGAAATGGCCTCAAGTTGTGCCAGGGGAGGTTTAGGCTGGATATTTGGAAAAATTTCTTCACCACAAGGGTTGTCAAGCCTTGGAAGAGGCTGCCCAGGGCAGCGGTGGAGTCACCATCCCTGGAGGTGTTTAACAGACGGGCAGACGTGGTGCTGAGGGACGTGGGTTAGTGGTGGGTTTGGCAGTGTTGGGTTGGTGGTTGGACTCCATGATCCTAAAGGTCCCTTCCAACCTCGATGATTCTATGAAACATGGGAAGCAGGCTGCTGGAGGACCCATGACCCTCCTGCTACTGCAGCGTGGGGGTCTGTGAGCCTCAGGAGGCCGCCGGGGTTGGGGGGTACAGCCCCTAACGACCTCGGGAGGGGCTGGTTAGGCGGTGGCTCTCGGGTAACCGAGGACGAAGCGGGTGGCCCGGTCCATGGATGCTCCGAGGTCCCCGGCCGAGATCCCCTGCATCCTGCCCGTGTGGGCGTGGCCGGGGGGGTGGGCGTGGCCAGGTGGGCGGGATGGGCAGGTGAGGCCCGCCCAGCTGGACACCGCCCAGCGGAGCCGGGGGGAGGCGAGCAGAACCGAACCGAGCCGAACGCCGTAGGGTCGAGCCGAGCCGAGTCCAGCCGAACCGAACCGAGTCCAGCCGAACCGAGCCGAACTGAGGTGAGGAGACCCCCGCTGCCGTGAGGAGCCGCGGCTCCGCGCCGCCCTTGCCCCCCGGCCGGCCCGGCGACGGGTCCCCACAGCCTCCCCGCTCCTTCCCCGCCCTCGCTGCCCCCCTCCCGTGCCCCGGGAAGGCCCCCCGCCGAGCGGCGGCCTCGCCGGGTCCGCACGGCGGTGCGACCTCCCCGCTTCTCGCTCCGGCAGAGCCCCGGGACCGGCGGCGTTGCCTCATGGCTGGGAAGAAACTGATCGTGGTGTTCGGGGCGACCGGTGAGTGCCCCGGGAAGGGCCTTGGGGGGGGAGTGGGTCCCCGGGTGGGAGGAGAAGGGGAGAGGGGCTTCGGACCCCCGCAGCACAAGGCAGGGATAACTTCCAGGCCACCCGGGCTCTGGGGCCCGGTGGAGGGTCAGGGGGCCATAGAATGGTTTGGGTTGGAAGGGACCTTAAAGCCCCTCCAGTGCCACCCCCTGCCCTGGGCAGGGACACCTCCCACCAGACCAGGTTGCTCCAAGCCCCCTCCAACCTGGCCTTGAACCCCTCCAGGGATGGGGCAGCCACAGCTTCTCTTGGGCAGCCTGTTCCAGTGAACAGGGTTTGTTTCCAGGGTCTGGAAAGCGCCCGCCTGGCTGGAGCAGCAGCACCAGGAACTGGCACGAGGACGGGTTAGGGGGAACTTGGTCCCCGTGCCCCAGGGAGAGCGGGGATCAGACAGCTCCGTCCCACAGTCCCGGCTCGTCCCAGCTCCCTTTATCAGCAGAGCCCTGTGGGGAGATGGGGCTCTGACCAGGTCTGCACCTACAGGGGCTCAGGGGGGCAGCGTGGCCCGGGCTCTGCTGGAAGATGGGACCTTCAAGGTCCGCGCGGTGACACGGAACCCCATGAAGAAGGAGGCGGAGGAGCTGAAACAGAGGGGAGCAGAGGTGGTGAAGGCAGATCAGGACGATGAGCCATCCCTGGAGCTGGCCTTGGAGGGTGCTTACGGAGCCTTTGTTGTCACCAACTTCTGGGAGCACTGCAGCAAAGAGAAAGAAATTGTGCAGGTACCCGTGATTGCTTTAATTGGGACCATGTGTGGAATGGCCTGGGAGGGGGGGTCATGGGAACAGCTCTTAAGGCAGCCCTGATGGTTCCATTGGCCAGTCCGGAAAAGTCCTGAGGCCTCACAAACAAACCAGGTCTCAGTTCTTGCAAAGCCAGAACTTGTTCCCTGTTCCCTCACAGTCAGGTGGCTCTAGGATCTGCTTCCTTCAGGGAGCTGCGAAGTGCCACAAGAGTTGGTGTGGCAGAGAGCGCTGTCAGTGAGTCAGCATAGCAGGAGTGGAAAGATTCGGCTCTGCAAAACCTTTCCGGGGCTGAGCTGGGACTGTAGATCTCCACTCCCAAACTCGCAAGTTCAGGGCCAAAATATGCTGCAGTATCAGAAATCCCAAGGGCGATGTTCACCCCCAGGACAGATTTCCCATGGTAGCACGATTGCCACACCTGCACAGCAGTGAACAAAAGATAAGATTCGTCAGGGCAGGTATGTTGGCCCTGGCAGATCTTTAGGGCTGGTGCTTGCGTGCTTGCTGGAGGAGGCAGCACCAAAGGTGGAGGGTGTGTGGTTCTTTCTGATGTAGGATGATGTCAGCAGAGGACTCTGCTCCACCTGGGCAACTTATGGGCCTCATGGGGTCTGCTCAGCCCTGGTTCCAGCTGAGGAGCTTGGAGTGCCAGATGCTGATTGGGGTGCCAGATGCTGAGGACTTTTCTCAGCTGGCGTGTGTTGGATGCTGCCCTCCTGCCCAGAGCAATGAAGGGGAAGGAGTGGGGGGATGATGAGACCTCCTATGTGTCCCATTCCCCTCTCCATGGCCACCTTCACCCGTCACCCAGGGAAAGCGCCTTGCTGACCTGTCGAAGCGCCTGGGCCTGCGCCATGTGGTGTACAGCGGCCTGGAGAACGTGAAGCAGCTGACGGGGGGCCGGCTGGAGGTGCTGCACTTTGACGGGAAAGGCGAGGTGGAGGAGTACTTCCGGAAAGTCAGTGTTCCCATCACATCCATCCGATTGCCGTTCTACTTTGAGAACTTCCTCTCCATCTTCAAGCCACAGAAGGCCCCGCAGGGAGATAGCTATGTCCTGGGTAAGATGGGACCTCTCACTCTCCAGGTGACTGTCCCGTAGGTCTCATCTGCTCCCCCTGGGCAGAGGCTCACTGAGGGGTGGAGGAACCACCAGGGCTGGAGGCTGATGGGGAAAACAGGCCTGTGCCAGCTTGGCCACAGCGAGTTGCACCTGCGTTTTATGGTCCTTCAGACCTCTTTGGTTGCCTGCAAGAAACCAGTGAGATCCCAGTCCTGTCTCCAGTGCTGAGGGCTGCTCTGCATGTCCCAAAGTGTTTCTGGAGACCTCAACTCCCTGCAGCTGGGATGTCGGAGGTGGGGCTGCCAATCTGGGAGAGTCACGGTGCTGCTTGTGGTCTCAGCCCTGCAGGTGCTCTCGTGGCTTGCCATGAGATGGGATGCTCTTGGCTCTTCCTCACCTCATGTTCAGAGCCTGGGTGCTGAAAACTCCAGCTCCACCTCCTCGGAGCTGGGCTGTTCTCTGACCGGAATCAATCTCTCCCCTACAGCACTGCCCATGGGGGACACCCCCATGGATGGCATGGCGGTGGAGGACATGGGGCCTGTTGTAGTTTCCCTGCTGAAGTCCCCCAAGGAGTACGTTGGCCGAGTGATCGGGCTTAGCACGGGGAAGCTCACCGAGGCAGAGTATGCCGCTGTCCTCTCCCAGCAGACGGGCAAGACGGTGAAAGCCAGCAAGGTAGGCAGCGTCCATTGGTGTTTGCGATGTTCTTGAGGTGGTGGTGAGACCATCCTTGCGCCTTCCCAACAGCTAGATGCTCCACAGGTCCCTGCCCATGCCTGGCAGCAGCAGAGGAGCATCACTCCCAGCTCTCCTGTTGGGCTGGAATTGTGGGTAGTCCTGTACGGGGGCCAAGAAGGGGCAGCAGTGACAAAACGAATGCTGTTCTGTCCCGATAGCAAGGTCAGGAGCTGCTGGGGTGGAGGGACCTCATAGCTTGGTGTAGCAGTTTGGTACTACCCAGCTGGTGTCCAGGACGAGTCCCGCTGCCCCTGTGTGCGGCTGGAGCACCCAGTGACCCCCAAAGCCACCTCGTTGGTATTGTCACTGGGACGACTCATGCTCCTGGAGCGCGTGGGTGTGCCCAGGCAGGTCCGTGCCTGGCTCTGAGGGATAACTGGAGCGGGAGGTCTCCAGAAGAGCCAAGACCTGGGCAGTGGCACCTACAGAACAGGTCTCTGGTGCCTGCCCCTCCTTCGGCAGGTTTGCTGTGTCACCCTGACAGCGCACCAGGCCTCCCCTTCGCCCCGGGGACTTCTTTTTGTTTATCTGTGGCTGCACTGCTCCCTTGGGGCAGGAAGTACAATGGGCGAGGGGTGCGGTACCTCTCTGCGCCGAGAACAAAGCTTGTGCCAGCAGAAACAAAGCACCTCTGATGCTCTCTGCCGGTTCTGCTCTGCTCTCCCAGGGACAAATAAGCAGCTCTTTTCTTCCCAGAGCCCCCGCACGGAAGTAGCGGGTCACCCTTCTCTTGGGGCAGGGAGGGCGGGTGCTGGGCTACCAGTCTGGGTTGCTCGGGATCTCCGGAGATTTCCCGGATCCTGGTTTCTAGAACCTCTCAGCCCCCCCGTGCAGAGAAGGGCTCCCTCATGGCTGCTGCGGGCCCCTGCTGGGTGCCAGATCCGGGTGCTGGGGTGTTCCCGGCTGGGCAGGGCTCCAGGGTGCTTGGCAGCACTGCCCTGCTGGTGGCTGCCACTTTTGGGGGGCAACAGGCTGGGGACAGACCCAGAACAAGCTCCTGAGCATCCGCGGTGGGATTTCCCCACCACCTTGACCCCTTCTCACGCTGCGCCTGGGGGAAGGGTGGGCTTTGGGGAGGACTGGGGTCAGGACTGACCATGAGACACTGCTCTGCTTCATCCCACCTCCCATCAGTGGGCTCTGGAGAAGACTTTCCTTTACACAACCCCAAGTGAGCAGCAGAGCCCTCCTCACCAGTGCAAATAGTGTGGCAGCTCTTCAGCTTCCCCGCACGGCATAAGGGAAAGGCCCCCGAAGCCCCTGCCCTCTGAAAATGGTGGGTTCCACCTCCCCCCCCCCCCCGTTCTTTTGGCAGATCTCCCCTGAGGACTACGAGAAACGCGGCTCCCCTGGGGCCAAGGAGATGGCTGCCATGTTCCGCTTCTACGCCATGAAGCCCGACCGCGACGTGGACCTCACCATGAAACTCAACCCCAAAGCCCGCACCTTCTCTCAGTGGGTGGCGGACAACAAAGCTGCCTTCTGACCCCTCTTTCGTCTTCCTCCCTCCCGCCTCTTCCTCCCCAGCTTCTGGAGTGGGCTCTGGCCAGAGAGGGGAGCTGGGAAGAGCTTTGGTCCGTGCGTGGACTCCAGGGCTCTCCTGCAACTCAGTTGAGAGCTTGGCCATGAGGGAAGGCTGCAGAGCTGCCCCCTGTCTTCACAGAGATGTTTCTTTAGTGATTCTGGGTGTTTTCACAGTTGTAGGGTGGTGGTGGGTTGTTTTCCCGGGATCTCCCTCTTCCCCAGGCAGCTCTGAGCAGGCAGCACCACTCCATGGGCTGAACGTGTAGTGTCTCCAGTCCTCCAAGTGCAGAGAAGACGCTTCACTGTCCTTGCGAGTCGAATAAAACCTTTCCAAGACTGTCCAACTGTAGGGTTTAAGACTTAAAAAGCTCCTTCCCCCTCAACCCCGGCTCACACCACCTGGCACTCTGCAAACGTGCTTAAAGTCAGTGGCAGCCACCAGAGAGGTCCTCGAGACAGCTCCTTTTCCTCTCCGAGACCTTAATTCCCGTGGCCGGGGCAGGGAAGGGGGTGACAGGAAGCTGGAAGAGCAGACGAGGCAGCAAGGCACAGCACGTGTTAAATATCTTTATGAAGTCCATCTTATTTACATGGATACAGAATCACTTTACAGACAGTTTAATCAGGAGGCAACGCGTGCTTTATTTCAGCAAATTAAGAAGGGCAAGACTATGCCACGTCCCCATTTAACTGGTCAGTTAGTAGGTGGGCTGATGGCACCTGCACAGTGTGACTAACAACAGCGGGCTACGGTAACCACCACAATACTCACTGCAAAGAGCTCAACCCCCCCTGGGAAGGAGTGATCCACCTGTATCCTCACACATGTAGAGACAACGACGCTTTCACCAATCATTTATGCTACGGGTGTCGTGCTAATGTAATAAAAGGCTTTGTCCCAAACTGGCAAAGGGCTCGGTGATAAAACTTGTACCCATTGAGAAGCGACAGCGTTTGTGTTGTAACTTTTAGTTAATTTGGGGTGGGGGAGGGAAAAACCTGAGGCAAAGTGCAGATTCCATCACTGCTCTCTGTGCAGGAAATCAGCAGGACTAAGAAACCTCAGGGCTCTGGAGTCCCAGGCGGAGGGAGACTTTCCCACTGGGAGACATGTGCAGGACAACCCGGGGGTTAAACCCCACTGACCCACCGCGTCTCCTGGGAGAAGAGAAGCGGTGATACATTCAGAGGGCACCTGAGCGAGCAGCAGCCACCTCGGCCTCCCTACAGCAAACTGCTCCGCTCCGTGCTGGAAGGACAATTTTTATTTTTCACATTTCCACTGGTTTGGCTTCTAAATAACACTTTAACTTTTAATTTTTACCAAATAAGCTTCCAGCAGCAGCAGGGACCGGGGAGCAACCACGTTTCTGCAAAGGTGGCGTTTTCCTTCATTACCGTTTCCCAGGACGGAGGGTGGGTGTTTGTATCCTGACAATTGTTGGTGCCTCGGTGGTTTGTAGCCTCTCCAGCTGGGAGTCTCCCTGCGCTGCCGCCTGACGTCCTCCGCTCTCCAGAGCCCGCTGCCAGAAAGATCCACTCCCGACTGCAAAGATGATCCGCTGCCGGCTCCTAGTTTCCGGTAGAACGCTTCCCTGCAGCCCAAGGAAGAGAGAAGTTGAACCTTTCCTCACCTGAGGCACCCAGCACCTCCCCACCTGCCCCGCTGTCACGCTTTTTTCGCACCAGACAAGTGTGAAACCTGCGGTGACAAGGAGCTGAGCCCCTGGAATCCAAGGGACCAGCGTCCGCCATCGATGACTCCAAGCCCGCAGCGCTCCCTCACCGCAGGCCAACACCAGCTAAATGGCACCCCGAGTTACAACACACTGCTCCATCATGTGGCGGGGGCTTTGCTGGCCTTTACCGACTCCTTCCCGCTGCTGCGAGCCCCTGGTAGGGGCGGTTCCCACCCACACCTCCCAGTAAGCCCGGGCTTTGCACTGGGGGCAGAACTGCCCCGTTTCCAGCCACCGGGAACACCCCGGGTGCTTTGACTCGGGTACAGCCACCGAGCGGGCGAGGAGGCCGAGCTGCAGGGGAGGCCAGCAGCCTCCCTGAAGATGTATCCAGCATTTTTTGCTGCTTTTTTTTTTTTTTTTTTTCCTGCTGCAGCAACAATGCCATTTGATCCCTGGCTTTTTGCTCCAGGCCACAGGGGACAGCTAGGGCTTTCCACAACCCGTGGCGGGAAGGCCTGAGGCTAAGCGAGAAGAGGTGCAAGAACTCTTCTTCTCTTCTACCTCCCAGGAGGTGCAAATTCTGCTTAGTGTGGGGCGAAAAGATGACAATAAAACACAAGAGGCCTCCTACCTCGCACGGGGTGTCAGGAGCTAAACATTTTCTTAAGTTTGGAAAGGAATCCCTCCTTGTTCTCCTCAGCCTCAGGCCTATCCCCGCCTGCGGCAGCGCCAGCCCTGGCCCTGCCACCTGGACACAAACAGCAAAGGGCTGCAGTCAGACACATCTCCTGCCGGTAGCCAGCACCCCCCCCGCAACAACAAAGCCAGAGGGTTATTTTGGGTGGGGAATGGTGAAATCAGCTGGTTTTACCAGCATCCTCCTCTACGGGGCCGCACCTGGCAGCGGTACCGAGCCACTGGCAGTGAAAGCAGCGCAGAGTCCGGACCCCAGAAGCAGAAGAGAAGACCGTGAGCCCAGGTAACACCGTCCCCTTCCCCTCTCCCCAGCCCTCCAACTGCTGAGGGAATTCTCCTGCTGCCCAACCCAGTCAGGGACCCCCACAGGCTTTGGAAACAAGCACTTGGAATGGAGGAGAGTCTACCACTAAAAACAAGTTGTTGGCTTGACCGCAGCCTGCCATGGCTTCCCGGGGGGAAAAAAGGACGTTTTGGTGGTCCCTGGAACAACCTCTCCTCCTGTCTCATGATTGTGTGGTGACCCTTTAGAGCAAAGCAGCACAAAACCGAGCCGGGAGCCTGCTGCTTGTCATTTCAAGCAACGCTCAAAACAGTATCAAGGAGAAAATGAGCTCAGCCTAGAACGAAAAAGTCTACAAGTATTCCAGGAGTCCAGACACGGAATCTTACTGACAGCAACAAGCATAATTTTCCTGTACAAACAGGTCCTGAGAAGTTGTCTGTCCCTCCAGAAGCGGCTACAGTGAGACCAGAGATCTCTTTTGCTAATCTGCTTTTTCTACAGTAAAACCATCAGTAACAAGACCCCCCCCAAACGCTCCTCAAGCTTTACTCTGCACACAAGGAACACAAAGTCCAGTCCTCCCCGTCGTCCCCCAGCCGAGTCCCGAGCTCAGACTGATGCAACGCTATGAAATACTGCGCCTGAACACGCCTCCAGCCGCTCGGGGCACTTCTGCTTCCCAGAGCAAGGACAGGCTTCCAGCAACAGCCTCCCTCTGTACTGCAAACTGGGGGTTTTAACCCACCTCGCTGCTTAACTGTGGTAAAACCTGGCAGGTTTGTTTCTCAAAACACAAGTTTAGAGAGCTTTTTTTTTTTTTTTTTTTTTTTTTTTTTTAACTTTGGCAGATAAATGCCTTTAAAAAGCTGGAATGAAACTTGTGGTGCTTAGAGATCTCTCCCCTCCCCCCCCCCCCCCCGAGGCTGACCCTTATCGCTTCCCCTCGGCGGAAAAGACATCACTTCTTCTCTGTTAGAAAAGCACGATAAAAACATAACATCGCTAAGTATTTGGCAGGTTCTGCCTCCCAATATCCTGAACTTCAGCTTCTACTCCTCAGGATTTGGCACCTGTAGCAGAGAGGACCCAAGTTCCTGGGATCATTTAGCAGCTTTGAAAGACTCTCACCTCTGCCCGGCTGTACACAGTCAGAAAGGCTATTTTTGGTTTCAAGCATTAAAGAAATCCAACCGGCCTTAAGAGGTTCATTGTTCCAATAAGAGCAAAGAAAAAATTGTTTTCCAGTAGCAAAAGAAAAGCTCTCGCCTTACTGTTTTGCCTTTAGGGGCTAACGATGCCAACGCCTCACCCTGAAACTTAAAACACGTTAATTCCTGAAGCAAAATTTCTAATCCTGAGCTGAAGAGCAGCTCTACAAAGCTCCCAGCTGACTCTGCTCCCCCCATCCTGCTGGACGCCGTCTCCTGACTGGAGCCACCACTCGGTACTGAGGAACGTTTCTGTCCCAGGCTCCCCCACGCGTGCAAGAATGGCTCCAAGTGGCCTTGACAGCAGTGCTCCCCGGCAGCTTCCAAGGAGAAGTGTCCCCACCGCGCTCGGATTAGCTCAGACAGAAAGCTGGCCTGAGGCACATCCTCTTTTTCTCCCTCTGCTGCTAAAACAAGTTACTCCTGGCACAGAGGCAGAAGCTGAGAGCAGAAGGCGTTCATAGAATCATAGAATGGGTTGGGTTGGAAGGGACCTTTAAAGGTCATCTAGTCCAACCCCCTGCAGTAAGCAGGGACATCTTTAACTGTATCAGATTGCTCAGAACCTCATCAAGCCTGACCTCGAACCCCTCCAGGGATGGGGCAGCCACAGCTTCTCTGGGCAACCTGGGCCAGGCTCTCACCACCCTCACACCAAAGAAGTTCTTCCCCACATCTCAGCTCAATCTCCCCTCTTTCAGTGTCAAACCCTTCCCCCTCCTCCTAGGGCTCCCCTCCCTCATCAAGAGTCCCTCCCCAGCTTTCCTGGAGCCCCTTGAGGGACTGGAAGGGGCTCTAAGGTCTCCCCGGAGCCTTCTCTTCTCCAGGCTGAACCCCCCCAACTCTCTCAGCCTGTCCTCACAGCAGAGGGGCTCCAGCCCTCAGCGCGTCCTCATGACCTCATGAGGCTCAGCCCTCGTTCATCACCGCAGCGAGACTCACCACAACTCGTCAGGACCCTGGAGAATCTCAGTACCTGCTCTCCATTCATGCCCAGTAAGGATTCGAGTAAATCTACAGCCTCTTAAACACCCCACCAAAACTATTTCTGAAATAGCAAGCTCAGCAGGTTGTGCTGACGTGTCATCTCAAGGTGACCCTGGCTCACTGTCCTCCCCAGGAGCCCTCGGGAAGCTCTGGGCTCCCAGGCCAGCTCCGTGAGGAAGGAGCCCTGATTCCCACCGCTCACCTGATGCCGTGTTTGTGACCCCGTTCACCGTGCCCTCTACGTCTGCCTCATCCTCCGCGTAGCTCATCATTAAGGCTCTCTGGCGATCCGTCAGCCTCCTGCGGGCCGAAGACAGAGTCGTTGGTCACGGCTGGTTTTGGAGACAGATGTGTCTACAGCCAGATTTAAGGACAGAGGTATCTACGAGAGGCAGCTACTGGAAGCACAAGATGAATACACCTGGCATAGTCTCGGAATCCCTACGGTGCTCTGAAAATGAGCAATCTATAAAGAATAAGCCCTAGTGGAAGAGCAGAGATACGACCCGCTGCGTTTCACCAAACTGAGGCGAAAAACTAAAATATTTTGAGGTGCTGAGAAGGACCACGCGGAGCTGCCACAGAGTGACATCTCAGGAAACGAACTCCCTTGCTGAGTGCAGCGATACAAGCTAAAAAAGTTTCCTTCCCAAAGGAGCGGGGGGGCGGCCAAGTGGCCTGGAAAGCAGCTGCCAAGGAGTTCAGCTCCTCCGAGCCGCAGGTGTGAGAGCACAGACGCGTTACAAGCCAGAACTCTGAATTTATGGAATTGGGATGCAGACAGGACCGCAGGCAGCCAGGCTGACACACAGGTGAAGAACTACTTGAGTATTTCCAGGGTTTGGGATTTTTAGAGCTGGGTTGCCAAGTGGTATTATTAAAAAAAAAAAAAAAATGTCTACATCACATGAGAATTAAAAGCAGAGTGAGAAATAAATAATCTTGATAAAGCAGTAAGGAATTTTACCAAAAAAAAAAAAAAAAAAAAATCTCTCTTTCTCAATGTTTTTTGCAAGAAGTCCAAGGTTACACAGACACCCATATTAGCTCTACTTACTGCGGAACTTTTATCTTTATGTGGATGTAGTGGTCTCCGTAGCCATAACTGTTAACCTTGGGAATGCCTTTCCCACTCATTCGGATTCTCTGGTCTGGCTGAATACCAGGGGGTATCTACGAACACAGAGGTTGTCACGTTTATTACTCTGGTTTAACCATTTATATAGTAATTACATGACTTTCTCCAGCAAGCTTCAAAGCAGGATGGGAGAGATCTGGTACGTTGGTGCGTGTGGAGACATTCGGAAGCTGAGTCAGGAATGATGGAAAAGCTTCCAAAGGAAGGAGTGAAGAACCTCACACAGCCTGCAGACCTTGGATGAGATTTGCCCGGCAATCCAAACCCATCCAGCCCTTCTGCTCCCTGTCCCTACAGTGACAGGAAAGGAGGTGGGACCAAGCAGGTCACAAACTACCTGACACTCAATTCTGACGAAGCCTGAAACGCAAACCTGGCAGACTTTGGAGATCTGCACCACCTCTGCAGCAAAGGAGGAGTCTCTACTGTCCCACATCGATTTATGCCCAAGCCCTTCCCCATAACGGTACTTACCGTGATATTGATTGTCTCGTACAAGCCTTGACATCTGGCTGTGCCTCCCAGAACAGCCTGGGCTATCGAAATAAGCAGGTCCGAATGGATATCTGCTCCGTTTCTTCTGAACACAGAACTTTTCTGAACCTAAAAGGCAGGCAGTTCCAAAGACAAGTCAGCACACGGTACCACAAAGTCCTCACGGTGACCTGCTTTGAAGGTTCTCAGAAGGAAACATGTCAGAATGCTGTAGTCAGAGCCTCTACCGTCCAGAAACTGCACAGTTAAGAAGCGTGAGTTAATGCTCAAGCCTTGCAGAAAAACACAGATCTTGACACAACGGTAATTAGCCAGAGGCTTAGGAGGACGCCTGCATCCTCTCTCAGCAACTCCCTCCCCTAATCCCGCTGTTAATTCATCGGTGTGGGTAGGATTCTGCGGAGAGAGAGGAGACGCTGCCTTGCCCAGAACCCTCAACAGGGGAATGCCGGAAGAGAAGAGGGAGACAAGCACCTTTGCAGCGGCCCCACAAGCTGGAAGAGAATTAAATCCTCCTGCACCGCAAAAAAAGGCGCTGAAAAACATCTTCTCCTTGACAGAGGCACATGTGACAGGGTACTACAGAAGAAGGGCTACAAGATGTGTGAAAAGCAGCACTTAACGTCTATCTGCAAAAGGACACTCGTCCATGCCTCTCTCGGGCATTCCCAAGCCCCGCCTCAGCACTCCCGCTCTCAAGACGGCTCCTTCTTTCCAGCTGAAAGACCCGAGGCATCAAGAACCTGCTCTGCATTTCGATGTGCGCTACCATTAAAGGGCCTTGTCCTGGAACAGGCGGCGCGATTCTTCAAGAGCAGATTTAACGTTACGCCGCTGGTGACAATGCAGATCTCCTGCTATCTCGGAAAGTTCAGGGGGGTCAGGTTACCTCAGCTGTTCCGAAGGATCACCCGCTCTTCCTCCTCAGCCCCCCATTCACTCCGTTGGGAAGGGAACAAGAAACCAACTTAATCAGCGAAAACAGCCAACGATTTAACGATACGTACCCTGAACGTAATGAAAATTTCTTTCTTCCCCACAGGCATCCGAACTGTCTGCCCATCCTCAACGCCTGCAATCAGGGAAAAAACAGAAGGAACGTTACCTTGCGTTACAATCCATGTGTTATTTGAATACCTCCGACTCTTGCCATCCCCAAATGCCGGCCACCACAGCAGCAGGAGGTACAGAACCTACCGGGAGCAGCACAGTGACACTCTCCTCGGGAGCCCAGGAGCTGTGGCCAAAGGAAGGAGGCGTCAGGACACGTTTATTCTACCTCTGAGGTGACCACTACGCCCCAAGCAGGCTCATGACTTCAATCCCTACAGAATTCTTTAGGGAAACGCACCAGACTAAGGAACTCTGAGCAGCCTCCACAAGCTGCAGGGAAATTACAGGCTGCTCCCCCAGGGCAGTCTCAAAGAAGCAAGTCTTCTTCAGTCCCACCACTCATTTTATCCTCTCTGGTGAGGAAGGCCATCAGCACACTCTTCAGAGCCAAGCTAAGGCTTTCAAGATTCCCATCCTTCTCCCCAAGCTTCATCAAGGACAAATGAAAGGCCCAAGGCAACAAAACCTCTTGAGAGCTCCACTCTTCACATCAAGCGACAAATGAAAGACCCAGGGCAACGAAACCTTTTGAAAACTTCACTCTTCAAAACCTGCCTAGAAGGATCCATGCAAGGAGGATCCAAAGGATCCAAAACCTCAGCTCGGGAAGGGCAAAGCAACTATTTATATCCATGGCCAGAAAGTTCCTCTCCTTACTAGCGCTTATCAATCTGCTTTGTTCCCAAGATCACGTCTCTGCAGCAAAACACCTTATGATGCTTTCACACTCGGACCCAGCAGGGACCAGCCACGCTTCGGAGGCAAACGCTTTGCTGCTGGCCGAGTAGAAGCAAAGAACTATAGTTGTTTAAAAAGAAAGGGGGTCACAAGCACAGCACTAACCAGCTGGCACGGGAACCATCACTGTCTTCTTCTGTTTGGTCTGCCCCGTTCCTCGACACACCACGCACGGTGTTGTTATGATGGAGCCGCGACCGCTGCATCGCCGGCATGTAGAGCGCATTACAAAGGGACCGGTATTTATCGTCTCCTAGCGAAGAAAACACAGATTGTACAAACATTTAGGACCGAGACGGTACTTTTCACTTCCACAAAACACTGCCAGCAACTGGCCCTGCGTATTTGAGTCCCCCTAATCGCACACGCAGCCTGAAGGGACAGTCATATCCTTTAGCAAAGGGGTGGAGCAGAAAACCGGCTCGGAAATCCAGAGGCTGCTGCTTGTGAGAAGCTGGCCCAGATTCAATCGCCATCACACTCTGATTTCCACTGGAAACCATCACTGCTATGAGCAAGTGTCTCGTGGCGAGGGGAAGGGAAACACAACACTTTCCATCTCTAGGCTTTATTGAGCAAGAAGGAACAAAGCTCCCCACAGTGCTATTTCGCAAAGAACTACAAATATCTGTATTTTCAGGAATCCAAGGACGATCCACTTTGGTGAATTACTGCCAGAGTCCAGGAAATCATTATGGAGACTAAGTGATGGGCTGAACTGTGAAAGCCACCTGCTGGATTGAAGCACACGAGGAAACGGTGGGAAGAGCTCGCAGTGTCTTCTGACCAACTACATCCGTTCTGCACCAAAAGCTCACACTGATTGCTGATACCCACTTTGATGCGTGGAAACTGAAAGCCTGAAGCTCAATCGTAGAATGGTTTGGGTTGGAAGGGACCTTTAAAGGTCAACTAGTCCAACCATGCCCTGCCATGGGCAGGGACACCTCCCACCACACCAGGTTGCTCCAAGCCCCCTCCAACCTGGCCTTGAACCCCTCCAGGGATGGGGCAGCCACAGCTTCTCTGGGCAACATGGGCCAGGCTCTCACCACCCTCACACCAAAGAAGTTCTTCCCCACATCTCATCTCAATCTCCCCTCTTTCAGTGTCAAACCCTTCCCCCTCCTCCTAGGGCTCCCCTCCCTGAGCCAGAGTCCCTCCCCAGCTTTCCTGGAGCCCCCTGAGGGACTGGAAGGGGCTCTAAGGTCTCCCCGGAGCCTTCTCTTCTCCAGGCTGAACCCCCCCAACTCTCTCAGCCTGTCCTCACAGCAGAGGGGCTCATTATTTACTCTAAGTAGCACATATCTTCTTATTTCATTATTATCCTTAGACTATCATCTTCCACCTCTCAATTCAAAATATCCCATTCAATGCCCAAATAATTTCAGAACTCTTATATTATACGAAAATGGTTTGTTGGATGTCTGATACTGGCTGCTCTAGCCCCTAAGGCTGGTGCTTTGAGCTGGGCAGAGCACTACTTTAATAGAAAGAAAATCTTCCTAGTGCCTATTAACATCAAGTCCACATTAACTCAGCTTCACCCGAGATAAGCTGATGATGGTAGCAAGAATTTGTCCCCGTGGAAGGGACTGACTCGCTCCAACAAGGAAAAGCACAGCAGAACCTGTGTCTTAGAAAGCACTCACCATGCCAGTGCCGTTGCAGTAGTGACAGCGCTGCGCCTTGGTACCGGGCTCGTGTCCCTTCCCATTGCATCGCTCACAGGAGTCGTTGATGTTCACCACAATCTCCTTGTTAACACCTTTTGCAGCTTGGGTGAAGGTCAGTTCCATGATGTACTGTACGGGAAACACCGACACCGATCTACAGCTGATACGCGACGGGGTCTTAAGGAGACTGAAACTGATTTAGGCCAAATATCAAACAATGCTCAAAATACATCCAGGTGATAAGAGGGAGGGAAGAAACAGGGGGTTCTGCCTCATTTCAGGAAGCAATAATCTACCTCATATAACTAAAAAAGGGTACAAAAGGATAGCAGACATTACAGGAGGGATGATTACACCACTCTGACGAGCAGGTGAGTAGCAGAAATGAGATCTAAAAATAAAAAAGGAAGTAAAAATACAAGCCAAGCGTTTTTCTGCTCTCAGGAAACCCTTTACTATTTCTAAAGGTGGTGTTTAATGGGAACGCAGCAACAGGCCAGGGTGAAGGCTTTCAATCCCAACGATACCGTCTGCTCTTCCTCAATAAACTCTGTACTTACAAGGGAAGTCACCAGCAAAGATGACTGCGCAAAATAGGAAATTCTGTTTATAATAAAAAGGTCATTTTTAGTAAAGGCAGAAGTACCGAATACTAAGCATTCCTGAAGGCAGTACATGAACCAACACCGACAGCCCTCCACAGAGCACTGAGCTGCAGTACCAAGAGCAAAACATAGGTTTCGTTTTATTATGGGCTCCACTGCAAAGTTAAGCCAATTAAGTTGCAAAATTAAGCCAATTAAGCAGCCAAACCTAATGCTGGAAGGCTTGTTTTATGGTTAAAAGGTATTTTGTGGGTTTTAGCATTACAGATCAAAGCACACATACGTAAATCAATGTACTGCTGAAAAGGTGCCCCTACAACGACGGAACTGTTTGGCAGCACCAACCGGTGTCAGTAAACACCAGACGAAGTAGCTGACGTCCAGAAAAAGTATCCTGTCTGGAGGCGTGGAGGATGGATCTACATGGCTGATTATCAAAAAAACGTGACATCCATACAATGGGACGCTCACCAGAAGCAAATTCTCTGCTTAAGCTTGCTCCCAGAGTAATCTGCGACAGACAATCCCTTCCCAGCTTTCATAGATTCATAGATTGGTCCAGGCCAGAAGGGACCTCCAAAGGTCATCTAGTCCGACCTCCCCGCAGTCAGCAGGGACACCCCCAACTAGACCAGGTTGCCCAGGGCCTCGTCGAGCTTCACCTTGAATATCTCAAGGGAAGGGGCCTCAACCACCTCCCTGGGCAACCCATTCCAGTGCTCCACCACCCTCAGAGTAAAGAACTTTTTCCTAATATCCAATCTAAATCTCCCCTTCTCCAACTTAAAGCCATTGCCCCTCGTCCTGTCACTGCAGCCACTCTCCCCAGCCTTCCTGTAGGCCCCCCTCAGGTACTGGAAGGCCGCTATGAGGTCTCCCCGGAGCCTCCTCTTCTCCAGGCTGAACAAACCCAGCTCCCTCAGCCTGTCCTCGTAGCAGAGGGGCTCCAACCCCCTGATCATTTTGGTGGCCCTCCTCTGGACCCGCTCCATCAGGTCCATGTCCTTTCTATATTGAGGGCTCCAGACCTGCACACAGTGCTCCAGGTGAGGTCTCACCAGAGCAGAGCAAAGTGGCAGAATCCCCTCTCTGGATCTGCTGGCAACACTTCTTTTGATGCAGCCCAGGATGTGATTGGCCTTCTGGGCTGCGAGAGCACATTGCCTGCTCATGTCCAGCTTCTCGTCCATCAGCACCCCCAAGTCCCTTTCCTCAGGGCTGCTTTCTAATACCCCATCCCCCAGGCTGTATTTATACTGAGGATTGTTTCAGCCCAGGTGCAGAATCCTGCACTTGCTTTTGTTGAACCTCATGAGGTTCACCTGGGCCCACCTCTCCAGCCTGTCCAGGTTCATCTGGGCCCACCTCTCCAGCCTGTCCAGGTCCCTCTGAATGACATCCCATCCCTCTGGTGTATCGACAACACCACACAGCTTGGTGTCATCTGCAAACTTGCTGATGGTGCTCTCAATCCCTCTGTCTATGTCGTTGATATTTTGAGTTTTTCATTTCTCATTTTCATTACTCAGAAGCTAAACGCCCTTCATACCTCCTGTGGCTGGTCAAAGACATTCTGAAAATCGCCAAAAGGGGATCCCGAAAACTCTCCGAAGATTTTTCTGAAAAGCTCTTCCGGATCAATGGATGGGCCGCTGCTCCAGTACTGCCGCCCAGCGCCGGCACCGGCCGCGCCGGGATCAAAACTAGCCGTGCCGTAGGCATCGTACTGTTTCCGCTTCACTTCATCACTCAACACCTTTAAGGCAAAAGAACGACAAGAAGTGACCATCAGGACACTGTACAGATCCCAAGCAACTGGCAAACAGCCCCTGTCTGCAGAGCGGCGTCTCTCCGGAGAACTCAAGGCTACTGGCATTACTGCCACAAGCCCACGTTCTCAAACCTTCTTGTCATGAGGAGGGTGATCCCAGCTCCCAGCAGCGTACGAATTACTGGAAAGCTGCTTGTTCCTGGGTATCTCTCAGCTTGTCATCAGGAAAACGACAAGATCTTATTAATTCATAATAAGAATAACTTACATTATATATTCAATCATTAATATATCAGGTGAAAGCTGGTGAAAGTGACTCTGATTTACTCAGAGCACTGGAGTAAATTTGAAAACCCGCAAGAGCAAAAACCAGCACAAGAAGGTTTCTGAACAAGCTGAAGAGCAGGAAGAAACGGGGCTGGGGGAGCCCTGTGGCAGGCACCTCCGTCTCGAAACAGCTCATGCTGCCGACAGATTGGTTGGTTTGTTAAAGCTGACCAGTAATTCCATGGCAGTTACCACTGCATCCATGCCAGTCACTCATTCCTAAGAATAAGCACAAACTGAGAGAGCCCAAAAGACACCCCACTAAATCAGATGCTTGGGCTAAGTAGTCTCCTGGAGACACCGCTGGGACAGAGGCACTCAAGCCTGAAGTATGAGACATCAAAAAATAGCCATGGTTTCTCAGGAAATGCACACAATAAATGTTTCCCCCCCATCTACCCTCCAATCTTTCCTCCTTTTCATCACGATAAAATCCTGCTTATTACCTCGTAGGCTTCTGCCAGCTGAGAGAACTTTTCTTTAGCTTTAGGGTCATCCTTATTTGTGTCAGGGTGGTATTTCTTTGCCAGCTAAACAACAAAAATCAAACTATTAGAGGCAGAGAGAAGTGATTTACTTTAGCATGGCTCACAGGCTAGGAGAAAGGCATTAGGCAAAGCTTGGCGTTCGCTATCTGTAATTTAGGGAACGTTTTCCATTATCATCCCAATGCAGGGAACTACACAAGCTGCTCCTGAATCTCCCATCAACCCCAGGGCCTTCTTGGAAGGACACCGGAGATGACAAGACGGGTGACCCACGCTTTTGAGGAGCTCCCCAAACCGAGGTGCCCAGCTCTCTCCCGCCTCCCCCGGTCCCTCCACGCACAGGGATCCCGGAGCCGGGTTTGTTGGGTGCCCTACACGAGAGGCGGCGGGTCCCTGGCCCCGGCAGCCCCGCGCTCGGACGTGCCTGGTAGTAGGCCTTCTTGATCTCCTTCTGGGTGGCGGTGCGGGGCACCCCCAGCACCTGGTAATAGTCCTCCTTGGCGCGGCCCGCGGCGCTGCTGTGGAAGAAGGAGGAGGCGGCGGCGGCGGCAGAGCGCTTCGTCCCTGCGGGAGAGGAGGGCAGAGGGGCCGGGGGTGAGGGCGGGAGGCGGCGGGGGAAGGCGCCCGGCCCCCACACGACAGCCCCCCCCCCCCCTCAGCTTGAGGCGCTCAGGCCCCGGCCCCGTCTCACCCGCGACGCAGAGCCCGGCGCAGAGCGGCGAGAGGCGGCGTGCGGCGGGCAGGCCGCCCAGCCCCCGGAGGAGCCAGACGAGCGGCAGCCGCCCGTCTCTCGGCCGGCGGCTCCGGAGGGTGGCGGCGGCGGCGACGGCGGCCGCCCCCAACCAACGCGAGGAGCTCCCGGCCGCCATCTTGGCCCGCGCGCAGCAGGGCGCCTGCGCGGGAGGAGGCGGCGGGCGCAGCGCGCCTGCGCAGTGGCCCTCGCGCCGGCAGCGGGCCGGTACCGGGAGCCGCGTTGCTGCGCATGCGCGGTGTCATCCCCCGGGGGACGGGGGACGCGGGGGCGACCGCGGTATTTCAGCTGGCGACCCCGAATCCCTACGGGCTGCACCTCCCACCCCCGGGACTGTCGCCCCCTATCCGCCCCGCAGTGTCCCCGGTGCTGGGGGTCGGCCCCGGGGCTGGGAGGCTCGGCGGAGGGTCCCGGGCTGCCCCCGTACCGGGGGGGGGAGGGGAGAGGTCTCTGTCCCGCTCACCGTGCCGGGGCACGTCCCTGTGCTGGGGACAGCCCGGGGACACCGGGGGGGCGTGTCCATCGCGGAGGGGCGGGGCTAAGCAAGGGCGTGTCCCGAGGCGTGCCCGGCGGCGGCGGCCCCGGAGCGGCGCGGAGCGGAGCGGCTCGGTGTCCCCGGAGGGAGCACTATGAACCGGTTTAAGGCGTCCAAGTTCCGACACACCGAGGCCCGGCTGCCCCGCAGGGAGGTGAGTGCCGGGGGGGGGCGATACCGCCGTCCGGTACCGGGGGGATGGGGGCGGTTGGGGCTGGAACAGGACCGGGGCAGGAGCAGCCCCGCAGCAGCGGCGGGGCGGCCCCGGGATGCCGGGGCTCCGGGTCCCGCTGCTGTGGCACCGTCGGTATAGGGAGTCCCCGTCTCTAGACCCCCGGCCCCCTCCACCCGGTGCCCGGTCCCCAGCCCCGGTGTTGGTGCCCGGTCCCGGTGCAGCAGCCTCTCCCGGGCGGCCCCTCCTCGCCACCCACCAATTCCCACCCCACCATCCATGGGGGCTCTGCAGCCGGGTGTCAGTGGGGGACCCCGGCCCTCTCCCGGGGCGATGCAGCCCCCCTGCCCGGGAGCAGCTCCGGTGCCACTGGCTTGGGGTACCCGTCCCCGTGGTGGCCGGGAGCCGGGCCATGGCTGGCACAGGTGGTTGCCCCCCGGCTCATGCTGCCAGCTCGGTTTGGTGCCTTGCCCGGCACGCCCTGGGCAGCACTGACTTGCCCGGGCCAGGCGGGGAAACGTGCACCCCGAGCGTGAAATGCTGGGCCCCGCTCCGTTCACCCCGCTTCCGCAGGCAAAGGGGAAGCGCCGGGGCCCCGCGGGACGGTGCTGAGCCCCGTCACCCTGCCCGCGGGCTGCAGAGCCCGGCACCGCTGAGGGCGGGTGGGTCTGGTGGGTATCGCCGGGCAGCACCGAGCCAGCTGGTGCCCAGCTCCGGCCCACGAATTCCACGTTATTCCCCATGAATAATCAGCCCCAACCACGCCGAGTGTCGTGATCCATCTCAGCTTGTGAAGAGATACTGGGCTGGGGTTGGTTGTGCTGGGTGAGCCATGTTGGGGGAGTGTTGTCAGGACACGTAGCCCTTCCAGGGGCTTCCCAAGCTGGACACGCTTGGCATCTCCACGGCACCATGGCCACGAGCGAGGCTGCTGCCGCTCTGCCGTGGTGGAGGTGGGTGGTGGGATGCTGCCCGGGTGGCTCCCAGTGGGGCGGAGGGGAGCTGGCATGGCTACAGCAGGGTCCCTGCTGGGGATGGTCCCACATGGGGATGGGACAGCGTGGACCAGTTGCATGGCACAGGCTGCTCTGGTGGCATGCGGGTGTGGGGAGTCGGTACCCTTTGGCATCAGCCATGTGGCCAGAAGAGGAGGGCTTGGGCTGGGCAAGTGATGCTGCTAAAAATCTTTGCATCTTGCTGCTTTCAAAAAGAATTTGGGGGCCCCCAGGGCCACCAAAATGTTTGTCTCCCAGCCCTTGGACATCAGCACTCTTCTTCCCTGTCCCTTCCTGGCCAGGCTGGCCTGTCCTGCGCTCACAGACCTGGCAGAGACCCGAAACATCCCCCCTGAGCTAGGAGGGGACACGGTGGCCCCAGCCATGGTGCCCGGCCTAGAGCATCCCAGCATTGTTGGGGACACGGAGGGACAGTGTGCGGGGAGGCATCTGCTCTGCCTCCGAACGCCAGCACCGGGCTCGGCACACGGGAGGTGGCCTTTCCCAAAGGCATTTCTCATCCAGGCGTGAAACGTGTCCCCGGGAAGCAATGCCACGTCTCCCAGCTTTGTGGGGGAGGAGGTGGGAGGTGGACATCTCCTCTCCGAACCCATCTCGGGTGTCACAGCGGGGAAACTGCTGTCTGTGTCCTCGGCCGAGCAGAGCGGCTTGTTTACAGAGGCGGACGCTTGACCTGGCCGGATCAGGAAGCGCAGCGTAAACACGAAGGATCACATCTGAGGCAGCGTCTGCAGGGCTCTGCTGGCAGAGGCGCCCCTAAAGCTTGTGCTTCGTTTTGG
Source organism: Numenius arquata (assembly GCF_964106895.1). Taxonomy (NCBI): domain Eukaryota; kingdom Metazoa; phylum Chordata; class Aves; order Charadriiformes; family Scolopacidae; genus Numenius; species Numenius arquata. Next base: position 16,718,340 of record NC_133589.1, on the reverse strand, counting down.
GGACGGAGCCAGGACGGTGCCATATGCTTTACCGGCCGCCCTGGCACACTGCGGGAAGGATCGCATCCCCAGGGGCTCCCACATGCATGTGATGGACCAGCTCTGCAAAACCTCACTGCCAGGGGCATGCGTGGTACCCCTGGATGCTGGGGGCCAAATGTGACCCCCCCCTTGCCGAAGGACCAGTGCAGGGTGACAGGGGCACAGATGGCAGGATGCTTCTTCCTCTTCTTCCTGTGTCTTGGTCAGGCTCCAGACAGGTTCCCCATCCCCGCTGCAGCCCCCAGACCCACCTGCTGGGTGTGGGGAGAGGAACCTCCCTTCAGCAGAAGAAGGGTTAACAGGTCTGCCACCGAGCCGGCTGTTGTGACAAGGACCAGAGGAAGTGCTGCAGGAACTGCTGCTCTCTGTCAGGCCTCAAAAGGAAGCCCTGCAAGGAGAGGAAACACGGGGCTTGGTCTTTTTGGGGCTGCGTACGCAGCTCTCTGCCCTGCTCGCAGGGTGTCTGCCGCTCTGGGGAGCTCTCTGCCATGCTGGTGGCGGCGCAGGCATGGTGGCAGCCGTAAAATACCCACCTCTGCTGGAGGGTTGGACTTGGCCCTGGGTGTGCCCTGGTGGCCACTTGAGGTCGGGTGTGTGTCACCTAGAGTGGGTCTGGCTGGCGCAGGGCGACATCAATTTATTGCAAAGACCTCTGAGCCCTTCACACCATGGGAGAGCCCAGGGCTGGGACAGTTTTGGGCAGAGATGGGCTGCTTCTGTCTCCCGTTCTTGGCAAAGCTGTCCCCAAACCTCCCAGCCCCAGTGAGGGGCTGCACTTTTATGCCAGGAGCGTAAGCAGCCACATTTTCCTGTCCCTCCCAGAGAAGGGAGCCCTACAAATGTGACCCGTTGGTGTCGGTGGCCTCCAGGTAGTTCCATGTCCATCGCTGTGGGGCCTCTGTCAGGGCTGAGGGTCTCTAGCGATGCTGTACCGATGCTTCGTTGTTTCCCATGGTGTTGGGCCCCTCCGAAGCATCTCCTGATGTGGGTTTTCCTTCTCCATCCCAGGCCTGGATCGGGGGTTTCCGAGCGGGCTCTGTGGCCTCCTGTGGGAACCATGTGAAGGCCAGCTGCCGCTGGATTGCCTTCAATGCCGAGGCGGCAGGTAAGGCACATGGGAAAGGGTGCTGGGGGGTGGGATGGATGTGCCCCTGTGGAGCTCGGTGGTCCCACGTACCCCAGGAGGCACGAGGGCGAGTGGAGGAGGCTCTCACCGAGGTCCTCCAAAGGTGCTGATAGTCCTGCACCTCTTGGCTTGCATTGCGAAGCTGGGTGGCCCTACCATATCCCTGGCTGGGGGCTGAGGGGGCAATTCTGGGAGCATTGTATGGGAAATGGGCAGGCTGGTGACCCGTTCCTGTGTCCTCTCCTGCAGGAGTGCTGGGCATCGTGCCGCTGGAGTGTGAGGATGGAGGCAAGAGGACCGTGTCTCAGCTCTGCTGCCACTCAGGTGAGCTGGGTGTCTGCCAGCCCTATGGCGTGTCCCCTGCCTCTGCCACGCTCTGTAGGAGTCGGGTACCACCTCCCACCTCCACAGGAGGCGTTTGGCCCTGTGTGGGCTGTGTGGAGGGACTCGGGTGCTGAGTCCCAGCCCAGGATGCTGTGTGGGGCGCTCTGTTTCCCAGGTGAGGGACTGGGGGAGCGGCTGGAGTCCCCAGGGACCATCACCCATGGGCAGGGTGACCCTGATGAGTCTCGCTGGTGTGCGAGGCACAAGCCGGCTGCAGCCACCCTGACCACTCTGCCAGGCTGAGCTTCTGCAAAGGAGCCAAACTGATCCACGTCCCTTCATCTCTCGAGCTGCAGCGAGCTCTGGGCACGTAGCTCTTGCTCACGCTGTTCCTCTAGCACACCCTCCCCATGTTACTCATTGTACGCCCTGAAATTCCCAGTACACCCAGTGCCGGGCTGGCGGAGGAGCTGGGGATGGCATCACTGCGGGTGTACCCAGCTCCAGTGACGGCAGGAACAGGCTGGACCGGTGGCTTCGTGGCCCTGAGCAGAGCAAGCGCTGCAGGGGAAGAGGCGGCTGGCACCATTGCCACACGCCATGGAGGAGGAGGGCTCTGCCTCCTGCCTGGGCACAGGGAAGGAGTGTTGGGGAGCCCAGGGTACCCCTCTCCCGATGTTGGAGAAGAAGCACTATCCTGGGGGATGCTGAACACCCATTTCCCCAAAAAATCGCACCAGAGCAGCAAGCTGGGAGCTGGTCCCAGTGCCACCGCCTTCCTGCCTGCGGTGCCTTGGCAGGGACGGGCACGGAGAGCTGCACTGTGAGCTCCGCTGCTCCCAGGAGAGCGCTGGAGGGGTGCACGTGGAGCCAGCGCAACATTAATGGCTTCTTAATGAGATGTAGCAGGAGCCCTTTGAAGCCGGCTGTGCCAGAGCAACGCCTCCAAAGCGGGGAAGGGATTTTTATTTTTTTTTCTCTCCTCCTGGGGCAAAGGCAGCAAATGCTGCTCGCTTTTCGTGCCTCCTGGGCCTGTCTCTCTGCAGCCTCCTGGAAGCGGAAAAGTACACAGTGACCTACTTTCCCGAGCGTGCCAAACGCATCCAAGGGGCTGCTGGTGATGGTGCCAGCCTTTCTCCCATGAGGATCTGCCGCCGGAGCGGCGTGGAACGTCCCTGCCGCCGACACACCAAGCCAGGGCGTTACAAAGGGGGCCTTGTTACCAGCATGGTCTCACTCGCCAGCGTCCAGGCCGGCACAGACGCCCTTGTGCTTCTCCCTGTGCCTCCTGGGGATGTCCATCCTGAAATCGGAGCCAAAACTGGGTGGTGGTGGGGTAGACGGGAAGATGCCATTGTGCAGTGCTGCCCTTCGGGTCTCCTGTCCCCCACCAAAGGGCTGCAAGACCCCAATGGACAGCGTGGAGGGGCTCAGGCTCTCACAGCAGAGCTGAGCTGCTCCCAAATGCCTCGGTGGGACTGGATCTGACCCCCGCTGCCCACCCCTGCCTGCACATGTGTGTATGAAAAGGCTGGGGAAGAGTGAAGGTGGGCAGATACGGTGTCTGCAGGGGTTCAGTGAGGACCAACCTCTGCCCTTCTCCTTCCAGATGTGGTGACGGACTTTGACTTCTCACCCTTCGATCAGCTCCTGCTGGCTACGGGCTCTGCCGATGAGATGGTGAGTGCTCAGTGCCGGGGGTCCCGTGGGGCACACTGTGTCCCCCAGCGTGTCCCTGGGATTTCACTGTAGAGCCTGGAGGAGATGGGAGACGGAGGGATGGGAATAAGAGGAGCGTGGGGTGGAGGGTGCCAGCCTTGGGGAGCGATGTGGGATGTCCCCAGGTTGTGGGGGACAGGGCAGATAGTGTCAGCCCTCTCCCACCTGGGATGCCCGCAGCTCTGATCCCACCAAGCTGTGATGAGGGGTCACCTGGTGTCCTCAGGGACCAAAAAGCAGCAAGCCCAGGTCGAGCACTGCCACCACCCAGCCGGGTCCTGCTTGCTTGCCCAGGGACTGACCCCCCTCTCTCTGGGGCTGCAGGTGAAGGTGTGGCGCCTTCCTGAGAGCGGCCAGGACATGCCCAGTGGTGCGGGGCTGACCCTGGGGCCCGGTGGGGGCCCGGTGGATGTGCTGCAGTTCCACCCCACAGCAGACGGCGTCCTGGCCAGCGGTGCAGGGAAGCAAGTCACCGTCTGGGACGTGGGGCAGCAGCAGCCACTGACAGGTAGGCTTGGCCATTCCCACCAACTCCCACCCATGACGTGTATCTCCACTGTACTGGTGGCCTGGGCTCAAGCGATGGGCTCGGATCTGGACCTCGGTGTCACCAAACAGGCAGCACGGGTGGCTTTTTGGGCAGGGAGCACCGCAGCCCGTGTCCATGGGTTTCCCTACGCTCCAATGTAGCGGTGCAAAAGCCTCCTGTGCTGCCCAGGGTGTCTGTAGCAGCTTTGCTGGGGATCCCCTGGGGTGACAGGTCCCTTTCCCTGCGTGGGTGGAGGTGGGTGCCATGGGCTGTTGCTGGCCAGCCTTGCCCAGACCTCAGCTAACCCCATGGGGAGAGGAGACTGGGTGGTAGCGCAGGGGTGTAAGCACCCTGTGGCTTTCCCAGGCCTCCTGCCCTTTGGATTGAGCTGCCATCGGTACAGGGATGCTCCCCGGATGAACACGGTGGGTCCTGGCCCCTGCTCTGGCTGCCACCGGCCCTTGGGAAAGGCCATTTTCCCTGGGAAGTGCTCCGGTGCTCACGGTTGGAGAGCAATGGCTCCTGTCTGTGGGAGAAGCCCTGCTTGATCCCGTTCCTGACCCTGCTTTCCTCCCACAGCCCTGGACTCCCACGGGGACCAGCTCCAGAGCCTGGCCTGGAAGGCAGACGGCCGCCTCCTTGGCACCTCCTGCAAGGTGAGCGGCTCGCACGGGCGACCTCCCTGCAGCGTGGCACGGCCAGGCTGGCCATGGTGACCCTACTTTGGGGACAAAAAGGGCAGAAATGGGGTTGAGCGAGCGGCGCCGGAGCCGAGAAGGACGGGAGCACTAGATGGCGCCTGCCGCTCGCCGCCCGGGCGATGCCGGACACGCCAAGAGCGGGCGGGTTGTGCGCAGGCCCTGCATGGCGGCCGAGCGGGCAGGCCGAGCGAACCGGCCCTGCACGGCGGCCGAGCGTGCCCTCCGGCTGAGCAAGCAGGCGGGCGTCCATGCTGAGCTTGCAGGCCGAGCGAGCCTCCAGCCGGAGTGCGCAGTCCCCCCTCTGTGCTAACCACCCAGGCCCAGCATGGAGGCTAGGCATGCAGGCCAAACAAGCTGCCGGGCCTCCAGGCCGGGTGAGGAGAAGCCAGCCCGCAAGCCCAGCTGAGCGCGCAGAGCGAGTGAGCGAGCGGGCATCCCCCCCCTGTGCCGAGGGGGGAGGCTGAGCGAGCAAGACGCACCCGAGGTGGAGCATGGAGGCCAAGCCAAGCGTGCAGACTGAGTGCGGAGGTTAAGGGAACGGTGGGAGTCCCGTACCAAGCGAGCAGGTGTTGGAGTCCTCACCACAAGAAGGACATGGGGCTGTTGGAGCGGGGCCAGAGGAGGCCACGGAGATGCTGGGAGGGCTGGAGCCCCTCTGCTGTGAGGACAGGCTGAGAGAGTTGGGGGGGTTCAGCCTGGAGAAGAGAAGGCTCCGGGGAGACCTTAGAGCCCCTTCCAGTCCCTCAAGGGGCTCCAGGAAAGCTGGGGAGGGACTCTGGATGAGGGAGGGGAGCCCTAGGAGGAGGGGGAAGGGTTTGACACTGAAAGAGGGGAGATGGAGCTGAGATGTGGGGAAGAACTTCTTTGCTGTGAGGGTGGTGAGAGCCTGGCCCAGGTTGCCCAGAGAAGCTGTGGCTGCCCCATCCCTGGAGGGGTTCAAGGCCAGGTTGGACGGGGCTTTCACTGAATTTCACTGAATTTTTAGAGTTGGAAGGGACCATAGAGATCATCTAGTCCAACTCCCCTGCTAAAGCAGGATTGCCTAGAGCATGTTAGAGCACATTACTCAGGACGGCATCCAGGTGGGTCTTGAAAATCTCCAAGGAAGGGGACTCCACACCCTCCCTGGGCAGCCTGTTCCAGGGCTCTGTCACCCTCACCATGAAGAAGGCTTGGAGCAACCTGTTCTGGTGGGAGGTGTCCCTGCCCAGGGCAGGGGGTGGCACTGGATGGGCTTTCAGGTCACTTCCAACCCAAACCATTCCGTAGTTCTATGAACTGAGCTATGCCATGGGGTGTGGGTCAGCCCCCAGGCAGCATCGCCATGCTGTGCCATGTGGGTCTAGCCACCACAGTGTGCACTCCCCAGATAGCACCCTGGCAGCAAGGCTGGCACCAGGGCACCTCCCTGCTGCCTCTGCGCCCCCGTCAGCCCATTCCGAAGGGCACCCCACCCCCAGTTTTTTTGTGGGGTGCTGGGCAGGAGAAAGCTCGCTCCCCTGCCCACAGGATGCTGGGGAGTGCAGGCAGGATGGCATCTGAGAGGTTAGGCTCCAGTCCTGGCTCTACATTGGAGGCTCCCCCCTTCTCCGAGAGCATTTTTGAGGCTGTCGGGGTCCTGGTGAGGCTGTGGGGGTCCTGGGGGTGTGTGTCCACCCGTGATGTGGAGCAGGACCTGGGGGACACTGTGCAAGCCATCCACGGGGACAGACCGCAGGCAGGAGAGCAATGGGCAGGAAGGAGGGGGGCTGCTTGCTCCAGCCTTCTGCCTGACACAGCCTGACATCCCACTGGCCCCGGGGTCCTTAACCCTCCTCTGTTTTCTTTTTATCTCAACAGGACAAGAAACTGCGGATCTTTGACCCCCGAGCCAGCCCAGCTGCCTCCCAGGTACTGTCCCTCCAGGGTGTACTGGGTGATGTGGTGGCATCACCCCTGCCTGACCGGGGTGCCGTGGGATGGGCTTGGTGCCCCAAACTGTCCCGCCCTTGGGACAGCTTGGGAGAGACAGCACGACAGTGTGGGCTGAGGGCAAGGGGAATGGGCAGCCTCCTCCTCGGCCCCAGTGGGGTTTGGCACAGGGGATCCGTGCCCTCCTGCTGGGGACCCGTGCTCTCCCAGTGCACCGGCACACTGCTGCCGGGGCTGGCTACCTGCGGGCAGTGATCCCAAGCCCCGTGGGCACGAGGGCTGCGGGCTCCCCGGCTCTGCGGGAGCTGGGCGAAAGGCTCTTGGGGAGAAGGACCTGCCAAGGGTGAGGGCTGGGCGGCTGGATCCGCACAGCTCAGCAAATAACAGCGATTAGGAAATAAGTAGAGGACTTAAGCCTTGACGTCGAGTTTAAACAGCCTCTTATTAGAGGTTTCCTGTGGCTTGGGGGGCTCTGGCTGCCAGCGGCCGCCGGCCCTTCCTGCTGGAAGGCTTTGGGAGGGGAAGGATGCAGTGGAGAGCAGGGTGAGATGGCTCTGCCGCTCCTTGTGCCTCTCCTGCCGCCGGTGTGTGCGTGCCCATGGGCTCAGGAAGCCGGTGGCCTCCAGTGGCTGTGCTTGGGCATGGTGTGCCCCCAGGCACCGACTGAGGGAGCCGGTGCTCCGGTGCTGCTGCCACCAGCTGCCCCCGCACCAAGCCCAGGTGCTGAGCTCCTGTAAGGCCCCTGGGTGCTTTTTGTGGGTGCTCTGATCCTTCTTGCAGCCTTATAAATACAACAATACAATATATAAGTATAAACCCAGTGGTTACACGTGCAAGCAAGCCAGGGCAAAGTGCTCCCAGCCCTCAAGTGACGCTCCCCTGCTCCGGGTGCCACTCGGCGTGGCTGGAAGGTACTAGGCTCTGCTCCCAAATCCATCCTGCACCCATCCTCCGATGGCCTCGGGCGCTGCTCCCCGCCTCGCCTGCCCCCCCTTTTCTCCCTGCCAGACCTGTCGGCTTCTATAACAGCATTTCGGTGAAGCTGCGAGCACCGTGGGCTTGAGCCAAGTCTCCTGGGGAGGGTGGACTCCGTCTCGCTGAGCTATTAAAAATAACGTGTGAGTGATGGTGGCTGTTCAAAGCAGGCAGCTCGCTTCCCTCCCCTGCCGTCTGATCCAGCCCGGGGCCGGCGCTCAGGCTTTGCCAAGAGAAATATGCACCTTCGCTGCCGCGGCTGAGTGCTGCCGTGCCGCAGCCCTAACCCCGGCCAGCCGAGAATGGATGAAGATGTTTAGTCTTGGAGAAGTACTGTGCTGAAGGGGAAAACTTTAAAATGCCATAAATCCTCTGGAAGTTTGCACAGGGCGTGCTTAGCCAAGAGGAATAATACTCCTGTGTTTTGTTGTTTTTGGGGGTTTTTTTCTTTTTTTTTTTTTCCCCGGTTGCTAGAGGGCCGGGTTATTTGGAAAGGCTCCTTCTCCCCCCGGGCCAGCACGGTTACGAAACCGGGTGATGCTGGGGCCGCCTGTGCGGTGCCAGCACCTTTTGAGCTCCTGGCTTTGAAGTTGCCTGGATTGTTGTGGTGGTTTTTGTTTGGGGTTTTTTTTGTTTTGTTTTTTTTTTTTCTTTTTTTTTTTGCAGAGGTGAGCGGTATGATGGGTTTTCCAGCTGGGCTGGCCCCTGCGGTGCCGCAGGCTGGGTTTCCTCTGCAGCAGGCGAAGGGCTCAGGCTCAGCACCGCCGCCGGTTCACCCCGGTCCCACTGCGGCACACGATGCCGCAGCCAGCCTCGGCGGAGGGCTGCTCCTCTTGCTGGTTTTCTTAATTTGCCAAGCCTGCCTCATTAAACTGTTCCTTTTTTTAGAGCTGGGGAAAAGGATGAGAAGGAGCTAAAATAAGAGCCTCAGGGAGGAGGGGTCTCCACCACTGTTCTGTGATGCCTGATGCTCCCGGGGATGCAGCAGACAGGGCTGGGGACTGAGGATGGATGGTGAGGAGGGTGACTGGCAGGCTGCCTGTGACCTACTGCTGTGCCCCGGTGGGGGCCTGACCCCCCCTCCCCATTCCCAGCTACGGCCGTGGCAGCTATTTTGAGCATGTCCCAACAGCGGGCAGGAGCCTGTGATGCAGCGAGAGTGGCGTGGCCAGGGTCTGGCTGACCCCGCAGGGTGCCCGCTGCCTACCCAAGGCCCTGATTTCCCTTGGGAGAGCAGTAGCCTCATCCTGCTGAACCCCCAGCCCCTCGTGGCTGCAGCTGGGCTGGAACAGGGAGCTGCAGCAGCCCCCTTGCGAGCACTAGGGCTGTGCTTGCACCCCATTGCTCCTCGGGGACCCTAAGCTGGCAGTGGAGATGTCCAGGCCACCCCTTCGCTGCAGCGGGTCTTGCCGTGGTGCCTCTGTGTGTCTTGCCGTGGTGCCTCTGTGTGTCTTGCCGTGGTGCCTCTGTGTGTCTTGCCGTGGTGCCTCTGTGTGTCTTGCCGAGTCTGAGTCCGTGTCTGAGTGCTGCCGTCCTTCTGGAGTGTTTCCCTGAGTCCCATCTCTGCCTCATCCCCTCCCAAGGCCACGCTGCCCTGGCCACAGCCCTGCCTCCCCTCCCACGGGTGCTGGTGGTCACTCTCCTCGCCTTGACCCTCTCCCTGGAAGCGAGTCACATCCTCTCCCTCCCGGCTTTGGCTCTGCCGTGGCTCGGCGCTTCTCCCCTCCCACCCCCCAATGCCTGGGAAAACCCCACAAAACAGCCATCCCACCACCCCTACATCTTGAGCTCCATCCTGCACCAGCCGTGGCCCTTCAGGTGTGGGGGGAGAGGGGTGGGGGACGGGGTACTGAGCAGGGGGTCGGAGCACCAGGAGGGTTTCCATACCCCAGCTGATGCCCCAGGCGGGCCACCATGAGCAGCGCAGGGCAGTGATTTGGGTGCAACATGGGCCACTAAGGTGGCATCTCCGCTTGCCCCCACCCCTAGCCATCCTCTCCTCTGGGTGCGGGCAAGCTCTGGATCCCCAGGGCTGGCAGGGACAAGGTGGGCACGCAGTACCCTGCCCGCACAGCAGGATGGGGTCTTGCCCATCCTCTAAAGCAGTGCTCTGCAAAGCGGGGTGCACACAGCAATCCGGGGGGTGGGGGTGGCAGGGAGAAAATATTGGACCATCGGCTGTACGTGTGTATCGCTTATACATTAATCAATATGCATCTGCTGGGGGCGCATCCTCAAAAATCTTTACTGACGGGGGTGTGCAAACCCCCCCCCCCAAAAGACTTAGAGATGCTGCTGGAGAGAAGGAGGTGGCTCGCGGGAGCAGAAAGCTGCTGCATGGGGGGACTGTCCCACGCAGTGTGGCCCCACGTGAGCCCGTGCCCTGGTTTGGTGTAGCAGAGCGATGTCCACCGGACGCAGCATCGCTCTGGGCCAGCGGCGTGTGGAGCCGGTGGCCGCATCCTGCCCTGGCACACTGGAGTGAGGGCCTGCGAGCATCTGGCCGGCACCTGGCTCCCATTACGGAGCACGGCGGGTGCCGCCAGTGCGGGGCTGCGGGGCTGCCGCCGCCACCGAGCACGGCCTGTGTGGGACGGAGAGGAGCCAGCTTCATTCTCACGAGAAACTTCTTTCCCCGCCAGCGTTCAGGCAGGACCGGGGGCGAGGGAACGGCCGTGCGCACCCCCGGCCAGCACACGCTCCTGCTCACGTTTTAATGAGCTCCGCTTTAATGAGCGGGACCAGGGCTGAGGGCAGCTGGGGACAGCTGGGAGGGTGTCCCTGTGAGTTTGTCCCCACGGTGGGTTTGTCCCCTCCACCTCGTGGGTCATGCTGGGGACAGAGCTCAGTGCCTAGGAAGGTTCACAGCCCTCCAAGCACACCCCGGTGTGGGGCAGGACCGTACTGTCCCCCCAAGTCCTGGGGGTCCCACCTCTGCCCATAGCCCCAGGGGTGGGAGAGGGACTCCAGCCCCTCTCCCAAATGTGGCCACCATCCCATGAGCCACATCAGCCCCTGCCATGGTGGGAGGGAGAAGATGATAGCCGTAATGGCAGGGTGATGCTGTGGTGAGGGGGAGATCCAGGCTGGGTTGATCCAGCCATGCCTATAGCAAGGACCCCATGGACCCCAACGTGTCACCTCTGCTCAGGATCCAGCCGTCAGCCCAGGACCGCTCACTGGGGGAAGGCGCATCAGGACATAGAGAGACTTTTACCCTTCCTACCCTCCACCCCATCGGCGCGGTATCCCACGCTGGGGTCACCCCGGGGGTACCTGACTCCCAGCCTCGGCAGCAGCTTCCTCCGGGCTGGGGGAAGGTCCGCAGCATCCCACATTCCCAAGGAGACCGTGGGAAGCTTTGAAAAAGTTGGCCTGGCTCTGGGCTGCCTATTTATAGCACTGCGCGCTCGGCGCTCTCATGCTTCTGTTCCCCAGCGTAGCTGCACGGGACTGTTTATATTTCCTCTGCTCTGCTTCCCCCTCGGCCGTCCTTCCCAGGAATGCCGCTTGGTATGGCAGACATGGGGAAGTCGAGGAGGATTCGGGATGAGCCGGCAGCATCGCGAGGGGTGCGGGCATGTGGGGGGGCACTGGCTCACCCTCACCTGGGTGCCCTTCCCTCACCGGCTTGGCAGGGTGCAGGTCAGCACTGGGGTTCCGACATGGTGTTTTGGGAGCCCCCCCGGCTTGTTGCCCAACCTGGGGCTCCTGGCAGGCTTGTAGTCAAGGTGTTTGGGGGATTTAAGAACAGCCTCGTCGCAGGGCTTGCGGGGCCAGTGGCTGCAAGAAGAATCCCAGTCCCATGCCTGAGCATCCGTGCCGAGGTGCGAGCCTCCGTAGCCATGGGGGGCTGTCCCAGTGGGAGCTCGCTCGCCTTCCTTCCGTTGCTGGGCCGGTGACATCCTTGGGGAGGTTGCCTTGGGCTAGCCAAGAGCAGGAGTGTCTGGACAGAGGCGGGGGGCTGTGCTGGCAGCGGGATGGGAAAGGCAGAGCGTGCCCAGCTCCCTGGGGGACAGGGGGACCACGGTGTTGCTGGTGGGATCAGGGAGGTGGCGTGGGCAGGAGGGGGCTCGCCCCACTCCCTCCCCACCACGACACAGCCACCCCACACCCGGCAGCGGGCAGGGAAAGTGCTGGCAGTGTGACGGCTTCCAGAGCATCGCTGCCACCATGTGTGGTGGCTGGGTTCCCTGCAGTCCCCCAGGGGCAGGATGCAGCTCAGGGTGTCCCCAAGCTCTGGGCAGAGACCCGGAGCGGGGCTGGCCTGGGAGAGGCTGCTCTGCTCTCCTGGCCACCTCTGGAGTAACTGGGATTTGGCAACGGGGGGAGATCACATTCTTGTGCCGGGAGGAGGAGGATGCAGCGCAGTGGTTAACCCCCTCGGCTCCCCAGGAAGCCGTTCCTCCTCCTGCCCCCCGCTGCCTTGTGGGGTTTGGAGGGAGCCACAGCTTCCCCCATGTGCATGGACCCCTCCTATAGGTACAGGGAGGAGGTGTCTGTCCCCAGAGCCTGGGGGGGACCCCTCCTGCCCTGGCACCCATTGGCAAAGGGGTAGCTCAGCCTGGCTCTGGTGCCTCCTATGCCCACGCAGGTCCCTCTGCTGGGGCTGCTTCTCACGGGGGGGTCAGATGTTCGCGGTCTGCTGGCCATGCCCACGCTCTGCCAGCCACAGGCACGGGCAGGGCTGAGCTGTCCTGGCTCCTGCCAGCTGCAGGGCCTCTGCCAAGGGCAGAGCTGTGATCCCCTGCCCATTCAGCCCCCCAGCTCTGCCCTGGGCTCCCCGTCCCCGGCTCTCCCTGCGCTGCATCCCTGCTGAGGGTGACACTCCCCGCGGAGGCAGGGATCACCCCGGGGATCACCCCGGCGCCGGAGCAGCCTTTGCTTTGTGTCGGGCTCTCCCAGGCAGCCGAAGGCAGTCGCTCCCCACAGGCAGCTGTTACCAGCTCGCTGGGACCCGCCGCGGCATCGCTGCCAACAGCTGCATCCGACACGCCGTCCCTGCTCCCTGCCACTGGCCCCCCGCAGCCCCCTGCAGCCTGCAGCGGTGGGCTCCGGGACTGCACAGGGGGCAGGGCTGGGGACCCCCATGGTACCAGCACAGAACCCTAGCCTGTGCTGGGAGGGATGGGTTGAGAGAGGGAGAGGAGCAATCCCAGGAAAGCCTCCCTGTGCAGCTGATCCGGCTCCGAGGAGGGAGCACAAGCTCCCCCCAGCTTGGGCTGCCTAAAACCAGCTGGGCTGGACCCACACAATGAGCTGGAGGAGGCTGGGCTGCCGTGGCGCTGGCATGGCTGGGGAATTGGGAGGCCTCCTCAGCTCCCCGTGTGCCAGCCCGGAGTTGGTGGGCTCCTCTCAGCCTGCCCAGGGGACGAGCATGCCCGTCCCTCGGGCTGCGGCCAGTCCCCTGCTCCAGGGACACAGGGTGGGGGTCCCAGCATCACCTCGGGCTGGGTGTCAGGGTCTCTGCCGGCTCCGGGGAACCACAACAGCCCCACAGCTGCCCCCGGGGCTCTCCACTGACCGAGCCACACTGGTGTCCACTGTTGTTGCCTGGTCACACCACCCCACCCCTGCCAAGACCCTCAGGCACCGGGGGAGAGGACATGGGGCCCCGCACGCTCACCTCTGGCAACATCTGCAGAGCCGGGTGGCTGAGCCACCACCCCAGCCCCGGCCTCCCCGCATACTTGCTGCCATACGTACTGCTCAGCCGGGATGGAACTAATGCAGAAAACATGGCCCTGCGCCGCAGCCGGCACAACGCGGGCTGGGGGTGGCATCGCCCTGCCCTCTGCCAGCCCTGTCACCCGCCCCAGGGGGCAGTCACCCACCGCCGTCTCTCAGGTGCTGTGCTGGATGGTCTGGGGCAACCGGGGGTGTGCGGGAGGCAACGGAGTTGGCGTGGTTGGCTATTGAATCTCCAGCTGTTGAGTGTTGGCTGCCGCAGCCACACGGCTCAGGTGCAGAAGTGCTCTCCTGGCCGATGAGCGGGCTGGCCCCGGCTCCCAGGGTTTCCATCCCTCTCGGCACCGATCCCGGGACATGTTCCATTCTCCAGGCCTTTCTCCCCCCGCAGGAGCCGGCTCCGGTGCCAGCGTGTTGGAGGCGGGGGACGGGCCCCTCCTGCCCCACATCCTGCCGCCGCGGCTGGGAGCGCCGGGCTCGGCTTGGCCAGCGCTGCCTCTTCCAAGCGAGCCGCGCTGGCTGGCGAGCGCCGTGTTTGTGCTGGCAAGGAGGCTGGCGAGCCGGAGCCAGGGGGGAGGATGAGCTTGGCACGGTGTGCCTTCTCCCGTCCCAGCTACGGGTCTCTCCGGAGAACAGGCATCCCGCTGGGGCCGGGAGCCGGGGAGGCTGCTCCCGGTGGGGCTTTTCTGGTGGGGGTGTGGGAGATACGGCACCTCTGTGTGCCCTGGCTGGGCTGCCACGGTGGTAGAGCCTGGCTGGCGGTCACAGTGCTGTCGTGGCCAGTGATGCACGGTGCTCACCCCGAGGGGGATGCAGCTCATGGGTCACCGTGTGGGTGCTGCAGATGTGGGCACCCTCCTCTGCCCACCCCATCCCTCCTGCACCCACTCCAGCTCTTCCCTGCCCTGCACGAAGGTGCCGGAAGCGCCGTGCCGGGTTGAGCTTTGGCAGGACCCTCTGCTTTTCCATGCCAGCTCTGAAATCGTTAGCAGTCTTTTATTGACGCTTGGTAAATGAGAGCGAGGGGGGCTGCGAGCGCTGCCTGCGCCGTGGGGCGAGCGCTGGCTGCCGGCTCCTGCTGGGATGCCGGGAACCGCAGGACCCATCTGGGGGCCACATGGGAGCCAGCAGGCAGCCGCCACCGGCCCCGCGGTAACGCGTCCCCTTCCGTCCTCGGCAGAGCGGCACCGGGGCCGGCAGGGGACACACCAGGCTGGGGACGGTGGGCAGGATGAGGTGGCGGTGTGGGCTTGGGGGGTCCCAGCCCCTCAGGCACCCCAGGGGACAGGCAGAGTGGGGCTGCAGGGGGTTAGGGTGGTGTGGGGAGCGTGGCTGAGCTCAGTTTGCTGTCGGTGTTTCGGTAGCACCCGGACACACAGCGGGCACCCAGCTCCTGCAGCCGGGATCGGGCATGGATCGAGAACCCAGGGATGCAGCGGGGGAAGTAAGTCCCTGTGACCCCCGGCCATGGCTGTGGCCAAGCCTCTTCTCATGCCTGCCACCATGGAGCAGCTTCCTCACGGCACACCGGTCCTCGAGCCCCCTTGCCAGGCATGGGGAGAGCCCCGGGGGCCAGGGAGCCGTCCCATGTCCCCTCACGCTCACGTTACCTGCTGCCACCCTCTGCTCCTTGCCAGGAGCCAGGCCAGCCGCTCCACAAAGCAACCACGCCGGCACAGGGTGGGGGCTCAGGACTGTCACCGCTTGCAGGCTGTCCCCACTGCACTGTCATCGTGGGCGTCTCTCAGCAGGGCCGGGAGCCAGCGCTCAGCTCCCCGTGCTCAGCCCCGGGGGCGGCTCATGGCCGGTGAAGCAGGCGTCCCCCGCGGCGTGCACGGTGCGGCTGGCAGTGACACTGACGGCCGTGTCTCCCATGTCTTGCAGAGCGTCCCGGGACACGAGCACAACAAAGACTCCCGGCTGCTCTGGATGGGATCCAGCGATTGCCTCATCTCCGTCGGGTTCAGCCAGGTACAGTCCTCACTGGGAAGGTGGCCCTGGCGCTACGGACATGTCCCCGTGGCTGCTGTGCTGGGGCCCCATGTGCTTTTTTGCCCCATGAAAGCAGGCCCCCTGGCCCTTGCTGGGGACAGAGGGAGGCTGGTTGGCGAGGGAAGTGGTGCCATAGGGCCAGCCCTGGTGCCCACCAACGCCGTGTCTGTACCCCTGCAGATGCGGGAGCGGGAGGTGAAGCTGTGGGACACACGGCGGTTCAGCGGGGCGATGCTCACTGTGGCGGTGGACACCTCGCCTGGGTAAGGGTCTCGCTGTGGGGTGGGAGGACGGGTAGTGAGGACACGGGGTGGCGTGGTGGGGACGCCATGGTCAGAGACCCACAGGGAGCGCGGTGGCGGAGCAGGAGGTGGCAGAGAGCTCCTGGCACTGGCAGTGCTTGGCCACAAAGCTGGGGACAAGGTGGGGGACGGTGTGGCCGTGTCCTGAGCACCGTTTGGGTGGGATAGGAGGGTGGTGTCAGTGCTGGAGATGGCGCGGAGGTGTCCCCAGCAGTGCTGGGGTGGGATGGCTGCTCCACGGCGCTGTGGTGGGTGGTGGCACTGCTGGGGACAGCACCAGCAGTGTCTGAGGTGGCCGCTAGCTGGGTGGGCACATGCACTGGGACTGGCACGGGCGAGTGAATCCTTTTGGTGCTGCCCACGCACCGGAGCAGCTCATCCCTGACCCCCTGCCTGCGGTGGGGCCGCGGTGCTTTGTGCCATGGTGCCGTGGTGGCTGCCCAGCCAGCCGTGGCCAGGCTGGCGGCAGAGCCTTGCTCCCCGGGCATCCCTTGGGGGAGCGGAAAAGGAGCTTTTGTGGCCATAAGGGGTCAGCGCCCCTCGTCAAGGCGCGATGGAGCCGTCTCCTGTCTGTGGGGCACAGCCGAGGTGAGGGACGCTCCGGTTGGACCCGGCCCGGCCTCTCCCACACCGCCCGGCAAGCTGGCTGGCGTCACCGCCTGGGCGAGGAAACGGGAGGAGGAGGCAGTGTCTTCATCCCACCAAGATGATGGGGGTTTGGGGCAAGGTCCTTGCCGGGCTGTGCTGGAAGCCCCCTGGCTCTCCCCGGAGCTGCTGGCAGAGCACAGGGATGCAGGGACCCTCACCACACTCTGGGCTGGCTCTGTGGAGGCCAGGATGCTGGAGCGGGCTGGGTGATGGGCAGCTGCTGGGTGCCGATATGGGGCCTCTGGCAAGGAGCTGAGTGAGCCATGATGGCGGGATGGCCCGTGGCCACCCTGCCGACATCCATTGTGCCGAGGTGTCAGCTCTGAGACAGTGCTGGTGACAGCCAGGACTGACAGAAGGGGAAAGGATCAGCCGTGGGCACAGTGGGGAGGTGCTGGCACGATGGCCAGGGGAGCAGCCCCTCTAGGAGCAGGCGGGGGAGCTTACAGAGCACCCCTCGCCCTCCTGAGGGTGAGCAGCTCCCCACTCTCCTGCTCCCCAGCTCTGCCCTGTCCAGCCTCGGTGACCAGCCATCATTAGTGACCAGAGTGAACATTCCCAAGGGAGACTGGGGCACACAGCGGGGGGGAACACTTAGTGGTCTCCCTTATTGCTGCTGGTGGAGAATCCAGGGGGAATTACCCCAAATCCTTCTGCCTCTTGCACCCTGAGCACATGGGCCTCCCCGCCGGGGCGAGCCAGCCCGGCTAAATTGGATGCAGACGCCGGGCTGCGCTCAGCCCCCTCTGCGCAGGCTGGAGTTATTTTGGCTGCCGGGTTTATCAGCCGCCAGGAATGCGGCTGTCGGGCGCTGCCTGCGCGTCACGCCGGGGCTCTGCCGGGCTGCGTGGCGATAGGGAGAGGGGCTGGGGGTGGTGGGGGCGAGCGAGGACCCCCCCACTCCTCCCCGTGCCGGGGAGCTGCCAAGGAGCGGGAGGTGCTTTTTTTAGGCAGCCGCGCCAGGGCCGGCCGCAGTTCCAGCCCCAACCGCTCCCCGCCTGTAAATCTGGCGGAGATGACAAATGGCGGAGGGGGATTTGCGCTGGCTCCCGGCAGAGGTGCCGAGCGGGGGCCGGCGGGATGTAATGCTCGGGAGCCCCGGAGCCATGGCTGGGGCAAGGGGTGGAGGGTTTGGGGGGGTCACTGTGTCCCCCCCAGAGGCGGTGACCAAACAGGGCATTGGGTTGGGCTCCATGTGGGGTGATGCTGCTCCAGGGACGGCGACGCAGCACCCCGGGGATGGCGGATCCTGTTGTGGCTCACCAGCGTGGCCGTGGGTGCCCAGCGTGGGGCACCGAGGACCCTCTAGCAGCACGGTGGTGCCGGCCATGCCATGAGCCGCGCAAAGGGAGCAGCAGCAGCAGCAGCAGCTCGTTGAGGCTCTTTGAGGAAGCAATCAGTGGGCGGGCAGGAAACTCATACCATTCATTACTGACGCCGGGGCGGCAGGATGGGGAGCCCACGTCCCCACCGCGTCCCACCGCAGAGCCTTGTGCCCGCCCAGCCGGCACCATGCATCCCGAATGCCTTGGGCCATGGTGTGCCCCGAGGTGGGGGTCACCCCCAGCCGCACCGAACCCCAGGGGGGGCTGTACCTCTGCCCAGCATCCACGGAGGAAGAGGGTAGAGAGTGGGAGGGCACTGGCCCCATTCACCCCCACATCAGCAAGTCCGTTTTGGGGGGGTCTCCCATCCCAAATCCTGAGCAGGCGAGATCTTTGTGACCGTGTAAACCTCCTTTTCGAAGCACCCTGGCTATGCTGGGGCCATGCTCTGGAACTGACACACACCCCCCCCGCCCCACCAGTGCCCAGACCCCTGAGGGAGATGGTGGCAGGAGGCGTGGGTGGCCCCAGCCATGGTCCTCAACGTGCCCCCTTCGGGTACCCGCCAGTCCCTTCGACTCGGGTTTTGTCTTTCCTCCCCCCCCGGCCCCCTTTAATTAGATCAAGGAGCAGCAGGGCAGGAGCCAGGAAGGGGCCTCAATAGGTTATTGTTGCCCTAAATTGTAACCAGCACCGGTGGGGTTGGGTTACCGGTTCCCACTCGGGGTCACCGACCAGACCCCTCTGCCGCACGCCCGGCGCCCGGCTCGGCACTGCCCGGGGACGGTGCTGTCACCACACCAGGGATGGTGAGAACAGCAGCTCCCTTGTGTCGCCGCATCTTTTGGTGTCCACAAAAATGTCCCTGGGGAGGCTGGGGGTGCCTGCTCACTGGGCAGGGGATCGGGCAGCCTCCTGCCCCATGGCTCGGGGTGACGGGGTCTGCAAAAGAGCCATGTCCCCACTGCGTGTGGTGGCGCTGGGCAGGTCCCCACGGAGCTGAGAGATGAGGATGGCCAGATCCCCACCACCCGTCACAGAGCAAAGTCCGCCGGAGCTGGGAGGTACCAGAGCCAGGACCTGCCCACAGCTGGGAGCCGGCACAGCAGGATGTTTGCAGAGGGATTTGGGGCTGTTTGGCTCCCCCAGGGCTGGAGCAGGACATGGGGGGACCGGGAATGCTGCCCAGGGGTCCTCAGCCCCCAGCACCTACCTTGGCCCCCACCCCAGCCAAAGCCTGCGGCTGAGCCAGCCCGTGGGGATGCAGCCCTGGCATCTCCTGGCTCCAACTGTCCTGTGCACCAAGGCACATGATGCCACCGAGGCACGTGTCCCCACCATCACCCTGCCACCTCTCCCTGGTCACCAGCTGGAACTTTGGTGGCCAGTCCTGCTCCCATCCCACCTGGCCCTGATGCCCTGTGCACACTTTATCTTGGGATTTAGCAGCCCTTTTGGGTCGTGGTGGGTGTTTTGGGGGGCTTTGACACCCACCCCAGTGGTCGGGTCTCGGTGGCAGAGCCCTGAGCAGGACAAGCCCATCCCTGTCCCCATCCCTGTCCCTGTAGCCCTGCAGACCCCCTCCTCCCACGGGTGCCTGGGCTGGCGGCTGCTCGCCATCAGCGGGCAAGGGGCTGCTCCAGCTTGGCTGCCACCCCACACACGGGGAGCGGGGAAGAAGCCACCCCACCAGGTGCCACCCCGGTGGGACTTGTCCCCGTGGGGCGAGATGCTCCCGGGCAGCCACACGGAAGGGGTTAATGCCGGGGCGGCCCCATCGCCTGCCCCGCTAATTACACCGTGTAAAAATAGCTCGGGCGGGAAGGCGGCGAGCGACGGCAGCGCCGAAATCGCTCCCAGATGGGCCAGGGCCTCGGCCCACCGCCGCCTCCATGGCCGACCCACGCTCCCCGGTCCGGCCTCCCCGGCTTTCCAGGAAGCCTGGAGGGATTTCGGCCTCTCCACAACCTCTTCCTGGCAGCACCACGGGGCTGTGGGACGGGCACACACGCCCGCCCTCGCACCAGGGGAGCAGGGATGGGGGATCCCCGGCACCGAGTCAGCCTGTTCCCCCGGGGCTCTGCTCCGGCCATGGGTACCTGGGGGACCCAGGGGACCCGCCTTAGGTTTCCACGGGGCCGGGGATGGTTCTCTGGAGGCCACAGACCTCCAGGCTTGCGGCCATCGGGGTGCTGCCCCCGTGACTTGCCCTGGTGAAGCCGGCGGCTCCTCCCGTTGTGGCTCCCCGCCGGGCCCCCCCCCCCCCATCCTGCTGGTGGCTTCTGGCCGGGGCTCTCGGTGACCAGCCCCGCTGGATCGCACAGCGAGAGGGATATGTTGGTTTGTTGGTTTTATTTTTTTTATAATATTTGGGGTCATTTCAGGGGGTTTTGCAATCCTTCCCCGGCGCTGATTCAGCTCAGAGGAATTAGCAGCACCGCACGATGTGGCGCGCGTCAGGGCTGGCAGTGGCCAAGGGGACTTTTGTGCTCGGCTTTGGGAAGCCACAGGGGCTCGGGGGGCTGGAGGGGCACATTTTGGGCACTCCCGATCTCCCATGGAGCCGCCTGGGTGCAGATGTGGGTGTCGGGGGGGGGGGGGGTTGGTCACCAAGCCCTGCCCTGGCCACATCATCTCCGTGCTGAAGCCAAGCCCTACTGTCCCCTCCTGCTCCTCCAGCCCCTTCCTCGCGTGGCCACCATCAGCCGCAGCCCAGCCCCTTCCCCACACCTCCCGGCGGGCACCGAAATCCTTGGCTCGGGGCGTCCCGGCTGCGCGGCACCTGCCAAAGCCGAGCCGCCGCTTTGCTCCTGCTGTGCCGGGGCAGCCAGGGTGGCATCGCCAACCCAGCTGCGGTCACTTTGGAGCTGCTGGAAGTCCCCCAGAAGCAATGGGACCTGCCCAGGGGGTCCCCAGCACCCACCTGGCACGTGGCGGGGGGGGTGGGGGGGGTGTCCCCCCTGCAAACCTCCAGCTAATTGCAAGCAGGGAAAAGAGCTTCGTTAGGAGAAGGGCAAGGCTGAAGCCAAGCAGCAGGAGGAAAAGCGAGGGGCCAGGAGGGAAGGGGCTTGAGGGACCCTGGCAGCCCGGTGACGGTGAGGGGACACGCTGACCCTGCGCCCAGCCGGGCTCGGGGGTGGGGGGGGGGGTGGGCTGCGTCGGCGGCCGTCCCGGCGTGAGGCCGCAGCTCCGCCGGGGACTTTTCTTCTCTCCTCTTCGCGAGGCTGGAAAATATACAAAGCTCGCAGTGAAAATATTTACACAGCAGCAATTTTCGGAGGAATTTGGGACGTTAATTTGAAAAATCTGTGGGGAGAGGAACCACAATGGGCCCTTTGAGCGGGCGAGCGTGGCCATCGCACCGACCCGCCCGCGCCGGCGAGGGGCCCCTCCTGCCGCTGCGCCGGCCCTAATGGGAGCCAGCCCTGCCGGAAGCCCACCTGGGAGCCGGGAAGGGGGGGGTTGGGGGGGGGTGGCCACACCAGACAGCCCCCCGCCACCGCCCCGCACCCCTAATTGCATCCAGAGCCGTTCCCTCCCGCCATGGGCCCCGGGCGAGTGGGACCGGGGCGATGGAGGGGTGGTGGTGGGGGGGCCGTATCCTGGTGTGGAGCGGTGCCTGCCGAAGAGCCCCCGTGGCACGGCCGTGACCCTCGGCTCCGCTGGCGCTTCAGCCCGTTGTGGTGGGGGTTTTTTTTGTGGGTTTTGTTTTTTTTTTTTTTTGCTCATTCTCTCCAAATCAAACATACCTCGGCGGGCAGGGCCCCAACCTGGAAAATTCCAGCCCCAAAGATAAAGGATTGGAAAACGATTAAAACCAGAGGGTTGGAGCAGAAACCACTTGGCAGCGGGAACCTGCCGAGCGCCGGCTCCCAGCCCTCCCCGCCGGGGCCAGCGCACGAAATTGGCTGTTCCCGGGGCCGGGGGGCTCACGGCGGGGGCCCAGAGCCTCGGCTCTTGCTGCAGTCCCCCTGGTTTGGGGCTGGGGGGGAACGGGGGACTGAGAAGGCTGAGAGTTGTCCCCAGTGCTCTGGGGGTCCCGGTGCCGTCGGGAGGTGACGGAGGTTGGGCTGGGCTGTTTGTCCCGCAGCCGGCCCCGGAGCCATCTGGCAGGCGGGGAGGGATGAAGTAAGGCTGGATGATGCGCAAGGGCAGGGGATGATTGGAAACCCGTGGCCTCTGTTTTGGGAACACCTCCTTAGCGCCCGCGGTGGGGGGCAGCGCTGGTGGGGGGGAAGGGAGGGGGGAGTGTGAAGCCACCACCCAGAGTGGGGAAAACTCCCCCCTCGGTCCATCGTCCTGACTCATCCCAGTGCTCGCCAACAACAACAGGAGGACGCGGCCGACCTTCCCGCTCCTCCGCAGGGCACCGGTCGAGCTGCCCACAAACTGGGGCAAGGCGGGCAGCACAGAGGTTTTTTCACTGTTGTTATTTTAATTTTTTTTTTTTTAATTTTTTTTTTTACAAAAAGGCACCCTTCTGGTCTGCCTTACAAAAGAGATGTACACAAATCTGTACTAGGAAAAAAAAAAAAAAAAAAGTAGTTTTCCCAGAAGAAATGGGAAATAACCGTGTATAAATATTCTCTCCGAGTTCTTAAAGCTTCAATTCCCGGTTTTGCCTGCTCGGCGCTTCCTTCGGCCCGGGGGGGTCCCGAGGGTCCCAGCACCTCGGCCGGGCCTTATTGCTCACATCAGCTTCCAGGGAGTTGAGAGTCACGGGCCGTGCTCCGCTAAAGGACCCTTGTTACCAGCACGTTGATGTCCCTTAGGCGAGTCACCGGCAGCTTGCTTTTTAGCAGTAGCTAAAAAAAAGCCCACCCAAACCCCAAATTAACCCCCCCCGCCTTCTCTTTCGCTACCCACGTTCTACGTAGAGTCATGGAAATCAAGGCACTGAGCGGTAAAATTAGTGTCTCCTCCCGAAGTGTGGCAGCCTCTCGGAAATTGCACGTTACGGGTTTGGGGTTTTTCTGCCTGAATTCAGTTAACTCCTGGCCGTTCCTCACCCCGGAGGGACACGACCAGGTGCCACTGCTGGAGTTCAACCCTCCTCTGTGTCCTGGGCTCCCCTGGCCCGGCAGCCCCATCCCGCCCGGCTTAGAAATAGGAGGGGGGTTTGAGCCCCGGGGTGTTGTTGTTGCTGGGGTAGTGCGACTGCATGAGCGGGACCTCGCACTCGGAGCCGCCCGAAAGGATGGCTGCCTCCGGCACCTTGCAGCCGTGGTTGCTCAAATCCCCGTTCTCCAGGCAGGCTTTCACCCCTTCCAGCTCCAACGGGCCGGCGTCCACCCCACTACCGGCGTGTGCCTTTGCCCGGCGGTGCCGGCGGTAGTACGTGCCGGCGGTGACCACCACCACCAGCAGCAGCACGGCAGCCAGCGCGGGGACGATCATCAGGGTGAGGTTGCTGTCCTTGCTCTGGGTGACGGGGGAGTGCTGCTGGTGGCTCACCGGCAAGGTCTGCGCCTCGGCGCAGTGCTCCTCCTTGGAGACCTTCTCCCCCAGGGGCCCGATGCAGACACGGTAGGTGCAGTTGGGCTTCAGCGCCCGCACCGTGTACTCGGAGAGCGAAGCCGGCAAACGCAGCATCACCGGTCGCTTGTCGGGCCCGGAGAGATTTCGGTAGCTCAAACGGATGCCTTTCAGCTGCGCTTTGGATTGGATGTAGTTCTGCAAGTCCACCTTGAGGGAGGTGCTGCTGACCTGCACGATGCTGATCCGCCGGCTGGGCGGTGGGGCCTGGGTGGCCGGGGACGGCGTCGTCCCCCTCGCCTCCAGCTGGCAGTACGCCCCAGCAAATCCCGCTGGGCACAGGCACTCCAGGTGGTTTTGGGCACCCAGGCGGCAAGTGCCACCGTTGAGACACGTGCGAGGGGGACAGATGGGCGGCGGAGGGCTGGTGGGGGCAGGGGGGCCGCTGAAGGGCACCAGCGTGGAGCTGCCCTGGGGGGCTCTGGCCCCTGGGGTGGGAGCGGCGGTGCTGGGCGGCAGCGGCGGGGGGCTGCTGGTGGGGAGCGGGGCAGGCGGCGGCAGTGTGGTGGTGCGCGGGGTGGTGGGGGTGGTGGTAGTGGTGGTGGTGGGACACCCGAAGTCAGCGTACTGCAGGTGGTGGAGGAGCTTGCCGGAGTTTTTTGGGGGGAAGTGGCAGCGTGTCTCTTCGGGCCGCCGGAGGACCACGCCGCTGGCGTTCACCCACTGCACCAGCCAGCTCATGGGGCAGATGCAGTTGAAGGGGTTGCCGGCGGCCGTCACGGCCCGCAGTCTGGGGAAGAAGCTGGAGAAATCCCGAGGGATGGTGTTGATGTTGAGGTTGCTGATGTCCAGCTCCTGGAGGTTGTGAAGGTTGTGAAAGTCCTCTGGTGGGAGCTGGGAGATGCGGGCGTTGCCAGCCAGGCTGAGCTTGGTGAGGCTCCCCAGGCGCCGCAGCACAGCCGGGACACGCTCCAGTAGGTTGTCGGAGACATCCAGCTCATGGAGGTTGTTCTGGACCTGGACGAGCTCCTCATTCAAGCTCGTCAGGCCCAGCCCCGCGATCTTCAGGGACTCGATGTTGACGGCGTGGAAGGCCCCCGGTGCAATGGTGGGGATCTTGTTCCAGCTGATGTCCAGCAGCAGGAGGTTGGGCAGGTCGAGGGGGGGCACAGCCCAGAGCTGGTTGTTCTGCAGCTTCAGCTCCAGCAAGTTCTCCAGTGTGTCAAAGGCAGCAGCGTGGATGTGCTGGATCCTGTTTCTCTGCAGGTAGAGCCGCTCCAGCAGCCGCAGCCCGTGGAAGGTCTCATTGGTGATCTCCTGCAGCTGGTTGGAGGACAGGTCCAAGTTGACGAGCTCCGTCAGGGGCTGGAAGATGTTTTTCTGGATGCTGGTGATCTTGTTTTGTGAGAGGTCCAAGAGCTGGAGGGCGGGCAGGCCAGCAAAGCTGTCCTCATTCAGCATCGTGATGCCGTTCTCAAAGACGTAGAGAGAGAGGGTGTTGGGGGGCAGCCCCCGGGGCACGGTCTGGCCCCTTCTGGCCGCACACAGGATGGTCTTGGGGTCTTGGCACTGGCATCCTGTGGGACATGCCCCAGCCAGCTCCCCGGGGGCCAGGAGAAGCAGCGTGTAAAGGATCAGCTGGTTCATGGTGTCAGCTCTGCAGGAGAGAGAAACCCAGCCAAGGTTAGGGGCCAGGCCCTGTTTGGGGGACACCCGAGGCTGGTGAGGAGCCTCAGACCCCCCCTACTACCCCTTCACCGTTCCCAGGGTGAGAGAGCCATCTCCCTGTGCCCTGCTTGGGACCCTCTGGCCCCAAAGGGACCTCGGGGGGAACGGGAAAGTCCCCAACACTCTCCTGCCTCCTCTGTCCTGCTCCAGCCCTGGACAGAGGTGATGAGAGCGTTGTGTGGACTGCCCACCCTGGCTCCATGCTCTCCTCCTCTCCAGACCCCCAAGATTTAGGGGCATAGCACCCCAGGTTCTACCACGAGACACGTCCCACTGGCTTTGGACTGTCCTCGCGGTCCCGTCCCCGGTGTGGCACCGTGACCCGCTGTAGGCGGCAGGGCAAGGGCCCCTACCTCCCCGGCTGCTCTCGGCAGGGTGCAAATCAAACATGGGGGATGAGGAGCAGAGCCAGGGGAGGGAGGGGGGCGGGGAGCCTGGCCCTGGATCACCGAGCACCACTTAACCCTTCGCTTGTGCCGCCGTCCCGGCAGCAGCACCCAGCGGTAGCAATCCCCCTCAGGGATGTGGACACCCAGGGGTGGCCCCCACCATGGGGTGGCCTGGGCACAGGCTGTGAGGCCAAAAGAGCTGGGTGCTCCCCTGCCCTACAGGTCCCTGCTGTGTCCCCGCAGAGTCCTGGGGCTCATACTCACCCCCAAGCCACCTCCTGTCCCCTGGGGGGCCACGCGTGACCTTGCTGTTCCCCTCCCTGCTGGCACCCCAGGGAACTGGCACAGCACCCTGGGCTGTGTCCTCGTCCCTCTGTCACGGGGACAGTGGGGATGGAGAGGAGGATGCTCTTGGAGTGAGCGAGGCTGTAACCACCCCTGTCCTGACCAATGTCCTTGCTTCAGAGGTGGCTGGCTCCTCTCTCAACCCTGTCTTTCAGCCCTTTTAATGACACTCCTAATTAGCACAAGCGAGGGGGGTGGTCCCTGGGCCTGAGCCAGGGACCTGATGTCTCCTCCCACCCTATCTCAGGGGCACATGGAACGTGGCAGAGGGGGTCCCCAGGCAGGGAAAAGGTGAACTATGGAGGCTGCTGGAGGTGGGAGTGCCACCACCACCCTGCCCTGCCAGCCCCTTCCCCACCCCTGGCCGTCGCCACCTCCTTGCCTGCTCCGATCTGTTCATAGCTCCATGTAAACCGTCCCCCCCCCCGCGGCTCGCAAGGGGCCCCCGCCGTGTGCGGGGGGCTGTCGGGTCGCGCAGCAGCACGTGCCGCCTGCCCCGACCGCCCCTCCGCCGTGGGGGGCCCTGTCCTGGCGGTGTGGGGACACCATGTCCTGCACCAGCAGGGTCTAGACCCATGCTGTGTGTCCCCCCCTGGGGCAGCCCCAGTCAGCAGAGCCGCCCCATGCTACAGAGGCACCGGAGGGGGTTAACAGGGCAACCGGCTCTGTCCTCGCCTCTTCCCTGGCCCCCCCAGGGTGGGGTGCACCCGAGGGTGGGGTGTGCCCGCGCTGGGCAGGGTCACCGCAAACGCCTGAGTCACTTGGCGCGACCGGCCCTGCCCCGCCGTGACCTGTGCCGTCAGCCCCCGATGCTGGAGAGGAGGAGTGCCGTGTCCAGGGGGGTCACTGTGTCCCCTCCCTGGCACCCCCGGCTCAGCCCCCAGCCCCTTCGCTGTTGCCGGGTCCCACCGTACCCCCATACCACAGCCAAGCCATCGGTGCCAGGCACAAGGACCAAGCAGAGCCGAAAAAGCATCATGGAGCATTTTGGGGGGCTGAGGGGGCTGGGGGCAGACCCAGCACCCCCCACTGCCCTGCTAGACCCGAGGTAGCTCCAGCAGCCTGAGGGTGCTGGCTGGTGGCAAAGCTCTGGGCGCAGAGTGCCGGGGATGCCAGCGGTGCCACCACCGTGCCATGGTGGGCAGCACCAGAGCGGGGCCAGGCCTGCGGGAGGCTGGCGAGGCTGGGGCTGGTTTTGCAATGCCAGGGTCGAGTTTCGCTGACGTGTCCCGTGCTGCAACCAGCTGCTGACTCCAAGTCTCTCTAGTCCCTTTAATTACGCTGGCATTTCCTCCCCGCCTGCCAGGCTCCCCAGCTCCGGGCAGGTTTGGCCAGCCCGGCAGTGGCCACGGTCGCGCATCCTCGCCTCGCCACGAGCGCCGGGCAGGCCGGCAGGGCTGCTCCACCCGCACGCCTCCGCCACCTCTCCCCCGGCATCACCCCGCTCTGCCAGCACACGCCGGCATCCCGCCCTCCAGCCCCGATGCTATTTCAAGGCAGCGAGGGGTTAAGCCAGCCCAGGTTTACCCCTCCGAAACCGGGGGGGGGGGGGGGGGGGGGGGAGGGGGGCAGGGGGCCAGCCTCCCCACCTCCCGGGGGGGGGTCCCCAAGAGTGTGGAGAGGGGGCCCCGGTTCTGCTGGAGGTGTTAGGACCGCCCTGCCAGCGGCCTGCTGCTGCCTTGGCTGGGCTCCCCCGCGCCTGCACCACAGATATTTGCCGAATTATTCATATTTTCCGGCTGCGGGGAGGATCCGAGCTCCGATTCCCCCAGTCCCGGCTCAGCCTTTCCCTGCCAGCCTGCTGGGGTGGGAGCACCACGTCCCCATTCCCTGCCTGCAACCCCCCCCCAGGCTGGGCCGTCCCCCTGCCTGCCCAGGGCGAGGGACTTGGCAGGGGACGCCCCACTTCACACCCGCCACGTGTTTTAAGGACGAGGACGATGCCGTCCCTGCGCCACAGGGTGACACCTGCACAGGATGGGCTGGAGGAGCCCTCCTGGGTGTCCCTGTCCTTCCCTACCACTTGGGGACACAGCCGGTCTCCCCGGGGAACCCAGCACAGCCAGGATGTCCCTTCCCGCACCGGCAAGCGAGGCCCCGCCACCGAACAAAGCCACCGTTGTTGCCGGTGGGCTGCCTCCTCGGCCAGCAGGCACCGGCACAGGCAGGATGGGGGCCCTGCATGAAGCCAGGCCCTGAGCTCTGTCCCTGTCACCGCAGAGAAGGACACAGGACACGGTGGCTTCACCAGGCGGGATGCAGGCCCTGCTTCCCTCCTTTACGCCCCCCTAAAACAAGCCCGTGTCAGCACATGACCCCTCCCGAGACCCAGCCGGGGGCTGGGGGAGATGCAGGATTAAGCCCTTAATCCTCCTCCCCTTCAACCCACCCTGCGCCGCCGCAGCTCCCACCTCCTCCCGGGCTCCCCTCCCTATTTAATTAAAGTTTCCGCAGCAGCCCCGGAGGAATGCAGGCCTGGTTATTGCATTCCCCGGGGGCGCTCGCCTGCCCCTCCATCCCGCTCCTGCCCCTTTGACCCGGCCGCGCTCCCCAGCTCAGGTGCCGGCAAGGAGAAAAACCAGCAGAGCTGCTTTACCGGCAGCCAAACCGCCTCCGGAGGAGCCTGAACTCCAGCGGAGGTTGGGAGGAGGCCGGCGATGCCGCCACGCGTGGCCCCGGCAGCACGGGCAGATTCCTATGGGGTGACTGGGGCGGCCGTGGCTGTCCCCAAGCGCTTCCTCCTGCCGCGTCCTGCCGGCAGAGCCAGCCGGGCCGGCAGCACTTGCGTCAGGGCTGCCCGGCAAGGCCACCCAGCCTTGGCGTGGTGTGGGGGGAAAATAATAATTAGTGTCATCCTTGAGAGCGGCGCTGCCCAGCGCCGTGTGGGCAGCGGCACAGCCCTGGCTGGGTCAGGCCAGTCCGGCCACCCCGGGCCCAGCAGGATGAGACCTGCTGGCATGGGGCACATCAGCAAGAGGAGGGAGGGGGAGTTTTTTGGTTGGGAAGAGGGGTCTTGGAACTGAAGCATCTCCGCTGGGATGCGCTGGCTCTTGTGGCAGCTGCCAGCCTGGGATGGAGCCAGGCATGGGAAGGGACACTTTCCCCACAGTGGCCCAAAGTCACACCCAGAGAGGGTGACAGAGGCCAGCATCCCCCCAGCACACACTGGGTGACGGTGAAGCGCGCAGGGAGCTGGCGGCAGGAGAGACGATGGGGCATCCCCGCCGGCTGGCAGCCAGGCTGGCCGGTGGCCCTGCTGGCGCCCGTCCCTCTGCACCAGCCGTGGGGGAAGCCTTCACCGGCACTGCTCGGGGACCCGGCTCAGCTCCGCAGTGGGTCAGCAAGCTGGGACACCAGCCCCTGAGGGCAGACAAGGCCAGGGCAGCCAAACCCCACCCCGGTCGAGCCTGCCACCAAAGAGGGTGGTGGTGAACATCACTGCCAGCAGCTCCCACCTCTGCCTGACCCCAAAGGGCGAGCCCTGCCGCCACGTCTGCCGGGACAGGGTGAGCTTGGGATCAGCCCAGGACCTGTGTGGGTCCTGGAGCCCTTCTGCTGGCAGGATGGGTCACAGTCACCCAGCCATGGCTGGAGGGAGATGGGTGCCATATTAGCCCCGGCCACATCTCTCCCCCATGACAGGAGCAGCAGCAGGCCAAGGTCCCCGGGCCAGACCCTGGCGCATCCCATGGCAGGATAGGCACAGGCAGGGACAGGGACCTGTGACGCTGCCTGCACCTTTGTCCCTGCCCGCCGCAGTGCTGTCACCTCAGCCCAACCGAGGCCTCCTCACCAGCCCAGGCAGGGGACAGCCAGGTGCCCCCTGTTTCAGCCAAGGCCTCAGGGGGAGCAGAGCACACCAACCCCCGGCCAAGGCCTTGGAGCGAGGTGCTGGCCCCGGATGCCCTGCCTGCAGCCGAGGCTTGGCTGACACCCTGTCACCCAGGGATGGCAACCGGCCTTGGATGCCCCGTGGCCCTGCCGAGGCCCACCGGCCCCCCCTCAGCCCCACCACTCCCCCTGAGCCCCCGGGTGCCCAGCAGAGCCCCCTCCCGCCCGCGGGCCGCCGCACCACGAGCCCCCGGCGCCGTGGCGAGGGGAGGGCCGGGGCAGCGGCGGCCGAGGCCGCGGGACTCACCGGTGCGGGCCGGGCCGGGGCCGGGCCGGGTCGGTCAGTCCATGGCGGCAGCAGTCAGCGGCCGGGCGGGCGCTCCCCTCTCTGGCGGCGCCGGGACCGGGGGGCGGCTTTAAAACCGCGGGGGGCGGAGCCTGCCCTCCCGCCGCCTTCCCATTGGCTGCAGGCGACAGGGGAGGAGGGGTGGGGCACGGCTGCCCCCAAAGGCCCCGCCCCCTGCGCACCTGGGGCCCGACAGGGGGCGGGACCCCCGGGACCTCCGGGACCCCCCGGGACCCGATTGGGACCCGATGGGGACACCCCGGGGACCCGATGGTCTGGGACTCCCGGGGATCTGATGGGTTCCCCCGGCAGCTCCGGGACCCCCAAAGTCACATGGACCCCCAGGACCTCCGGGACCCCTGAGGACACCCAGCAGCTCCAGGACTCCCGGCAGCTCCAAGACCCCCAAAGTCACAGGGACCCCCAGGACCTCTGGCACCTCCAGCACCCCCTGGCACCCTTGTCACCCCTGGTAACACCAGGGGGTGGGTGACCTTGGCACCCCCAGGGTCCCCCATATCCAGTGCACCTATGTGCCCCGGTACCCCCATGCCCCTGCCACCGTCCGCTGGGGGACAGGGGAGCTGTGGGTGACCCTCGCAGGGCTGTCCCCGTGCCCCAGTGACAGCCGAGCTGTGCCGAGCGCTGCAGGACACCACTCCCAGTTCGGCACCACAAGGAGGGCATGGGCCAGACTGGGACAACTAGGCACCCAGGGTGCCCTTGTCCCAACCCTGGGCCCCAGCGGTGGTGGCAGCGCTGGTGACGGTGACCACAGCCGGGCAGGGGACCCCGGTGCCTGCCACGGCCACCCCGGCGCTGTTTGCCTACATCATGCCAACAGTCCCGGGGCAGGACCGTGCCGTACCCACCACAGCCGTCCCTTGTGCCACCTGGCCATCCCATGCCGTGGTGTCCCTGCCATGGGGAGGTGACAGGGCTGGGACAGGAGCACGGCACAGCCTTGGTTTTGCCGTATTTCCTCAAAACACGGACACAGCCCAGCCCAGCTCCTTGCCCCACTGGCACGGCCACCGAAACGTCAACCAACAGTAATAGATTGTCCCTTTGTTCACTGCCTCCTCTGCCCCTGCTGAGGGAAGGCAGAGAGGTGGTTCCGTGCTCCTTGTCACCACCGTCCCCTCCAGCCCACCGAGCATCCCCATGGTCATTGTCCTCTCCAGCCACCATGCATCCCCTTGGTCATCATCCCCTATAGCCACCGAGCATCCCCTTGGTCATCGTCCCCTCCAGCAGATACCCCAGGTCTCCTCTGGCCATTGAGCATGTCCTGACCGCTGTCCCCCCCAGCCACCAAGCATCGCAGCGACAGTCCCCTCCGGCCTTTAAGCATGTCCTGACCGCTGTCCCCTCCATCCACCAAGTGTCCCCGCAGCCACGGTTCCCTCCAGCCCCCAGCACACCCCGGCCACAGCCCACGGAGCGGGGACACGCTCCAGCTGGCACAGCCCCAGCCACAGGGCACTCCCGGGGCCGGCTGGCACAGTGGGTGCCGGGCGAGGCGGGTGGCATGCCGGGGTGCTGGGGTGTGCCACGCGCTTGCCACAAACTGGCCGAGCCAGCTCGGCCAGCCCCAGGGCTCCCCTGCGGGTGACGAGCGGGGCCAGGTGCCATCGCAGGGCACAGGATGCCCCGCGGCTGGGCACGGCCTCACGTGGGCACCACGCGGCCGGGGCTGGAAGTGGTGCCACCGCCCCACTGCAAACCTGGCCCCCAGTCTGGCACACCGAGGGCACCCCCCGGCACTGGAGCGGGGTTTGGGGGGTGCAGCAGCGGGGGAAGGCGCAGGATCCGGCCCCAGGTTGTGGGGTGCTGCACCGAGGGGTGCCCCCGGCTCAGCACCCTCCTTCCCTTGCAGGGCGGCCATCCCGCTGTACGACGCCGACACCGGGCTGCTGGTGCTGGCGGGGAAGGTGAGGTCCCACGGCAGCGGGGTGCAGGGGGGTGCGGAAGGGTGCAGGGGGGTCCAGCGAGGCACAGTGGGGTGCAGAATGGTGTCAGGGAGGTGCAGCAGGGTGCGTGTGGGCGCAGCAGGGTTTAGGAGGATGCAGGAGGACGCAGCGGGGTGCTGGGGTTGCACCAGAGAGGATGTGGGTGCAGTGGGGTGCAGGAGAATGCAGCAGGGTACAACAGGGTGCAGGGGTTGCAGTGGGGTGCGTGTGGGTGCAGTGGGGTGCAGGACAATGCAGAGGGTGCAACAGGGTGTGGTGGGGTGCAGAAGGATGCAGGGGGGTACAGTGAGGTGCAGGGGGGTGCAATGAGGTGCAGGGGGGTCCAGGGGGATGTATCAAGGTGCAGCAGGGTGCCTGTGAGATGCAGTAGGGTGCAGGAGGATGCACTGGAGAGCAACAGGATGCAGGGGTTGCAGCAGGGTGCACGTGGGTGCAAGAAAATGCAGGGGGGGTGCTGCTGGGTGTGGTGGGGCACAGCAGGGCACAGTGAGTGCAGTGGGGTGCAGAAGGGTACAGGGGGACGGAGGGGGGTGCAGTGAGGAGCAGCAGGGTCCACGGGGGTGTAGCAAGGTGCAGCAGGGTGCACATGAGATGCAGTGAGGTAGAGGAGGATGCAGTGGGGTGCAGAATGCAGTGGGGTGCAACAGGGTGCAGGGGTTGCAGCAGGTTGCATGTGGGTGCGGCAGGTTGCATGTGGGTGCAGTGGGGTGCAGGAGA
The DNA here is from genome assembly GCF_964106895.1 of Numenius arquata. NCBI lineage: Eukaryota > Metazoa > Chordata > Aves > Charadriiformes > Scolopacidae > Numenius > Numenius arquata. Next base: position 16,686,254 of record NC_133589.1, on the reverse strand, counting down.
ATGCAGTGGGGTGCAACAGGTTGCATGTGGGTGCAGTGGGGTGCAGGAGAATGCAGTGGGGTGCAACAGGGTGCAGGGGTTGCAGCAGGTTGCATGTGGGTGCAGTGGGGTGCAGGAGAATGCAGTGGGGGGCAGGGGTCGCAGCGAGGTGCAGGAGGGTGCATGTGGGTGCGGTGGCATCCTCCCCACAGCCCCGCTCATACCCTGTCCCCTCCACCTCTCTTCCAGGGAGAAAACCTCCTGTACTGCTTCGAGGTGGCACCCACGCAGCCGGCACTCACCCAGGGTAAGCAGGACACGTCCCACACTGGGCTCCCGGCAGCCCCGGGGGCCTTGCCCCTGCCTGGGCTGCCTGCCCCATGGCCACCCTGCCCGTCCCTCAGTGACCCAGTGCCGGACGGAGGGCAGCACACGGGGCCTGGCCACTGTACCACGCCTGGCCCTGGACGTCATGGCCTGCGAGGTGCTCCGCGTCCTGCAGCTCACCGACACCGCCCTCGTCCCCATCAGCTACCTGGTGCCACGCAAGGTAAGGGGGGGCTGCGGGTGGCACTGTGTCACGGGTAGCTGGGCCATCTCATCTCATCATCTCATGTCACACTGGGTGACAAAGGGCACCTGGGTGAGAGGGCACTCTGGTCCCCAGCCTGGGGAGAGCAGGAGAGGAGGTAAAACCTGGTTGAAGGTGGGTGGTGGAGGCTGGAGGGTGGGTGCTGGTGGCAGGATCCTGGGTGCCAGAACCAGTTGGGTGCTAGGGGAGGGGGCCTGGGTGCTGCAAGGGGTGATGCTGGGAGCTGGGTGCTGTTTTGGAGCCTGGCTGTGTTTGGGGGTGCGCAGGGCAGCCCAACACCAGGCAGTGTCTGACACCTACAGGCTGCGGACGCAGCTCGTGGGGATGGGGCTCCCCACAGCCAGAGGGGCTGTGGTGCCAGGGGGGTGCCAGGGGGTGCCCAGGGGTGCCCTGGCCTGGGTGGTGCCAGCTGACAGCAGGACAGGGGCTGCAGGGTTTTGGGGACACCCATCTCACCCCGTCCCCTCTCCCACAGTCCGTCCAGGAATTCCATGAGGATCTGTTCCCTGACTGCACCGGGACTCTGCCAGCCACCAGCGCCCAAGCCTGGTGGGCAGGGGACAACCAGCAGGTCAGTGTCACCCAGAGGGGTGTCCTTACCAGTAGCGTTGCCAGGGGCTGCCACTGCCTCCTGCCCACTGCTCTGCCTGCTGGCAGGTGGGAAGGGTGAGCCTGCACCCGGCACGGAGACCCACAGAGACCTTCAGCTCCCCTGTCATCGCCTGCACCCGGCTGCCAGCAGCCGACACCGGTCCCACCGACACCAACGCCGACCGGAGCGTGAGCACAGGGTGCTGGGGAACATGCTGGGGTTACCAAGGGGTCCCCGCCACCCTCAACCCACAGGGAAGGGGGAGGGCTGGGACACCGCACCCCCTGCCCACTCACTCTCTCTCCCATAGGAGGGCAGCGGCTACTCCTCGCCATCCTCACTGGCCTCACCAAGCAGCGATGCCACCCCCCTCTCCACCAGCACCGGCCCCTCCAGCGGCTTCGTCAGCAGCCCCAGCCAGAAGTCATTGCAGAGCATTTTGGGTGAGTGGACAACGGAGCAGGGTCGATGTCCCCTGGATGGGACCGTGGCGAGGCGGGGGGGACACCTGGGGCACTCACCCGTCCCCCGCCTGCACCAGGGCCCAGCTCCCGCTTCCGGCATGCGCAGGGCAGGGTGCTGCACCGCGACACCCACCTCACCAACCTGCGGGGGCTCAGCCTCACCACGCCGGGCGAGTGCGACGGCTTCTGCGCCAACCACCAGCGCGTCGCCCTCCCCCTGCTCTCCGCCGGCGGCCAGATCGCCGTCCTTGAGGTACCCCCGGCACGGCACAGCGGCCGGCGCGGCACCGGCAGGTACAGCGCAGGTGATGACCCCCTGGCTCTCTCCCCCAGCTGTCCAAGCCGGGCCGTCTCCCCGACGCGGCTGTGCCTACCATCCAGAATGGTGTGGCGGTGGCTGACCTCTCCTGGGACCCCTTCGACCCACGGCGCCTCGCTGTCGGTACGCACGCCATCCCCGGGAGAGCATACCAGGCTAGTCCCCCGGCACTGGGCATGCCGGGTCACTGGCTTAACCACTGCCTGTCCCTTTTGGTGCCACAGCGGGTGAAGATGCCAAGATCCGGCTGTGGCGGATCCCTGAGGGAGGGCTGCAGGAGACGCTGTGTGAGCCCGAAGCTGTCCTCCAAGGTGGGAAGGCACACCGAGCACCCCACCTTGGGGACAACCCAGCCTGGCGGTGTCCCCATACCAGCACAGGTGGGGACAGCCATGCACCACTCACCCTTGCCAGGTCACACGGAGAAGATCTACTCCATCCGCTTCCACCCTGTGGCATCCGATCTCCTGGTTTCCTCCTCCTATGACACGACGGTGCGGGTCTGGGATCTGAGCGCCGGGCAGGAAGTCTTGTGCCTGCGGGGACACACCGATCAGGTAAGGGATGACACATTTGGGGGACACCCGAGGGGCGCGTTTGGCCAGGCAGGGGACATGGAGGGAGGGGGGGGACACACAATGTCTGTCTCCCCAGATCTTCAGCCTGGCTTGGAGCCCTGACGGGAAGAAGCTGGCAACGGTGAGCAAAGATGGACGGTTACGGCTATACGAGCCCCGGCGCAGCCCCCAGCCTCAACAGGTATGATCATGGCGGCGGGGATGGGATGGGGAGCTGGGGGGGTGGGCAGGTGCCTGCAGCCCCCCCTGCGGGCACCTGCCCACCCCCCCAGCTCTCTCTGAGCAGTCAGGGTGACCTTCACCCCACACAGGAGGGTCCGGGTCCCGAAGGGGGCCGTGGAGCGCGCCTGGTTTGGGTTTGCGGTGGCGACTACCTCCTGGTGTCCGGCTTCGATAGGTAAAGAGGGGGACACGTGCCAGGGCAAGGGGCCCCGAGGGACACCGTGCCCCCCTGCCATTGTCACCTCCTCACAGCCGCAGCGAGAGGAGGATCCTCCTGTACCGGGCGCAGGCTTTGGCCGAGGGACCCTTGTCTGTCCTTGGCCTTGATGTGGCCCCTTCCACCCTTCTGCCCTTCTACGATGAGGATACCAGTGTCGTCTTCCTCACCGGCAAAGTGAGAGCTTGCCCCCCAAAAAAACTGGGGGGCTACCTGCCTAGAGCACCCCAACAGTGCAACAGTACCCTCCATGCACCCCCTGCTAGCCCCCATCTTCCTCCATCCCCAGGGTGACACCAGAGTCTTCCTCTATGAGGTGACACCTGAACCCCCCTATTTTCTGGAGTGCAACAGCTTCACTTCCAATGAACCACACAAGGTAAAGTGGGTCCCTCCGAGGCCGTGCTGCCTGTCCTCGACCCCCTTGCCTGCGCTGCCAGACCCACAGCAGGCCCCACTCATGCCTGTGCCCCATCAGGGCTTTGTTTTCCTGCCCAAAACGACGTGTGAGGTGCGGGAGGTGGAGTTTGCCCGGGCACTGCGCCTGGGGCAGAGCACCCTCGAGCCGGTGGCTTTCCACGTGCCACGCGTCAAGGTAGGTGGGATGGACCCAGATATGTTCCAGGGGGGAGTAGGAGGTGGGGGACCCCTCCTCAGCATCCCTCTCCCCTGCAGAAGGAGTATTTCCAGGACGATATCTACCCACTGACCCGCGTCTGGTGGGAGCCTGCGCTCAGTGGCAGCGCCTGGCTGGCGGGGAAGGACGGGCAGCATCGCCGTGCCAGCCTGCGGCCGGCCGACATGATGCCAGGTGGGTGCGGAGGGGCAGGGCGAGGGCCCCGGGCCCATAGGGAACGGGCGTGGGGTGTGTGGGGGGAATGTCAGCCATGGGGCGAAGCCCTCCTGCTCTCCCAGTGAGCGAGGCCCCAAAGGAGGCACCGGCGCGCAAGTTCGTCCCTGCGTCCGTGTACCTGGAGGAGAAGTCTGACGAGCAGAAGAAGGAGGAGGTGGGTGCTGGGGGACCCCCCCGATGCAGGGCCCGGGCTGGGGTGGGCGATTCCCCGGGCCCCACGGCTCTGCCCTGCCTCCCTGCAGCTCCTCAGCGCCATGGTGGCCCGGCTGGGCAACCGGGATGACCCACTGCCTCAGGATTCCTTCGAGGGGGTGGACGAGGATGAGTGGGTAAGTACCGGGGGGGCAGGGGAAGACACCCCGGGGCCGGTCCCGCCGTGCCGCTCACCCCCACCGGGCCTCCCGCAGGACTAGGCTGGACCCCAGCACCCCGAGGGCCACGCCGAGGACCCCCGCACCTGCTCGGGCCCAGCAGGGAGGACGAAGAGGAAGAGGAGGAGGAGGAGGAGGAGGAGGAGGAGGAGGAGGAGGAGGAGGAGGAGGGGGGGGGGGGGGGGGGGGCCGGCGGGGCCCGGCCCGGTTGAGGGGAGGCGCGGCAAGGGCCTAAGGCCGTGCCTCGCACCGGGCCGGGCGGCGGCCTTGGGCCCCGTGCCCGCCGCGGGCAGGCCCCGCTATTAAAGCCGCTGCACCAGCACCCGTTTCCTGCTGTGATTCCGGGCCGAGGGAGGGGAACCGGGGGCCGGGGGAGGTGGGACACACACACACACACACACACACACGGGGCCGGTACCGGGGTAGGCCGCGGGCTGGGCCTCGCCCGCCCCGTGCGCATGCGCGGCGCAGCCACCGGCGAGACCTCCCGGTCGGCGCGGCCGCCAGGGGGCGCTGTGCCCCTCGCGGGGGGGGGGGGGGGGGGGGAGAGGGCGCTCCGCCCCGCGCTGTCGCCGTCTCGGTGGCCGCCGCGACCTTCGCTCCCTGACCCCGTGACCGCCGGGGGCGGAAGCGGCGGCGGGGACATGGTGAGAGGGGACGGGGGAGGCGGCGGGGACGGGCCGGGAAGGACAGGGTTCGGGGGGGGGGGGGGACGACGACACGGGCCGGGGAAGGTGATAGGGCCCGGGGAGGCGGAGGGGACCGGGTTAGGCGGGGCTTGGGGGCGGAGGGACCGGGCCTCGGCGGGGGAAGAATGATGATGGGAAGAACCTGGGGGCGGGGAGAGGGCCCAGGGAGGTGCGGGGAAGCTGGTTCTGCGGGGGACAGGGCCTGGGGAGAGGGTTCGGGGCCGGGCCACGGCGTGACAGGGCCCAAGGAGGTCCAGGGCAGGGCCCCGGGGGGACGGGACGGGGCTGGACAGGGCTGGGGGAGAGGGGACAGGGCTGGGGACAGGGCCCCGGGCGGCTCTGACAGCAGGGTGTCCCCCGCAGGCCAAATACCTGGCGCAGATCATCCTGGTGGGGGCCCAGGTGGTTGGACGGGCCTTCATGCGGGCGCTGCGCCAGGAGTTCGCAGGTAGGAGCCGAGCTGCTGCCCCCGACATCGGGCTGCTACCCTCTCTGCGGGGTGTGCCCGTACTCCTGGGCACCTCACGGCATCCCCTTCCCCAGGGCACCCCACTGTTCCCTGTCCCCTGGGGATGTGCCCGGCAGGGACACTTGCCAGGCTTGTCGCAGGGTGACAGTCAGCGCCCGTATCCTGGCACCAGCCTAATGGCGTTTCAGCTCAGGCCGGGCTCCCCACAGCTGTTCCAGCCACCAGCCTGGACCCAGCACCACTGCCAGGCTCCAAGACATCCCGGCAGCCCCAAAGGGCAGAGCAGGATGGTCCCCTGGGACACCGCAGCTCTGTCCCGCCTGCAGCCTGGCTCGCTGTGGGCACAGAATCACAGAATGGTTTGGGTTGGAAGGGCCCTTAGAGATCATCAAGTTCCGACCCCCCTGCCATGGGCAGGGACACCTCCACTAGAGCAGGTTGCTCAAAGCCCCATCCAGCCTGGCCTTAAACATTTCCAGGGATAACAACAGCACCAACAGCAAATGGGTGCCCCCCAATTCCTGCCACCTTCCCAGGACCAGGGACCTCGTCTGGGTGACCCCCACAGGCATGAGGAGGGCAGAGGAGTGGGACTGGGATGTGAGCACCTCAGAGCCCATGGGCTTTGCTGCCCAAGGCCTGGGGGGTCTCTGTGGAGGGGGGACTCATGCCTTCGGTGTCTCCGGGCAGCGAGCAGAGCAGCAGCAGATGCACGAGGGCGCTCAGAAAGGCCCCAGTCCGCCGCCGCCTCTAGGATCACCGGAATCAGCCTCCAGGAAGCTCAGCAGATCCTCAACGTCTCCAACCTCAACCCGGAGGAGATCCAGAAGGTAGAGAGACAGAGACAGGGAGAAACAGTGCTGGCAGGGGGTGCTGCCTGCATGGGGGTGACAACTGGTCCCGGAAGGAGTGCGGGTGCTGACTTGGGCCCAGTTAGTCCGTTTGAGCTGCTTCTGCCCCAGATGGAGGAGCCTGCTGGTGGCTCGCAGGCATTAGCAGCCTCCCAAGCTCAGGCCCTGCATTTGCCTGGTGGTGCTGCTTGGGCAAGGGGACGTGGGCTCCCTGGAGGCACCTGACTGGGAACATGGGGACTCACCGGGGGGTCAGGCAGAGCCAGCCATGTCCCCAAGATTGCACTTGTCACCTCCAGCACCACTGTGGGGAGCAGGAAGACACTGGAGTTCAGGGCTGGGGAGGGTGGAGGAGGTGAATCCGACGGGGAACTTCTTTTTGGCAGAACTACGACCACTTATTCAAGGTGAACGACAAGTCGGTGGGAGGCTCCTTCTACCTGCAGTCCAAGGTGAGCAAAGGGAGGAGAGGAGGAGGGCTGTGCTGGCCCCCAGCCCTGCCCTCAGCACCTTCCCCTGCCTGGGATTTGGGAGGGCAGAGCCTGAGCGTCACTGCAGATGAGGCAGGGAGGGGAGGGGACAGCCCCGTCCCTGTGTGTCACTTCATCCCTGTTTCCCACAGGTGGTAAGAGCCAAGGAGCGGCTGGACGAGGAACTCCGCATCCAGGCCAAGGACGAGAAGGAGAAGGGGTGGAAAGCCGAGACGTGACTCCTGCCACCCCAACGCCCCGTGTCCCTCACCCTTAACTTATAGGTAGCCAATAAATACCATGTCCTCCGGCACCTGGCCTGGCTGCTCTGCGCTCTGGGGAAGAAGAGGGGACTTGCCCACCTCTGCCTGCTTTCCTGGAGGGGATTGCCCCCTGCAAAGGGCTGGGTTTTGCCCTGGGGAGGAGGAGAAGGAGGACAAGGGAGGCAGCTGGGGAAGGAAGGGGTGTCCCTGGGGCACTGAGGGCTGCCAGGGCTCAAATGGCACTGGGGGAGGCTGCGGGAGCTATTTTCGTGGTGGGTTCGGACACTCTTGGCCTGAATGCATGGATACCTCTGGCTCTGTACCACGGCAGCGCCGGGAGCTCTGTGCCGTTACCCTTCTCCCACCGCGGGTCAGGGCAAGGGGCTGGGGGAGGGACACACACTGAGCTGTCCCCACCCGCAGCTCATCCCACAGAGCCTGGCAGGGCTTCCCTGGCACCGAGGCTGCCCGACCGGGAGCGTGGGGACCCGCCGGGGGGGTCAGGCAGAGCCTCCGAGATCACCCCCATCACCTCCCTATCCCCTGGCTTTGTCCCCGCCTCGGGCTCGCGGTGGCCCTGGCCGCCACCGTGGACTGAAACAGGAACTTACTTCAACTTCACTTTATTTGTTTTCTTAATAAACTTCCTCTCCCCTGGAGGAATATAGTGTTATAGTCGTTAGCTTATCTCTTACTTCTGCAGTCCTTAAACGCTATGCTAACAGCGATGGAGCCCAACAGGAGGAAAATAAAAACAACCCAGAAACTACGATAGAAAGGCACTTTCGAGACCGTTAAAATACTGATGTCCTGGAATGTGCAACAACAAACCGACGAAGGAGCGAGGAGGAGACGTACACCGGCCGGGGGGGGCCTGGTCGATGGCCCGCGGCCATGCTGGGGCTGTGACAGCGCCACATCCCGGCCCCAGGAGGGTGAGGGCAGGGAGACCGGCTCCCCGCAGGGCACGCGTGGCCTGGGGGGGGGGGCTCCTTCCAGCGGGGAGGGGGCAGGATCAGGGAGATGCCCCACCCCGCCCCAGAGAAAGCTGTGAGCGGGGGTCCCGCCTGGCAGCGGGAGGTTTGTGGGACGCCCCCCCATGCATGTGCCAGGGGAGGCTCCGGGCTCTGCTCCTGGCACCGCGGCTCCTGGCACCGCATCCTGCCCACCCCAACGTGATGCTGGGGGCGGGGGGGGGGAGCTCATGGGGGAACCGGCACGTCCCGGGGAGCGGGTGCCTCACCGGCCGGTGCCAACAGGCCACCGGCGGCAGCTCTGCCGGTGCCCGGAGTCCTGCCGGCGCTGCCTGCATGCGCTTGCGGTACATGGTTAGGTATGAACGTAGCTAAACAGGGTGGCTCTGCCCCGGCGCGGAGCCGGCGCGGCGAGCAGCACACACAGCCATGTGCCTTGTCACGGGGATTGCCGGGGAGGTGGTGGCGGCGGGGGACGAGGGCGGCCACGGAGCGGGAGGGATACAAGCGGGCACCGGGCCGGCGTGTGCCCAGCCAGCTGGGCCCGGCATAGAGGTGCCGTAGCCACGGCACTGCCCGCGGTGGCGCCGGCCAGCCAGGGCACTGCCGGGCACATCTTGGGGTGGCAGGTCCCCAAGCTGTCACCCCCACTGTCCCCACAGCGGGAGGCTGCACCCCCCTGCCTGCTGGCACCGGGCAGGGAGACACCGAGTCGGCGGCAGCGCATGAGCCCAACTGGGGCCCCGTCGGAGTTGGGGGGAGGAGGGGGGGGGCTGGTCGAGAAATAAATAGCGGCGTCTCCGGCTGCCTAGGTCACGGGGGGAGCAGGGGGACACACCCCCCTCCCCCCGCTGTGTCCCCAGGGCTGCCCCTGGCACAGGGTGGCAGCTGGCTCGGGCCGCCCAGGGATTATTGCTTTTCTCAGAAGAGTCCGTTCTTCTTTCGTGACGGTTAAAAGCGTGAGCGAGGCCCCGCCAGGGCTGGGGGGGGGGGCTGCTGGGGGTGAGGAGGAGGGGTGATACCCCCCCCCACCATCACCCTCCAGGAGCGGGATCTGCCCTCCAGGCCGGCATCCAGCCCCGGGCATCGTCGGGCCCCCCCCCTTCCCCCTCAATTCACGGCGGCGGGTTTGAGCAGCAGGGAGCCGGGGGGGATGAGCACCCACCCGGGGGGCAGCGCCTCGGGGCTGCCCCCCGAGCTGACGCCGGCCGAGAGGTCGAGCACGGCCCCCGGCAGCAGCGCCAGGCTCTCGGGGGGGACCCTCGGCCGCCCCAGCTCCGTCCTTTCGCACCTTTCCTTCCGGCTCTCCAGCCCTTTGCCGGCTTTGGGGGGCCGCCCCTCGGCCTCGCTGCCCTTCTCCCCCTCGGCCTTGGCCAGCAGCGACATGACGGGCAGCCCCAGCCCCGCGGCAAAGGGCGAGGGCAGCAGCGGGCTCTTGGCCAAGTTCAAGGGGCCACCGTTGAGGGGCAGGACGGGGCCCGGCAGGGCGGGCAGGCCACCGGCGGCCCCACAGCCCAGAGCGCTGAGGTCGAGGGGTGCCGGAGCCAAAGGGATGGGCAACGCCGGCAGCCCCGGGGGAGCGAAGAGGGCGGCGGGGTTGGGGATCACCAGCTGCGCCCCGTTAACGTAGGGCACCTCCGCCGAGCCCAGGGGCGTTTTGGGAGGCGGGTGGTGGACCTTGAGCATCTCCGGGTGGTCGGGGGAGACGAAGTGGCCGTGGGCTTTGATGTGCTTGCGGAGGGAGCTGGGGTCGGTGTAGCGCTTGTGGCAGCCCGGCATCTTGCAGGAGTAGGGCTTCTCCACGTAGTGGGTGCGGGTGTGCTTGAAGCGGTCGCTGGAGTTGGAGTAACGCTTGTTGCAGCCTTCGTAGGGGCAGATGTAGGGCTTCTCGCCTGCGGGACAGCACAGCAGAGGGTCCACCGGGGTGGGGGACACGGCCCCAGCCCCGCTGGGTCCCCTGTGTCCCCATCCCCGAACCTCCCCGCTCCCCGGTGGCCGGCGCTGACCTGTGTGCGAGCGGTTGTGGATTTTCAGGTTCTCCAGGCGGGAGAAGCTCTTGTTGCAGGTGGGGCAGCGATGCGGCTTCTCGTTGGTGTGCGTCCGGATGTGGATCAGCATCTTGTACCTGCCAGGGTCAGGAGGGTGATGTTAGAAGGGGGGGTCAGCCCCATCTCCTTGCCCCCATGCCCTGGCTATGGGGTGGTCCTCCAGGACCCCACACTGGAGGGGCTGGATGGATGGAGACCTCCCCTTGCACAGCCCCTGGTGCTGGGCTCCTGTGTCCGCACAGCAACTCAGAGCAGCCCCCCCAGGACCCCAGAGCCTCCCACCCCCCAGTGCCCCCCCTGCTCACCTGGCGTTGAAGCCCCTGCCGTGGCGGGCGCAGCCCTCCCAGTGGCAGCAGTACCCCGCGTCCTTCTCGGGTTTGACATGGAAGTCGTTGACGTGATCCACCAGGTCTTGCAGGAGGTCAAAGAACTGGTTGCACTGGGGGTGGGAGACTGGGGGTGAGGGGGCCAGGCCGGGGGGGGGGGGGAGGGTGCTGGGACCCCCACCAGAGCCAGCCCCTGCCCCTCAGTCCCCGCCTCAGCTCCCACCCATAGCCCAAGCACAGCAGCACCAGCATCTGAGGAGATGGAAATGGCCCTTTGCATGACCCTCACGGTGTCCCTGCATGGCCCCCAGCTCCCCATCACCCCCCTTCCAGCCCCATATCCCCCATCTCCAAGCCCCATAGAGCTCTGCCACGACCTTCCGGCTCCACGTCCCCTCCCCAGCCCCAAAATGCCCCTGCGTGCCCCCATGACCCCCCACCCCCATCCTCGCAATGCCCCTGCGTGGGCTCCCAGCCCTTTATCACCACCCCCGGCCCCATAAAGCATCTGCACACACACACGCCCCCTCCAGCCCTCTAGCAAACCCCCAGCCCCTCATCATCCCCACTCTAGCCCTCAGCTGGCCCCACTTGCCCCCCCAGCCTCATATACCCCCCCCCCCAACAAGCCCCATAGAGCTCTGTCATGGCCTTCCAGCCCCACATCCCCTCTCCAGCCACAAAATGCCCCTGTGTGGCCCCCCCGCTGCCACACCTTCCCCCCCTCCATCCTCACAATGCCTCTGTGTGGTCTCCCAGCCCCCGATCACCACCCCCCAGCCCCATAAGACTTTTACATGCCACCCCCCCACCCCCCCCCAGTCTCCCCTTAACCCCCCCATCCCTCCCCACTGACCTTGGACCAGCGGCAGACGAGCTGCTTGGGAAGGGGCAACTCAGGGGGCAGGCGTTTCTCCTTGCTGGGGGGCAGGAAGGCGGCGGGGGGCAGGTGCAGGGCCCCCCCCGCCCCCAGCGGCAGGAAGAACTGGAAGGAGCTGGGGAGGCCGTCGATGTAGCGCAGGGACTGGAAATCCTGGAGCAGAGCCCAGTGACAGGGCCGTGGGGGACGGGGCCAAGCTGGGTGGTAGACCCCAGAACTCCCCAGAGACCCCCAGAAATTCCCACTGCACCCCAAAGACCTCCCCCGAGACCTCAGAACTCCCCATAGCCCCCCAGAGACCATCCAGAGACCCCAGAACCCCCCCATAACCCCTCAGAGACCATCCAAAGACCCTATAGCCCCCACAAGAGACCATCCAGAGACCCCAGAACCCCCCAGAGACCATCCAAAGACCCTATAGCCCCCACAAGAGACCATCCAGAGACCCCAGAACCCCCCCAGAACCCCTCAGAGACCATCCAAAGACCCTATAGCCCCCACAAGAGACCATCCAGAGACCCCAGAACCCCCCACAGGCCCCCAGAGACCATCCAGAGACCCCAGAACCCCCATAGCCCCCCAGAGACACCCCTCCCAGGAGCCACTCTGGGGATGCTGCTAGGGTCCAGGGGGGCCAGGAGGGACATTGACCCCATGGTGTGTGTACACACCGGGGGGGTGTCACCAGCAGCACTGGGCACAGCACCAAGGTCACGAGCACCATCCTGGGAACAGTCCCAACCGCTGGGGACACCTCTCAGGGGCATGGGGGCGGGGTGGGGGGCATGGCTGTACTTACATGGGGGGTGAGGGGGCCAGGCAGGTCCCCGCTGCCCTGGCGCTCAGGGGAGAGTGAGGCGCTGCCGGCCGGAGACTCCCCACCGGAGCGCGGCGAGAGGCTGAGGTCCACCACTGGCATGGCAGGGAACCGTCCATCCCGTGGCTCTACCAGCCTGGAGTGTGCCAGGAGACCGGGGGATGGCGAAGCCGGCACGGCCCGGCGACCCCCCCGGCTCCCCCCTCGGCCATCCCCGGCCGGCGGGGCGTCTGGGCGCTGGGGACCGCGGGATCGGGGACCTGGAGGACCCCGCTTCTCCCGGGCGGCTCGCAGCTTGGAGATGCTCAGCTTGAGGTCCAGCGGCTCCTCCAGCGAATGCATGGTGCCGGGGTGGGCGCTGCGGGGGACACGTGGGGGTCACCGTGGGGATGGGGGGCACCGGTGCCACCCCCCGAAGCATTGCCCCAGCCCAGCCCCACGGCGATGCCCGTCTCCCCTCCGGGCTGGAGGCCGAGTGGGTTCCGGCGGCTGCGGTGCTGGCATGGGGACCGTTCCGTCCCTTCCGGCCACCCTGCCGCGGCCCCCTCCTGCGGCGGGCAAAGGGCAGGGCACAGCACCGGGGGGCCCCCACGGTGTCCCCAGCGTGTCCTCTCCATGTCACCAACCCCCAGGGCCGGCTCAGCCCCTTGGCCGATGACCAAACCCTGCCAGGGATTGCCAAATCCACCGGGCACCCACAGAGCTGCGGTGTCCCCATTCTGCCCACCCACCCCCTCCACCCCCCCTCCCAAGTCCGTCTGTCCATCCGTCCCCGCGGGCCTGTCCCGGCAGGCCTTTCCCAGCGGCAGAGGAGGGCGGTGGCGGCCACCAGCCCGGCGGTGACCCGGGCGGCCGAGCCCGCTGGCCCCAGCTCCGGAGGCGGCAAAGCTTCCTCCCCCGCCGGGGCCCCTTCCCCGCCGGCCAACGCCGGGGCCGGGCAGGGGGTGCCTGCGGCACGGCACGGCATCGCATGGCACAGCGTGGCAGGGCACCACATGGCACAGCACGGCATGGCACAGCTGCTGCCTGCAAGCAACACCCCACCACCACCACCACACTTCCCAGGACCCCGTCCCCTCCCTGCCACTGTCCCCAGGGTGACAGCCCTGGCAGTGCCAGGCCACCCCGCTCCCCCTCCACACACACACACACACCCACCCCCCCGGCCAGAAGTGGCACCCCCCCATGGCTCAGCCGCCACACATCCAGCTGAGAACGGGCAGCTCAGTGCAGGAGTGAGCGCCCGAGCCCATCCCACGCCAGCGTCGATCCCGTCCCCAGGCTGTGCCTCCCCCTTCGGCCCCCCACATGGCCTGGCCGAGGGGCCGTGTTGGGGGGCACGGTGCACCCCACACACGTGGCAGCGGGGCCCCCCCCACCACCACCACCCGTCCCCCCATCCCCACCCCGCCCCGGGGGGCCCGTCCCCCGCCCTGCCCCGCCGGCGGGGCCCCCCTGCGCTGGCGGGGGTCCAGCCCGGCTCAGACGCTGAGGAATGCGGAGGAGCCGCGGGGGGCGCGGGGCCCGGCCGGGGGTGGGGGACCCCCCGCCTGCACCCCCCCACTACAGTGCCCCCATCCCGGCCGTGGGGCCAGCCCCATGGGGATGGGGGAGGGAGGGGAAGGGGGAGTACTGTCCCAAGCTCCCATGGCTGGAGGAGTTGCCCCATAGCAGCCTCCCCTGCCCTTCGCGGGTAGGGAGGGCACGATGACATCTTCCTGAGCCCCCCCCCGCCATGGCCATGGGGCCTGCCCCATAGCAGGGGTTCATCCCACTTCCCGTCTTCTCCCCCCCCCCCCCCCTCCCTCCAAGCTGTGGGGCCTGCCCCATAGCAGGGTCCCATCCCTTGTGGCAGAGCCTCCTTCTTCAGCCCCCCACAGCCATGGGGCCTGCCCCACAGCAGGGTCCCTCACCCTGTGCCCCACAGGGGGTGGCTGGAGCCCGAGAACCACGGGGGGGGGGGGGGGGGGGGGCTCGGGGCAGGGGACCTGCCCCGAGCCCCCCCCCCCCCCCCCCCGTGGTTCTAGGGCTCCAGCCACTCCCCATGTGCCCCACAGCCTGGTGCCACAGCTTGAGGACAGATGGGGGGCAGGACCCCCCAGCTAGGATGCTGGAGCGGGCTCCCCCCCCCCCCCCCCACCGAGGAAGCGTGACCAGCAGCCCCCAAGACCCCCCCCGGAGATGGGTGTCCCACCGGGGGAACCAGGCGAGACCTCGTGGCTGGTCCCCACCACAGTGGCCATGTCCCCACAGGCAGAATTTTTGGGGGGGGGCAGGAAGGGGGGGGTGTCCATGGCTGTCCCCGGCTGGGGTGGGTGGGAAAGGGGCCTCCAGCCGCTGACGCCAGGGCTCCCAGCGCGGCCGCGGGCGGGCCAGCGGCTGCCAAACCACGCGGCCCCACCGCCGCCACCGTCACCGCTCCTGGGAACCGGGGCGCCGCGGGGGCCCCCACCGGGATGGGGGACGGGGACCAACCCCGCCGTGGCTTGGCCGGACGCCCCAGCACCTGCGGCCCCCTCGCGAGGCCCCTGCCTGTCCCCATGTGTGTGTCGTGTGTCCCCCCCCCCCCCCAAAGGCCTCTCCTGCCCGCGCCAGGCGCTGCCAGCCCGGCCATGGCCCAGCGTCCCCTCCGGCCGCCCAACGAGCCCCCCCCCCCCCCCCCCGCCACACCAGTTCAAACCAGTCCGGCGCGGCGCTGGGCCCAGGGGCTTCCCAGTGTGGGTGGGGGCCGCTGGGACGGAGCCCGGACACAGTAGGGGGAGCCCCCCCACCCCCCCACCTCCATCCCCCCGGGGCCCCCCCACACTGCCCGGCCAGACCCGGGGTGACCCCGGTGCAGCCGGCGGGGTGCCAGGTCTCCGGGCCACCCCGCTGTTGGCATGACCGGGGTGTCCTGTTGTGTGTGTGTGTATGTGTGTGTGTGTGTGTCCCCCCCTCCACCCAGCCCCAGCTGCGGCACAAAACCTGCCAGGAATAGAGCCGGGGGTGGCGGGGGGTGGGGGGTGGGGGGGGGGGGGAGAACGGACCCCTGGGGCAGAGACTTCCCGGCGGCGCGGTGGGCTCGGGGATGGCGGCAGAGAGGGATGCCAATGTCCCGTCCGTCCTGTCTCGTCCCCCCCCCCACCCCGAGAGGGGACGGTGACCCCGGGGCTTGGCGAGCCGGGAGCGTTGCCAGCGCTGCGGGCAGGGCCGGGTGCCCCCGCCGCGGCGGCACTTGGCAGGGCTGGCAGCGGCAGGCTGGCACCGCCACCGAGGTCGGGCAGCCCTGGGAGCACCCCCCCAACCCCCCCACCCCGTGCCAGGACGGTGTGGGGGGGGTTGGGTTGCAGGATCTAGCCGGGTCACCATCCCCACGGCCGCTGGCAGGACGTGCCCACCGTGGGACCCACCGCCCCTTCTCGTCCCACTGCGGGTGCTGCTGGCGCTCCTCACCGATGGTGCCCACCAGGGCTCGCGGGGGGGACCACCTCCTGCTGGTGGCTCCAGCTTGTCACCATCCCCCCCCCCCCCCCGGCACCCACCGCCCCACACCACCCCCAAGGCATCTCCAGGAGTGGCCATGGCTCTGTCCCCGTGGTGTGTGTGTTGTCCCCCCCCCACCTTCCCTGGCACATGGCAGCCATGGGGACACCGGCGGGGGGCTGAGAGCAGCCCACTCCCCGGGGAGCGGGCCCACGGCGGTGCCACCAGCATCACACACCCTGCCACCTCCGCCCGGGGACACGGCCAGCGTGGGGCTGGTCCCCGGTCACCCAGCGGATCAGAGCCTCGGGCTCGGCAGCCCAGGTTGAGGGGACACGGGGACCTCAGGTTGGGGGAGACACAGGGAACCCTGGTTTGGGGGGGGGGGGGGGGGGGGGAGGTTGTGGTCACAGCAGGGTGACACAAAGGCACAGGGAAGGGGAGGTGGCCACTTGCAGAGGGGGATGAGCCCCTGCAGCAGCGCTCGGGGACACTGGGGACAATTTGTGGCAGCCCTCGGTCCCTGCAGCTGGCACCTCAGGGAGGGGGTCACCCCAGCTGGGCCCCCAAAACCCCTCCCCGTGCTGGCACAGCCTGGGCTCTGCCACCCCACACCTCAGCCCCACGAGGCCACCAGTGACGGGGACCGGGGGTGGCCGGTGGCACTGGGACAGGGCTGCCCTGTGGCCCCCGGCCAAAGCCGCCCCTTTTCCCCCCCCCCCGCAGGCTGGGGGCCACCAGTGGGTCCCCGGGGGTGGCCGCGGCCGGGCAGAGCCACCGAGCACGTCCCCGCCGCAGCCCCCGCCCCGCGGCCAAGGTCAGGACACCCGCCCCGGGTGCAGGGGGACAGCGGGTGACGGCCACCACCCCCGGGTACCCACTAGGCGTGGGGGGGGGGAATGTCCCCCCTCTGCACACCCCCACCACCCACCCTGTGTCCCCACTGCCTCTCCCCGGTGCCCTGGGGCTGCAGCGGGGGGGGCCGTGTCCCCCTCCCCCTCAACCCGCCCCCCACGGCGGGGGGGGGGGGCTGCAGGTGCCAAGCCAGGGACCCCCCCCCCGCATCCCCCGGGGCGGGGTCCCGGTGCTCCCCCCGTGGCGGGGAAGGGGCTTCCCGGCAGCGTATGTGTGTGTGTCCCCCCCCCTCCCTTCCCCGCGGTGGCGGCGGCAGCATCAGCATCATCCTTCTTCTCCTCCTCCGTGTCCCCGTCCCCCGTCGTCCGTGTCCCCCCCCCACCCCAAACCCGTCCCCGCGGCGTCGCGACAAAGCGCCGTTCCCCGGTGCGCGACCGTACCTGCGGCGGGGGCTCAGCGCCGGCGGCGGGCGGGGAGCGGGGCGGGGAGCGGGGCTTGGCGGAGCGGGCCCCCCCGCTGCCGGGCCGCCGGGCCGCTCCGCCACATCTGCAGGGGCTGGGGGCGGCGGACGAGGGCTCTGCCCTGCCTGCTGCCCCCCCCCCTCCCCGGTCCCCCGGGCGGCGGCGGCGGAGGGCGGCGGCGGGGCGGGGGCTCTGCCCGCCGTGATTTATGGCCGCCCCGCACCGACCGGCCCGGCCCCGGCTGCGGGCGGGAGCTGGGCGGGGGCCGGGGACGGCCCCTCCCCGCCGCGGGGGGCACCGGGGGGCACCGGGGAGAGGGGGGGGGAGCCCCGCCCCGTAGAGGGGGGACACACACGGGGACACCCTCCCCCCCCCCCCCCCGCGCAAGGTCACCCCGGCGCTGCGGCAGAGCCACCCCTCCCCGGGTGTGTCCGTGTGTGTGTGCGTCCCCCCCCCGGGGACGTGGCGGGGAAGGCGGGGGGGGGGACACCCCCGGCGGGGAGAAGGGGGGGGCCATTCCCCCCCCCCCCTTCCCCGGCACCGGGTGGGGGGGTGGTTTGTGACACCGCGCGGGGGGGGGGTGGGGGGTGTCACACCGTGAAAGAAGGGGAGGGGGGGGTGTCACACCGGGAGGGGGGGGGGGGATCCCCCCCACAGGAGCGGCGCCGCCCGCCCGCCGCGTGACGTCACAGCGCGCAGCTGGCGTCACGCCTGGCGGGGGCCTCCGCATGACGTCACACCCCGACGGGGGGGGGGGATACGGGGAGGGGGGGCGGCGGCAGGCGGGGGGGGGTTGTCCCGGGGCGCCGGGGCCGCGGCTCCTTCCGGCGGCAGGATGTGGCGGGGCCGGCCCGGATGCTGCAGCCCTCCCCGGGGGGGGGGGCGGGGGGGGGCGGGGGGGAACTCCCTCCCCGGGGCCCGCGGGGGGGGGTGACACGGGACACAGGCTGGCCCAGGCGGGTGGCCGCGGGCACGCCCCGCCCGTGGGGAGTTTGCCGGGGGGGGGGGGGGGGGCAGGTGGTGTGTCCCCAACAGCCCCGCCACCAAAGGGGGGGGGGGGGAGGGAGACACGGGGAGGGGGGGGCGCCACGAAGGGGGCGGGGGGGGGGGGAAGGCACGGAACGGGGGGGGACACCACTGTCCCACGTGGGTGATCAAAGTCACACCCCATCCGCGTTTGGGTTTTTTTTTGCCGGGGGGGGGGGGGTGCTGTGTTCCCAAACAGTCCCGCCACGAAAAGGCGGGGGGGGGACACACGACACACACACAAAGGCGGGGAGGGGGACACACACACAATGTCCCATGTGGGTGATCAAAGCCACACCCCCACCCGTGGGGGTGGTTTTTTTTTTGCCGGGGGGGGGGCGGGAAGCTGCGGTGTCCCCAGCTGTGACCTCCTCCCCGGGCCAACTGCCACCACGTTTTCATCCTTTATTCCCTTTTTTGAGGTTTTTTTTTCCCCAAAATGGGGGGGGGGGGGGGGGAGGGAGGAGGGGATGGTGTGAACCCAAATGTCTCTGCCACGCCCCCCCCCCCCCCAAAAAAAAAGGAAATGGGGTGAGGTGTGGGGTTTTATTTTTTTTGGGGGGGGGGGGGTGGCCCCCTGGTGACAGGGTGGCTCCGTGTCCCCAAGCTTCCCCCCTTTACTGGGTGCTAATGTCACCTCTCTCCCCCCCCCCCCCGACCCCAAAGTCCTCCCAAACGGGGGGTACCCCCCGTTTGGAGGACTTTGGGGTCGGGGGGGGGGGGGGACACACACGACATGGGTGTCCCCGCATTATGGGGGGGCCACCCCAGCCCCCGGCAGGGAGGGATGGGCAGGGGGCCCATGGGGACAGGCAGGGACCATGCAGAACCTGTCCTGCCAGCTCCAGATGGGGTTGGCTGGGGGGGCCCCGGGGCGGGGGGGGCGATGAGCCCACCTGCGCTGCAGGGACGGATCCTTCCCCCCCCCCCCCCCCCGGGGTGCCAGCCCAGCTCTGAGACACCCCCCCCCGTGCCCCTGGGGACTCGCTGTGTCCCCACTCAGGTGGCCCCGGCCCCACACAGGCAGTGCTGGGAAGAAGGGGGAGGGGGGGGGGTTTGGGCAGGGGGGAGTGGGGATCGCCTGCCCCCCCGCAGAGCCTGGGGGGTCCTCAAGGTCCTGCATGGCCCCTGCCAGCCCCTGCTGCCCCACGGCAGCCCCCCATGGCCCTTGCCAGCCATGTGCCACCCTGCCAGCCCCCCATGGCCCCCACTAGCCCCCATAGCCCTACCAGCCCTGAGCACCCCTGCCAGACCCTCATGGCCCCCGCTGGTCCCCCAGTCCCCCTGCAAACCCCCTATGCCCCCCCCAACAACCCCCAGCCCCCTCTGCCAGCTCTGAGCACCCCTGCCAGCCCCCCATGTCCCCCTGCCACCCCCATGGCTCCTGCCAGCCCCCCAGAGCCTCTCCACCACCCCCAAAGCCCGTCCGCCAGCCACATCACCCCTATCACCCCCAAACCCCGTGGCAGCCCCCGTGGCAGCCCCAAGGCTGCCGTGGACCCCCCCCATCCCCTGGCGAGCCCCCGAAACCTCTTGTGACTCCCTCCTGAGCCCCCCAGGTCCCCCAGCCCCTGCCCCCTGAGCACCCCGTGGGGCAGGGCCGGGCCCTGTGCATGCTGTGGGGCAGAGTCATGGGGTAGAGGAGGGGGTGCAGTGACCCAGGGCTGGGGGGGGAGCGGGGGGGTGCTGGGCCCTGCTGGGGACAGGGACAGGATGGGATGGGATGGGATGGGATGGGGTAGAACAGGATGGGATAGGACAGGACAGGGTGAGGTAGGGTAGGATGAGTCGGGATGGGGTGGGGACAAGATGAGAGGGCGACAGGACAGGATAGGATAAGATGGGATAGGATAGGATGGGGATAGGATTGGATGGGATGGGGATAAGGGCAGGATGAGATGGGACAGGACGGATATAGGACATGATAGGATGGGGACAGGATTGGATGGGACAGGATGAGATGAGGTTGAACAGGATGGAACAGGATGGGATGGGGACAGGACAGGGTGAGGTTAGGGTAGGATGGGTTGGGATAAGATGTGATGGGGACAAGACAGGTCAGGATGGGATGGGATAGGATAGGGCAGGATGGGACAGGATGATCTAGGACGGGTTGAGGGTAGGATGTGATGGGTATGGGTCAGGATAGGATGGGATGGGTTAGGGTAGGATAGGATAGGGACAGGATGGGATACGATAGGGACGTGATAGGATAGAGCTAGGGCAGGATGGATGGAATGGGATGAGGTAGGATGGGTTGAGGATGGGTCAGGATAGGATGGGATGGGGTGGGTTAAGGTAGGATAGGATAGGATATGGACAGGGCAGGATGGGATAGGATAGGGTCAGGACAGGATGCAATATAATGGGATAGGATAGGACTAGGGCAGGATGAGATGGGATGAAGTAGGATGGGGTGAGGACAGGATGGGACAGCGATGGGATGAGATGGGGCCAGGCCAGGATAGGATAGGATGGGATAGAGACAGGGCTGGATGGGATGGGGATAGGATAGGATGAGAGGATGTGATGGGTATGTGATGGGTATGGGATGAGATGGGGACAAGACGGGTCAGGATGGGATGATAATGGGGTAGGATGAGATGAGGATAGGATGTGATGGGTATGGGATGGGGACAGACAGATGAGGATAGGATGGATGGGATAGGGTAAGATAGGATCAGATGGGGACAGGGCAGGTTGGGATGGGATGGGATAGGATAGGATACAATGGGTATGGGATGGGGCCAGGCCAGGCCAGGATAGGATAGGATGGGATGGCGTCAGGACAGGATGGGATGGGGACAAGACAGGTCAGGATGGGATAGGATGGGATGAGGATAGGATATGATGGGTATGGGATGGGGACAGACAGGTCAGGATAGGATGGAATAGAGTAAGATAGGATCAGATGCAGACAGGGCAGGATAGGATGGGGTCAGGACATGTTGGGGTAGGATGGGATGAGGTAGGATGGGATAGGTATGGGATGGCGACAGGGTAGGTCAGGATAGGATGGGATGGGGTAGGATAAGATCAGAAGGGGACAGGGCAGGTTGGGATGGGATGGGATGGGATAGGATAGGATAGGACAGGACAGGACAGGATGTGAGGGTATGGGATGAGATGGGGCCAGGCCAGGATAGGATGGTATGGGGTCAGGACGGGTTGGTTGGGGACAAGATAGGATAGGATAGGATAGGATAGGATAGGATAGGATAGGATAGGATAGGATAGGATAGGTTGGGATGAGGACAGGATGTGATGGGTATGGGATGAGATGGGGCCAGGCCAGGATAGGGTAGGATGGGATGGGATGGGGTCAGGACGGGTAGGGTTGGGGACAAGACAGGTCAGGATAGAATAGGATAGGATAGGTTGGGATGAGGACAGGATGTGATGGGTATGGGATGAGATGGGGCCAGGCCAGGATAGGATGGGATGGGGTCAGGACGGGTTGGGTTGGGGACAAGACAGGTTAGGATGGGATGGGATAGGATAGGATAGGATAGGATAGGATAGGATAGGATAGGATAGGATAGGATAGGATAGGATAGGATAGGACAGCATGGTGCCAGGGCAGGATGGGACGGGACGAGCCGGGATGCCATGGGGACAGGACGAGCTGGGGACCGGCCAGGTCGGGACGGTCGGCGGTGGTGTGAGACGGGCGGGGAGGGGAGACACCCCCCAATCCCCCCCCCACACCTCACCTCGATCCCCCGGTGGGGGCCGTCTCCCCCCGCCGCCCTTTGTTTACCCGGGCCGGTGGCGGGCGGGGGCGGCGCCGGCGGGGGCGGGGGGAGGCGGCGGCGGGCGGGCGGGAGCCGCCGCGCTCGCACCAGCTGTTTCCCGCCTTGAGCCGCAGGCAGAGGCCGCCGGAGCCGGAGGAGCCGGAGCCGGAGGATCCGGGCCCCCCCCTCCCCGCCCCGTACCCCCCTCCCGGCATGGAGTACTTCATGGTGCCGGCCCAGAAGGTGCCCTCCCTGCAGCACTTCAGGAAATCCGAGAAGGAGGTCATCGGCGGGCTCTGCAGGTGGGGGGGGGGCACGCACGCACACACACACACACACACACGCCGGGCGAGCCGGGCTTGGGGCAAAAAAGGGGGGAAAAAATGGTGTTTTTAGGGTGATTTGGGAGGGGGGGAATGGATGGGGGGGGGAAGCGCGGCGCGGCCGCCGCAGCCCCACCGCCCGCACGTGGTCCCGGCCGCGCACATGGGGCCGGGCGGCCACGCGTGGCCATGGGGAGCGGAGGGGAGGGAGGGGGGGTGGAAAGGCGCCGTCCTCCCCCATCGCCCCCCCTTCACCCGTGGGTTTGGGGGTGGGGGGGTGGTGTGCGCGTGGTGGTGGGGGGGGTGGTGTTTGAAGGTGCGTGGCGGGGG